>NC_041218.1:99235127-99237271 GCF_002837175.3 Physeter macrocephalus | reverse complement strand
AGACCGGGGCGCGAACCCGGTTCCCCTGCATCGGCAGGCGGACGCGCAACCACTGCGCCACCAGGGAAGCCCCAGGAGTTTTTTGTTGATTCTTTTGGATTTTCTACAGAGACAATCATATAATCTGTGAAAAATTTTAAGTCTTCATTCCTAATCTGTATACCTTTTATTTCTTTTTCTTTCCTTGTTCCATTAGCAAGGATTTCCAGTACAATGTTGAAAAGGAGTGGTGAGAGGGTACACTGTTGCCTTATTTCTGCTCTTTCTGTGGGAAAGCTTTGAGATTATCACCATTAGTATGCTGTTAGCTGTAGGATTTCTGTAGAGATTTGCTATCAAGTTGAGAAAGTTTTTCTCCGCTCCTAGTTTACTAAGTTTTAATACTGAATGGGAGTTGGATTTTGTCAAATGCTTTTTCTGCAACCATAGATATGATCATGTGACTTTTCTTAGTGTGTTGATATGACGGATTACATTAGTTGATCTTTGAATGCTGAATCAGCCTTGCATACTTGGTATATACCCTACTAGGTTGTGGCACATAACTCTTTTTATGCTTTTTTTGGATTCAAATTGCTAATCTTCTGTTGAAGGTTTTTCATCTATGTTCATGAGAAATACTGGTCTGCAGTTTTCTTTTCTTGTAATATCTTTGTCTGGTTTTGGTATTAGGGAACGCTGACCTCACAGAATGAGTTGGGAAGTATTCCCTCTGCTTCTATCCTCTGAAAGAGATTATAAAATTAGTATAATTTCTTCATTAAATGTTTGTTTGAATTCATCAATGAACACATCTGGGCCTGCTGCTTTCTGTTTTGGAAGGTTATTAGCTGTTAATACACTTTCTTTAACAGATATAGGCCTGTTTAGATTACCTCTTTCCTTTTGTGTGAGTTTGGGAAAATTGTGTCTTTCAAGGAATTGGTCAATTTCATCTAGATTATCAAATTTGTGGGCATAGAGTTGTTCACAGTATTCCTTTATTATCCTTTTAGTTTCCATGGGATCTGTAGTAATGTCCCTGCTTTCATTTCTGATGTTAATAATTTGTGTTCTCTCTCTTTTTCTTAGTTAGCCTAGCTAGAGGCTTATTGATTTTATTGATCTTTTAAAAGACCCAGTTTTTGGTTTCATTGATTTTCTCAATTGATTTCCTATTTTGAATTTCATTGCTTTATGTCATAATTCTTATTTCTTTTCCTCAGCTCCTTTGGGCTTAATTTACTCTTCTTTTTCTACTTTACTAAGGTGGAGTCTTAGATTATTGAGTTTAAATCTTATTTTCTAATAGATCCATTCAATGCCATACATTTCCCTTTAAGCACTGTTTTCACTGTATCTCACAAACTTTGATAAGTTGTGGTTTCATTTTCATTTAGTTCAGAACAGTAAAAATTTTCTCTTGAGAGTTCTTCTTTGACCCATGTCTTATTTAGAAGTGTGTGGTTTAATCTCCATGTATTTTGGGATTTTCTAGTTATCTTTCTGTTACTGATTTATAGTTTAATTCATTGTGGTCTGAGATCAGACACTGTGTGATTTCTATCCTTTTCAATTTGTTAAGGTGTGTTTTAAGGCCCAGAATTTGGTCTGTCTTGGTAAATGTTCCATGTGAACTTAAGAAATATGTGTATTCTGCTGTTGTTGGATGAAAAAGTCTATAAATGTCAATTATACCCAGTTGACTGAAGGTGATACTGAGTTCAACTCTGTCCTTACTGATTTACTTCCTGCTGAATCTGTCCATTTCTGAGAAAGGTGTGTTGAAGTCTCTTACTGTGATAGTGGATTCATCTAGTTTTCCTTGTGGCCTACCAGTTGTTGCCTCATGTAGTTTGACATTCTGTTCTTGGGTTCATACACATCAAGAGTTATGTCTTCTAAGAATCATACTGTGAAAATGACTATACTATCCAAAGCAGTCTACAGATTCAATGCAATCCCTATCAGATTACCAATGGCATGTTTTACAGAACTAGAACAAAAAAATCTTAAAATCTGTATGGAGACACAAAAGACCCCGAATAGCCAAAGCAGTCTTGAGGGGAAAAAATGGAGCTGGAGGAACCAGACTCCCTGACTTCAGACTATACTACAAAGCTACAGTAATCAAGACAATATGGTACTGGCACAAAAACAGAAAT
>NC_041218.1:99216799-99234857 GCF_002837175.3 Physeter macrocephalus | reverse complement strand
CAATGGAATATTACTCAGCCATAAAAAGGAACGAAATTGGGTCATTTGTAAAGATGTGGATGGATCCAGAGACTCCCATACGGAGTGAAGTAAGTCAGAAAGAGAAAAACAAATATTGTATATTAACGCATATATGTGGAATCTAGAAAAATGGTACAGATGAACTGGTTTGCAGGGCAGAAATAGAGACACATATGTAGAGGACAAACGTATGGACACCAAGGGGGGAAAGTGGTGGGTGGTGGTGGTGGTGTGATGAATTGGGAGATTGGGATTGACATATATACACTAATATGTATAAAATGGATAACTAATAAGAACCTGCTGTATAAAAAAATAAATAAAATTCAAAAATGCAAAAAAGAAAAAAATCCAATCTAAGCACATGGACCCTTAAAAGCAAATAACTTTCTCCCACTAAAGGCAGAAGAACTGTAGCAGAAGGTTGTCAGAGAAATTCAAAGCATGAGAAGGACTCTCTGTGCTGTTGCAGGAAGGCAGGCAGTCTTTAGGAGGTGAGAGAACTCCAACTGACAGCCAGCAATGAAATGAGGACTTCAGTCTTACAACCACAGGGAACCAACTCTGCCAAAGACCTGAGTGAGCTGGGAAGCAAATTCTCCTCCAGAGCCCACAGATAAGAGTCCAGCTCTGCCTGTATCTTGATTTCAGCCCTGTGAGACCTAGACCAGAGGAACCAGCCAAGGCACCCCAAGGCTTCTGATCTACAGAAACCATGAGATGTTAAGTGTGTGCTGTTTTGAGTTGCAAGGTTTGGGGTAACTCGTTACAGCAGCAAAAGAAAACAAATACACACTTCCTATAGCTGGAGGCCTGAGGCACCTTCTCCAGGCCTCCACAGCATCCTATTGAAAGGCAGTCCAACCCTTTACTACCTAGCCTTCCCCCTGCCTTATTACACTCATATCACATAGCAAAGATCACTTTCTAACAATTTATACAGTTTCCTCATTGGCTGGGTTTATTGCCTGTTTCTTTGCACAAGGACAAGTGCCAGGAGCATAAGAAAATGCTTTTTAAAATTCAATTTAAAATTGAATGAATGAATGAATGAATGAATATTGCTGTATTTCCAATAGGTTTGGATTGTGGCGGTATGCAATTAAATCCATGGGACTTGGGTCAAGAAGTCCAAGAATAGAAGAATATAAAGCTATAAAAAAATAAGTATCAGTGCCACTGACCTGCTCCATGGATTTGGATGGTCACGGGTCACCTGAGCAGCAGTGTGTCCTATGTACATGCTCACAGAATAATTAGTAATTTGCTTCAAAGGACACCTAGCTACAAATAGTTTGGCTCATTGATTGTCCAAGACATGGCTGGACCCTTCCTTCCTCTTAGATATCCTGGAGCCACCCATTTAGTGCAAGAAAGCTGGTAAACCTTGACTTCAGCAATTTTTTAGCTTACAAATCACATTGACACCTGTGATCTGGTTATTCTGGTGAGGTCATTCACCTGAGGTCCAGGCAATACAGTCTCCAACTGAGAGATAAACTGAAGCTCAGAAAGACAGTCATTTGCTCAGTCATGCAAATAACTGCAAGCAGAGCCTGCACTCAAACCCATGGTTTTTAATTTCAAAGTCCATATTCCTCACACTGCGATATGCTGCCTTTTGGCTTGATTGGTTTAAAAAATTATGAATGAGAAAGAAGGCATGTAGAAACAGAGAAATTGGTTTAAGAGATCTAAGTGTGGGAGAGTGAGAAGATTTTGAGAAGGGAAAAAAAATAGGGCATAATACATTTAGAAAGAGTACCAAAAAGCTTTATTTTTGAACATGGCTAAAAACAGACCACGTACATTAAATATGTACATAATCATTGGGTATTCACCCACATATCTTATTAACCTGGATGTGACCCAGGGAAAATTCTAATGAAAATCATGACTCCAGATGCTCTTTTCTCAATGCACTGAGTACAAAATAAGGAGGGAATCATAAGCAGTGCTGAAGTCAGAACATCTTAAATTATCATCTTTCCTCAAGCCCACTGGCTTTCACCTGACTAGGAAAGAACATCAGGTATAGGTGACAATGCTTTCCTCATGTCCCATGCTGACTGCTACCCAGCTTTTCTTCTAAAATGGAAGCTGCCACGACTGTGCCTATAACATGTATGGTTTTCAAAAATGGGGAGATAACTACAAAAGTAATACTTGGTTATTTTAGAAAATTTGAAAAATGGAGAAAAATATGAAGTGTAGGAAGAATATTGCCCCAAATGTTACCTTCCACAGTCACTGCCTATTAACATTTTAGTATACCTCTGTCCAACTCATTTTTGTGGGTATTTGCATATTATAAAGAAAATGTTATAAATAAAATGGAAGTACTTTAAATTCTCCCTCTCTGTATCCATTTTCTTCTCTCCCCAGAGCCAGCTGCTTTCAAAAATGTCATATATCCTTCAAGTTAATATTTTATTTTTTTGTTATATACATATTTGTATTATTTTGTGTTTTTAATTTTTTTGCATAAATGCTACCATACTGTAGTAAAGTTCTCTTCAACTCAGTTTTCTTCATTCAACCTTTTTTTTTTTTTGCGGTATGCAGGCCTCTCACTGTTGTGGCCTCTCCCGCTGTGGAGCACAGGCTCCGGACGCGCAGGCTCAGCGGCCACGGCTCACGGGCCCAGCCCCTCCGCGGCATGCGGGATCCTCCCGGAACAGGGCACAAACCCGCATCCCTTGCATCAGCAGGTGGACTCTCAACCACTGCGCCACCAGGGAAGCCCCATTCAACCTATTTTTAAAATCTATGCTTATTGTCAAAAGTGAATGCATTGCTCACGGATTTTTAACTGCTAGATAATATTTCATTATATGACTAGACCACAATTTATTTATTCCCTCTGAATAACATTTACTTTTCCATTTTTTCTCTTATATTAAAAAACACTACTATGTATGTAACTATGTTATGGTGACAAATGTTAACTAGACTTATTGTGGTGATCATTTTGCCATGTATACAAATATCGAATCATTATGTTGTACATCTGAAAGTAATAGCTGTGGAGCACAGGCTCCGGACGCGCAGGCTCAGCGGCCACGGCTCACGGGCCCAGCCCCTCCGCGGCATGCGGGATCCTCCCGGAACAGGGCACAAACCCGCATCCCTTGCATCAGCAGGTGGACTCTCAACCACTGCGCCACCAGGGAAGCCCCATTCAACCTATTTTTAAAATCTATGCTTATTGTCAAAAGTGAATGCATTGCTCACGGATTTTTAACTGCTAGATAATATTTCATTATATGACTAGACCACAATTTATTTATTCCCTCTGAATAACATTTACTTTTCCATTTTTTCTCTTATATTAAAAAACACTACTATGTATGTAACTATGTTATGGTGACAAATGTTAACTAGACTTATTGTGGTGATCATTTTGCCATGTATACAAATATCGAATCATTATGTTGTACATCTGAAAGTAATATAATATGTCAATTATATTTCAATTAAAATAAAAAAATAAAATCTTTTCACATTAAAAAAAAAATTTAAAAAAAGAGTTATGTCTCCTAGGAGAATTATGCAATGTCCTTCTTTATCTCTGATAACTTTCCTTACTTTAAAGTGTGCTTTGTCTAAAATTAATGTAGTTAGTCACGTTTTCTATTGATCAGTGTTAGCATGGTACATTTATTTCCATACATTTTCTTTTAATCTATATGTGTCTTTATATTTAAAGTGGGTTTCTTTGGACAACACACAGCTGGATTGTGTTGTTTATCCACTCTGACAATCTGTCTTTTAAATAGTACATTTAGACCATTGGCATTAAAGTGAGTTCTGATATAGTTGGATTAATATCTACCATATTCATTAATGTTTTCTATTTCACTTGTTTCACTTGTTCTCTAGTCCTACATTTGTCTTCCATTCTTTTTCTGCATTTTCTGGTTTTAATTCAGTATTTTGTATGACTTATTTTCTCTCATTTCTTAGCATTAAGTTGTTCTTTCTTTTCCCTGCATTTTTTAGTGGTTGCCCTAGAGTTTGCAATACACATTTAAAGCTAATTTAAGTCCACTCTCAAGTAACACTATACCACTTCATGGGTAGTGTGAGTACCTTATTATAACAAAATAATCCTAATTCCTTCCTTCAATTTCTTGTATCATTGCTGTCATTTATTTCATCTATATATATCATACATAATCATATATATATAATACATATATACATGACATACATAACTGAATATATTATTGCTATTATTATTTTGAACAAATTGTTATCTGTTAGATCAACTAAAAATAAGAAAAATAAAAGTTTTCATTTTATCTTCACTTACTCCTTCTTTGATACTCTTTATATAGATCTGAGTTTCTGACATTACTTTTCTTCTCTCTAAAGAACATCTTTCAACATTTCTTGCAAGGCAGGTCTACTGACAACAAAATTCCCTCAATTTTTGTTTTTATGAAAATGCCTTTTTTCTCCTTAACATTTGAAGAATATTTTGTAGGGTACAGAATTTTAGGTTGGTGTTTTTTGTTTTTTTTTTCCTCTCAACCACTTCTCACATCATTTCATTCCACTTTCTTCCTGTTTGCTTTGTTTGTGAGAAGTCAGATATGATTCTTATCTTTGTTCCTCTGTAGGTAAAGGTGGTTTTTCCTCTGTCTTCTTTCAGGATTTTTTCTTTATCCTTGACTTTCTGTAATTTGAAAATGATATGCCTATGTGTCATTTTCTAGCATTTATCCAGCTTTGTGTTCCCTGAGCTTCCTGGGTCTGTGGTTTGGTATCTGACATTAATTTGGGGAAATTCTGATCATAACTGTTTCTTATATTTCTTCTGTTCTTTTCTCTCTTTCTTCTCCTTCTGGTATTCCCATTATGTATATGTTATTCCTATTGTAGTTGCCCCACAGTCCTTGGGTGTTCTGTTCTCTTCAGTCTTTGTTTTTGTTTTTGAGGATTCTGTTGATATATTTTCTAGCTCAGAGTTTTTTCTCAGTTGTGTCCAGCCCACTAATAAGCCTGTCAAAGGCATTTTTCATTTTGGTTACAGGTTTTTTTACCTCTGTCCTCTCTTTTGGTTCTTTCTTAGGATTTCCATCTGTCTGCTCACACTGCCCATTTGTTCCTGCATGTTGTCCAATAGAGCCCTTCCCATATTAATCATGGTTGTTCTAAATTCTTGGTCTGATAATTATGACATCCCTGCCATGTCTGGTTCTGATGCTTGGTGTGTATCTTCAATTTTTTTTTTTTTTGCCTTTTGGTGTGGCTTATAATTTTTTCTTGACAGCCAGACATGATGTACTGTATAAAAGAAACTGCTGTAAATAGGCCTTTAGTAAAGTGGTGGTAAGGTGTAGGGAAGGAGGAAGTGTTCCAAGTCCTAAGATTAGGTCTCAGTCTTCTAGTGAACCTAAGCATCTAGTCTGTGAACTTCACAAGTGTTTTTCAGATTTTTCCCCTCTTAGGTGGGACGGGACGGCTAGAGTAGACTGGAGCTGGGTATTTCCCTTCCCCCAGGTCAGTTAGGCTCTGATAATACCCGAGCAGGTGAGGCTCTGGTTAAATAATTTCCTTAGTGCAGGCCTTGTTAAGAAGAAACAGTGCTGTGATTTATTTAAAAAATGGTTCCTTGTCCCCTCCCCGTGCTGGAAGCATGAGGGGATTTTTCTCTGATATTTACTATGAGAACCTAGTCGGGCTCCTGGCGGTAAATCTCACAATACTGTACATCTCCACCCTACAAATGGAGTCCCCTTGAAGTTTTAACTGTCAAAATTGTGCACACTGTGCCTCTAGCAATTAATCAACTACAGTTTGGGTTTCCCTACCCCGACACAGATTCCTGTGGTAGTTTCTGCCGAGAGTTTCTGCTCTGGTAAAGCCATGACTCCCTGTATCTGCCTTTCTGTCTCTTCAGTCTTGGGGACCAGTTTACCCTGTGTCCTCCTCTCTCTTATAAATCCAAGCAGAGATGTTGATTTTTCAGTCTGTTCAGCTTTTCATCATTGTTAGGATGGACTGGCAACTTGTAGGTTCCTTACATGTGGAACCAGAAACTGAAAGTTGCTGAAACAATTTTTTAAATGAAGAACAAAGTTGAAAGACTTTTACTACTGGTTTCAAGATTTACCAGAAAACTACAGTAATCAAGACAGAGTCATAATGATGAAAGACAGATTGCTCAGTGAAACAGAAGAGAGAGCTCAGAAACAGACCCACACATATTTGTTCAATTGAAATTCGGTAAAGGTACCAACACAGTCCAAGGAGGATGGAAAGTCTTTTCAACAGAGGGTGCTGGAACCACTCAACATCCATATGGAAAGAAATGAACACCAATCCTTACATCACACCATACACAAAAATTAACTGGAAATGAATCCTAGAGGCATATAAAAAAAAGCTACAACTATAAAACCCCTAGAGGAAAGTTAGTAGTTGTCTTTGCTAACTTTGGTAGATTTATTAGATAGAATGAATAAAGCATGAATCATAAGAGAAAATTACTTAATAAACTGGGTTTTATAAAAATAAAAAACATTTCCTCTTTGAAATATACCATTAACAAAAAGGCAAGCCACAGAATGGGAGAAAATATGTGTAAAATATATGTGTGACTAAGAACTTGAATCAGAATATATAAAGAACTCTCAAATCTCAGTAAATTAGACATCTCCAAATACTTAAGAGAAGATGTACAAATGGCCAACAAGCACATGAAAAGATGATCAATACCATCAGTCATCACAGAAATGCAAAGTGAAACCACAGTAAGTTACCACTTCACGTCTATTAGAAGAGCTAAAATTAAAAGAGAATACCAAGTGTTTATGAGGATGCAGAGCAACCAGAACTCTCAAACACTGCTGGTGGGAATGTGTACTGGTGCAACCACACTGAAAAACTTTTTGGCAAGTTTTCACCCACCAAAATGATCCAGCCATTCCACTCCTAGGTATTTCCTGAGAGAAAGACTGTACCTGCAATGTTCACAGCAGCTTTGTTCACAATAGTCAATATCTGTAAACAGTCTGAATGTCCATTAACAGGTGAGTGGATAAACAATATGTGGCAGAGCCATATAACTGAATGGTACTCAGCAGTAAAAGGAACAAACTACTGATGTATGCAACAGCATAGATGAATACAAAAACATTATCCTGAGCAAAAGAAGCCAGAAAGAAAAGAATGTATACTGTAGGATTCCATTCATATAAAATGCAAACTAATCTATTATGACAGAAGAAATAGTTCAGAATTTGACACTGGCCAGGAATGAAATCAGGTCGGAACTGTGAAATGGTACCAGTAATCTTTTGGGAGCGATGGAAATGTTCGGTGACTTTCATGTGGTGTGGTTTCATGGGCGTCTAAAATTGTCAAAGCTCATCAAATTGTTTTGAATGAATGCATTTTTTTTCACTTGTATGTGATTAATTGTATTTATTATGTAAGTTATCTCCTAATAAAGATAATAAAGGTAAAAATAATCATGAAAGGCATATTAGAGACAAAAAAAAAACTACAATTGAAAGATCCAAAAAACAATGCCAAAGCCTGCGTCTGTGCACTTTTTTCCTATTTGCAGTTATATACTTAAGAAAAAAATTCTGATACAATTACCAATAACAGGAAGACTGCTGTTGTTTTTTTTTTTTTAAAGAGAATGAAATGTTTACCATTATGGTATCAACAGTTTTTAACCACATTCTCCATATGTGATTTTCCTAACTGGGTACCATTTGGCACATTTGCTGTGGGGAGCATACAGCTTGGTGACTTTGAACAAAAAATCAATAGCAGTGATCTGGAAGTGCAGATCTGGTTGAAGTCCTAAGCAGTTATTATACCAGATACTGGAGGGAAGTTCATAAACTAGAAATTAGGTGAACTTCCGGTAACATCGGCACACTTTTGTGAACAAGTTTTGTGTCTAATTGCTTCCTGGGTGTTTTACCATTGGCAGATTTGTGGGAAGTCTGCCTGTAATAAACCATAGCATAGACAACTAGTTGCTCCCTTTTTTGTTCAGCTGGAGTTCAGCAAATGATGAGTTCACTGGTGCCAGAGAGAAACTGCTACATCGATTGATGTTTTTTTAGTATTTGTATTCTTGGAATAAACACAATTTGGTAAAGTATTAGCCTTTTTATCTTCCTGGATTCAATTAGCCAATGTTTTATTTAGGATAACTGCACAGATTTTCATGAGAGAGCTTGGACTGTAATTTGCATCTTTTGTACTGACCTTGTCAGATTTTGGTATCAAAGTTTTGTTGGTCTTATAAAACAAGCTGACCTCTTAAAACAATTTTCTTTTCTTTGGAAGAATTTCTACAAGATCATTGTTATTTCATTAAATGTTTGGGAGAATTCAATAGTGACAATCCTTGTCCTAGGAATTTCCTTGTAGAAACGTTTTAAATTACATACTAAATTTCCTTAAGAGATAAAAGACTACTCAGCATTTCTATTTATTCTTGTATCAGTTTAGTAAGATATGTTGCTCTAGGAATTTTCCATTCAAATTTATTAGCATAAATGGTATAATATTCTCTTATCTTTTTAATAAACATAAGAACACATTTTGATTTTTGTTAATTTTCTGTTATGCATTTGTTTTCTAATTCAGTGATTTTTGCACTTATCTTCATTATACTAGTATATTTCCCTCTGCTCTTTTTGTTTGATTTGCTCTTAATTTTGTAGCTTATTCACATGGAAACTCAGAACACTGATATTCAGCTCTTCTTCTTTTCTAATTTAGCTGCATCCCACAAGTTTAGATATGTCATATACTCATTGTTATTTAGCTCAAAATATTTTCTAGTTTTTGTTGTGATTTCTTCTTTGAGTCAGATTTTTAAGGAGTTTTTCTTGCTTAATTTTCAATTTAGGGCATTTTATAGGTACCGTTTTATTGTTTATGTCTAGCTTTTTAAGTTTAAAAACACATAAAAAGTATTTAAAATCTATGTCTAATAACTCCAATAACAGACCTCCATGTGTCTGTTTTTAATGTTAGTGGGGTCAGATTATCTTATTTAATCAGGGACTGAGTTGTCTGAGCTGTCTTAAAGTGTTCTACTATAGCTTGGCCCTGATCCTGTACTTAGCTAGCCAGGGGTCCACGTGAGAATCTGGGGTTTTCTAGGCCACCTCCTCCTTGGAGGATCCAGAACTCCTAGTTTGCCTTTTCAGTACTGTGAGATTACAGCAAACTCCTCTTTGACACTTCAGTAGCTTTTTGCCTACTTTCTTATCCCTCTTCTAAAAAGCAGTAGCAGAAAGCTGGCTCACTTGCAATTCCTTTCTCTCCAGGAGCCTGACGACATGAGTTCTGGTTGTTTAAACCATTTTCAGATGTCATCACCATTTTTTAAGTTTTGTATTTTATCTGGCTTTTCTAGGTGTTTTTGTGCTAGTGTGCCAACATGCTGCTTCAGGAGAGCCAGAAGCGAAATCGACTGCTTTCATCTTAGCCTCTTTATAATCCAATCCACACACAGCAGCAGGACCATTTTTATAAAATTTTAATCAGTGTGATGCTTCCCTGCTCCAATGGCTTCTTAGCACATTTACAATAAAATCTCAACCACTTTCCAGAATTTACAAGATGCTGGTCCCTGCCTCTCTCTCCAACTTCGTCTTAGACTCCACCCCATCCCTTCTGCACTTGCCATGCTCCAGCCACCGTGACCTTCCTGCTTAGACATCCAAACTCGTTCTATGCAGGACTTCACACTGGCTGCTTCCTCTGTCTGAAATGCACATCCAGCCAGGTCTTTGTATGTCTGGCTTCTCAGTTCACATGACAGCAACTCAGAAAGGCCTTCTTGGACCACCGCTATCTAAGGCAGCTCTTTTCCATCAAACACATCATATTATGATGTGGTGGTTCCTTCATGTTACTTGCCTTCCATTGAAATTATCTTGTTATTTAGTTTGTTTCGCTTTTCTCGAATTAATGTAAGTTCCACAAGGCCAGGCCTTATCTACCTAATCTTCTAATCTTATGACCAGACTGGAGTAGCCGATAGTGCATGTATGCGGATTAATCCACCCAGCTTTGAGGGCAGAGACAGGGAGAATGGGGTAGAGATTACTATACACCAAGGCCCCAGGCCTGATTTTAATATTTGCTCGATCTGCTTGATGTTTTCTGAGACTCTGCTTTTAGGAGTTCCCTGTTTTACTTAGAGGTACAAATACAGAGTCTACATAAGCACTCTGAACAGATAACCTGAGACATTTTAGTTGCTGCTGTTTCTGTTTAACTTCTCTGTGAAGCTATAATCTTATAAATGCTCATTATATCCGTACTGGAGAGTAAACAGACCTAAAAATCAAGGACAGTGTTCCCGGAGTGAAAACAGTTTCTAATTACAGTAATAAAAAAGAGGAGATAAATCAATCACCATGGAAGTCTTCTTTTTAATTTCGTTAGTTTGCATTATGTTTAACATGTATTTCTCTCAATTTTCCCTCCTCATCTAAAACTTCTGACAGTAACTTTATGTTTTCTCAGATTTATCATGTTTTAATTAGCAAAAATGTTTCCAGTTTGAACTTGAATAAATTTGAATAAAACCACGTACGACTTTAATGCAACATTAATCAAAGAAATAAACTGAGCATTTAAACTACACATTAAAGGGTATTCTTGCTCTTAAGTGCAGGCAACTTCGATTATTTCTCACTGAACATCCTTGGTATGTTAATCAACAAATACGGAAAGTAGGACAGTTTAGTTCTCATTTACCTTCCTGCATACAGATTTAAAGACTTACACGAATCTTGCAGGAACAGGGAATCTTCATTTCACTCACTATGGTGCAATGTGAGACCCCAGACGCCAACATTAGCTTCCATTTGTAAGGAATCAGGAAACCACACCAGATATGGGTGATTGAAATAAGCCCAGCCCAGTCGCCATCTCTTCTCTGAGAACACCACAAGCTCCACCCACATGACATTTCTGAACAGTCCCCTAAGTGTCTGTGGATGCCTTGGTACCTTTGCACATGTTGTTCCATCCACCTGGAATTCCCTCCCCCTCCCCCCAAATATCCTGCCACTTGTCAAGACCCAAGTCCAAGAGCACACCCTCTGTGAGATCTTCCCTCAGTGCTTTGCAGCATTCTGTCCTCACCCTGATTAGGACATTTATTTCATTGTATTCTCTCCTTCCACTAGCCTGCAGGGTCTTATCTATCAATCATTTTTGTGTCCTTCCTGCCGCTTCGATTTCTACTACAGAGTACATGCACAATAAATATTTCTTAAATGAATTAATAATCAGCCATGAAAACTTCACCTTGCTTTCCCCCATTAAAAAAAAATTCATTTATCCTTCAAACTTATCCTCCAGAAGGAGGGGCTCATATGATTAGCTGGAAAGACCAATTTAAGCTTTTGATAACTGCCTTTGGCCTTATCACTCAATGCTGTCAATTTTAACTGATTTTTTTTTTAACCTGAAATAAGAGGAGGTATAATGATCATTTTGAGTATCTGATATAAGCTACGGATACTTCCTCCAGAATTTATTCACAACCACCTGTGCACAAAACTGATCAGTATCAGGCTCTGAACTGGTTCAAATTCTGGTTCTGCCATTTACCAGCTGTGTGACCTTGGGAAATTCACTTAACTTCTCTGTGCCTTGGTTTCCTCATCTTTCAATGGGGATAATAATAGTACATATTTCATAGGGTTGTTGTGAGGATGAAATGAGTTAATTATATAAAACGTTTCAAACACTGCTTGGCAGAGTAATCCCTATAGAACCTAGTAGTATTAGGTCCAGGACCTGGAGGTATCAAGATAAATTAGACGTGATTCCTTTCCTTGAAGAGCTCAAAGTCTCGTGAGGAAGACAGCTGTGCAAATAGAAGACACTATGTAGAGGTCCGGACAAAGGAGCAAAGAGGAAGAAGCACTTTCCTTCTGAGGCCTGGGTTGGGGTGCCAGGTAGGAGGTGGTATTTTAGCTGAGAATTGATGGATGAGCAGGAAATCTCTGGTTGGATTAGTTGAGGATGTACAATTTAGGTAGATATAAGCAAAGACACAATTTACGCAGCCATGTGAAAGCACAAGGGGCACTGGGGGACAGCAGCTACCGAGAGTGGTCTTAGTGTAATGCTGGAGGTAAAAGGTGCTGGAGAGTAAAGCCGAAGCACATTGCAGACACTATAAACTGGTTTATTCAACACCTATGTTCAACTGTCTAGTCCCCGGCCCTCCCGACTAGAGAGTCAGAGAAGCGAAACACGAGATTTTCCCAACCAGGTGAGGTCCTGTGATAGGTAACAGGGCTTCTCTTATGGGACAGTAATTCAAAGCCTTTCAAGGAGAAAGCTTCTTTGGCCTTTTTGCTTTCTTCCCACCTGGAACTTGGGTTTGAGGCTTTAAGACAGGAAGACAAGAGCCACCTGCTAAGGTGTAGTGGCAAGACCCAGAGAGCTTGGGTCCCTGGTGGCCGTACTCAGTAGCTGCACTGCCTGGACCACCTCCTTCTGGACTTCCGGTTTGTGAGAAATATCACAGCTGACCAGGCTTCCTCTAGCTTAGAGCCTGAGGCATCCCTAACTGACACAAGTGGTAAGCAATGCTGGGTCACCGAGGCCTCGAATGTTCTGCCTAGGGGCTGAGACTCCCACATTTGAGCTCTGGGCACTGGGAGCTAATTTAGGGGTTTGAAAATACAGCTTTGCAATCACGCAAACCACGCTGTGGTTTAAATCGCAGCTCAGCCAGTTACTTGCTGTTTAACTTGAGAAATCAGTTATCCTCAGTCTGAGCCTTGTCAGGGAGACATGTGGTGAAACTTAGGATGCTGACCTTCGCCACAGCTGGAAAGAACAAGGAGCAGAGGGAGAGGGAGAGTTGGCCTGTGTCCTTGCAGAGCAAAGTATACCTGAACTGAAGATTCGGAAATAATTTCAGAACTTAAAGTGGATTCTAGTTGACATTTTTAGCCAAAACATATTCTTTTTTTTTTTTTTTTTTTTACAGGCTCCGGACGCGCAGGCTCAGCGGCCACGGCTCACGGGCCCGGCCGCTCCGCGGCACGTGGGATCCTCCCGGACCGGGGCGCGAACCCGCGTCCCCTGCATCGGCAGGCGGACCCTCAACCGCTGCGCCACCAGGGAAGCCCCAAAACATATTCTGATGGTGCTGGACTTACAATACCTTTATGACTAAATGTCTTAGTACAAGCTGCTCTAAAGTTCTTTAGGAGAAGCTTTTTTTTTTTTTTCCATGTGTTATAAATTCCTGTGGCATCTTGTATTATCTCCAGGAATGGAGTGAGGAGTCCATAAATAATTGGCGAGAACAGCCAGGACTGAAGAAACAAATAATTTAAGATTCATGATTCCATGCTAGCGGTCCTGTGGGTGCTTTAGAGTCTGCTGATAACCAAAGTAGTAAGAAGTTCAAATACAACTCTATTCCCCTGACGGCCACTTAAAAGCTCTAATGTTGATCTTCTGTAAAACCTGGGTCAGGCTAAATTAAGCCTAGGAAGTAGGTGGTATAATTTAAGAGACAATGAAAAAGCTTTGGCCCCAAATATCTACACTTTCTTGTCAAGGATGCTTGAAAGTTCTGCATCAGAGATGATCTACCTTGAAGAATAAAGGAAGGAACCCTGCCCAAAGCGAGTGTCCAGGGTAGTAGTAACACATTTCCATCAGCACCAGCCTGATGAGGATAATCTGATGCTCAGACTGAGGATAACCGATTTCTCAAAGTTATACAACTGGCCGAACTGGGATTTGAACCAAGGTCTGTGTGACTGCAAATCTGTACTTTTAACCCCTACATTATATACTGTGGCATTTCCATGCCCTAAACCCCGCTGTCTTCCAAGCCATGAAGTTTGCAGGTTATACCCTCAAGCTAAAGCAGGGAGCTAGGCAGTCAATGGGTGTGACAACTTTCTGCTCTTTCTCTAGGACAGGACTTAGTCACTGTGAAGCTGAGCCTGATGAGGCTTTGTTGAGGAACCTCCTAGCTCCCAGCTGGTGGTGGAGACACATGTAAGAGAGAAGAAAGGCCTGTATCAGATAAAACAAATTATCTGAAACTCCAGCAAGTTGCCTAGCTCTGTGTAAACCAGGAAGATGGCATGAACAATCAGCCTCCGTGTCTATTTAAATCAAACAATATGCAACCCCATATCTTAGTGTTACTTTAAGGCTTATTGATTTACCTGTCCTAGGAAACCTGACAGTTTCAGAATCTCTGTAACTGGTCCAGACGGACACAATTCAAATCTGGCACTCTTGCTTAAGGACCACATGCGTGGGAAGAATGAGAATGCTTGGATTAAAACACATCACTTCCTTCTCCTGTCCCGCTTTCAGGTGCAAGCTCAGAATCAGACCAAGAGGCTATTAGAGTTGTCCCTCGGTATGTTGGGGGACTTGTTCCAGTACCCGCTGAGGACACCAAAATCCATGGATGCTCAAGTCCCTTACATAAAATGGCATAGAATTTGCACATAACCCACACACGTCCTCCTGTATGCTCTACGTTATCTCCAGATTACTTACAATATCTAACACAGTGTCAATGCTGTGTAAATAGTTGAAAATTCAATGTACTTTTAGGTAAAATAGTGCCCGTGTGCAGCAAATTCAGGTTTTGCTTTCCGGAATTTTTTCTTCCCCCAAATATTTTCCATCCGAGGTTGGCTGAATCCCTACATGCAGAACCTGCAGATACAGAAGGCTGACTGCGTACGGCTACCGGGTGTAGCTGCAACGCACAGTTTCATGGTCCCGCGCTGTGAGACTTATCAAGATCTCTAGGAGCGTAATCCAAAGAGAACACGGTGACTTTCCAGGGCCAAGAGAACCATGAACTTAGCAGCAGGGTTTGGGGCTCCACGGAGGGAGGCAGTAGCATGTGGGCTTCGGGGTCAATCGTTTTGCTGTCCCTTAAGCTCCTTTTCAGGGCCCGGGCACTCACCTCGGCCTGCCAGATGGGGTTCACGGTGTTGCCGGCAATCCTGGATCGCCTCTCCTGTCCGTGGTGTGGGAGGGCAGGGAAGATGCTGTGCTTCCCAGGCTGAATGGAAATCTTCAGGTAAGGGTCTGGGTTGAAAAACATCCCTTTCTTCAACCCCATGGCCTGGAAATCTATAAAACAGTATATTTTAAATTTCATGTGTTTTAGCAAGGTTAAAGATTATATTAGGCCTCACACAAGGAGAAGAGTCCATCTGAAACGTGTAAAAAGTTCTTCAATCCTTAGACCATTTTCCACCTCATTACAAATATAGACTGATACGTCTCCAGAACCCACTACACGGAACATTTACTGATTTAAATGAACATTTACTGTATTAAATTGTTTTGGTTAAGAAGTGCCTGTAATAAGTCAAGACTGGCATTGTGGTCACTATGTTTTTCAAGAGAGGACCGTTGGCCCCTAGTGGTCTGGGCTTCTGGCGTTCCTCAGGCAGGCTGGGGTGAGGGGCTGAGGGTCACCTCGGGAAACCTGGTGCACACTGAGGGAGGAAATCCAACTTGGAAAATTCAGTGGGTCGTCCAGGTGAATTTTATTTTATTTTTGGCTGCGTTGGGTCTTTGTTGCGGTGCGCGGGCTTCTCATCGCGTTGGCTTCTCCTGTTGCAGAGCACGGGCTCTAGGCGCGCGGGCTCAGTAGTTGTGGCTCACGGGCTCTAGAGCGCAGGCTCGGTAGTCGTGACGCACGGGCTTAGTTGCTCCGCGGCATGTGGGATCTTCCCGGACCAGGGCTCGAACCCGTGTCCCTTGCGTTGGCAGGCGGATTCTTAACCACTGCGCCACCAGGGAAGCAGGAACCACTTCTTCAAAGTGAAGACAGAAAAACAAGGGCTCTAGCCTCACAATAAATATGATTTTCACTGAGTAAGGAGACAGTGCATCAGAAGAAATAAAGAGAAAGGTGAGGATTAAAAGAGCAAAGAGCACAGACATTGGAGGAAAGGAAAAAACACGGCCTCCATAGAGCTAATGCACATCAGTGAGGAGGGTTCTGAGGACAGACCATGTGGTCGAGAGGGAAGGCTTTGACAACTGAGCCGTTCCATGTATTTGAAAATGTCTGATCATGTACAATTTCATGCTCTGTGTGGCGGGGGGGGGGGAGAGAGAAAGAGGTCATTTGTGATAATGGTTTACGGCTGTTCTGAGATAATTTGAAATCATCTTATATTTATTAGAAATATATGATATCAAAAAATATAATTAAAAATTTTCTATTATCAAAGTATTTTCCCCCCAAATTATTCATATTTATATATAAGTGAAAGAAACAGGTAAAAATACATTGAACTGATTCTCAAGTATGGTAAAGTTGTGAGGTGTTGGAGGAATTTGTTACCGATGAAAAAAGTACAGAAGTTTTCATGTGCATTTACTTAAATGTTATTTTGAGTTGATTCAAGGATGTCTCCATCATGAAATTATTCTCACTCTCTTGCATTATAATATACTGCCATGAGGCGGAATAAAGGTTAGAAAGTACAAACATCACAGAAATTTGCAAAACCCAGGCTACACCCATGGGAATGTGTGCAGAAAAGAAGTAACACTAGAGCGCAGGCTCGGTAGTCGTGACGCACGGGCTTAGTTGCTCCGCGGCATGTGGGATCTTCCCGGACCAGGGCTCGAACCCGTGTCCCTTGCGTTGGCAGGCGGATTCTTAACCACTGCGCCACCAGGGAAGCAGGAACCACTTCTTCAAAGTGAAGACAGAAAAACAAGGGCTCTAGCCTCACAATAAATATGATTTTCACTGAGTAAGGAGACAGTGCATCAGAAGAAATAAAGAGAAAGGTGAGGATTAAAAGAGCAAAGAGCACAGACATTGGAGGAAAGGAAAAAACACGGCCTCCATAGAGCTAATGCACATCAGTGAGGAGGGTTCTGAGGACAGACCATGTGGTCGAGAGGGAAGGCTTTGACAACTGAGCCGTTCCATGTATTTGAAAATGTCTGATCATGTACAATTTCATGCTCTGTGTGGCGGGGGGGGGGGGAGAGAGAAAGAGGTCATTTGTGATAATGGTTTACGGCTGTTCTGAGATAATTTGAAATCATCTTATATTTATTAGAAATATATGATATCAAAAAATATAATTAAAAATTTTCTATTATCAAAGTATTTTCCCCCCAAATTATTCATATTTATATATAAGTGAAAGAAACAGGTAAAAATACATTGAACTGATTCTCAAGTATGGTAAAGTTGTGAGGTGTTGGAGGAATTTGTTACCGATGAAAAAAGTACAGAAGTTTTCATGTGCATTTACTTAAATGTTATTTTGAGTTGATTCAAGGATGTCTCCATCATGAAATTATTCTCACTCTCTTGCATTATAATATACTGCCATGAGGCGGAATAAAGGTTAGAAAGTACAAACATCACAGAAATTTGCAAAACCCAGGCTACACCCATGGGAATGTGTGCAGAAAAGAAGTAACAAAGCAGCCCGAGACTTCTCTCCTTTGAAAGGTCTGTTTCTGGGGTTGGTCCAGGGCTAGGGTCTGGGAACTTGGATCTCAGGAGGGTTCCCACATCTCAGAATTGATAAGAGTGGCTCTCTGCGCCTCAAGTGTCTGTGCAAACTACGTGGTTTATGCTGAACACCTGCTTTCTTCTGGGAGTCTGGAATTTTGGTAGGTGCTAGGAGCAATTTGGCCGTATGACCAGCCCCCAATCAAAACCTTGGGCTCTTGAGTCTGTAATGAGCTTCCCTGGTATATAGTATTTCACAACTTGTTGCTGGGAGAAATAAACCCAAGCTGTGTGACTCCAGTGAGAGAGGACTCGTGGAAACTTGTGCCTGGTTTCCTCCAAACTTCATTTTTTTTTTTTAACATCTTTATTGGAGTATAACTTTTACAATGGTGTGTTAGTTTCTGCTTTACAACAAAGTGGATCAGTTATTCATATACATATGTTCCCATATCGCTTCCCTCTTGCGTCTCCCTCCCTCCCACCCTCCCTATCCCACCCCTCTAGGTGGTCACAAAGCACCGAGCTGAT
>NC_041218.1:99117969-99216690 GCF_002837175.3 Physeter macrocephalus | reverse complement strand
TATGGCTGAGTAATATTCCATTGTATATATGTGCCACATCTTCTTTATCCATTCATCTGTCGATGGACACTTAGGTTGCTTCCATGTCCTGGCTATTGTAAATAGAGCTGCAGTGAACATTGTGGTACATGACTCTTTTGGAATTATGGTTTTCTCAGGGTATATGCCCAGTAGTGGGATTGCTGGGTCGTATGGTAGTTCTATTTGTAGTTTTTTAACCAGGCACCTTTTTCCTTTGCAATTTGCTTTGTATCTTTTTTTCTTTTTTAAATTAATTTATTAATTCATTTTTTGGCTGTGTTGGGTCTTCATCTCTGTGCAAGGGCCTTCTCCAGTTGCAGCAAGTGGGGGCCACTCTTCATCACGGTGCGCGGGCCTCTCACTATCTTGGCCTCTCCTGTTGCGGAGCACAGGCTCCAGACGCGCAGGCTCGGCAGTTGTGGCTCATGGGCCCAGTTGCTCCGCGGCATGTGGGATCCTCCCAGACCAGGGCTCGAACCCATGTCTCCTGCATCGGCAGGCAGGCTCTCAACCACTGTGCCACCAGGGAAGCCCTGCTTTGTATCTTTTCAATGTAATTGATTACAGTGATTATAGTCACGAGTATGACTACATGCTGAGTTCTCCCAGTGAACCATCAAATCTGGGGGTGGTGTTGGGGAATATGGCCCAGACTGTGACAGACATATAGATTTATCCATCGTAAAATAATGACTACCATCACCTTCATCACCTCTACCACTACTGCCTGTCATTTATAGATTAGCTACTAAATTCTGGGGACCATTCTATGCCCTTCATATACATTATCTGATTTAATCCTAACCACAAACTCTACAAGATAGTTATTACATCCCTAATTTGAGGAAGAGAAAATAGAGGTTTCTGAGTTAAGTAACTTGACCAGGTCTTCAGAGTTGGTCAATGTCAGAAATGAAATTTGAACCTGCTTCTTTGATTCCAAAGTCTGTGTTTTTAACCATTATGTGATATTACCTTTTTACAAAAATGACAACTTTGGCATAGGTCAAATTCTCAAGCATAAATGGGTCTTTTTAAAAAATTCTCTTCCATCAAACAACTTGTCTAAATCTGCATAATGTTTTTATCATACGTCTGATACCTGATAAGTCTAGTTACTCTTTACTGTTCTTGTTTTTTTCCAAAAGAAAACATCTTTACCAGTCACACGTTTATTCTTCCGGATTAATCTTTTAATTTTTTAATCAGCTCCCCTCCAAAAAATTGAGATTTTGATTGGAATTGCATTGAATCTATAGATTAATTTTGGGAGAAATGGTAACTTTACAATACTTCCTATTCAAGGACATATGTTTCTTCATTTTTTCATGCCTCTTTTCATGCCCTTCAGTAAGCTTTTATAGTTTAAGTTCAATTTGTATACTTATAAAAATATATGTTTCACGGAGTAAAAACGTTTGAAAACTGCTGCAATAAGGAGTTAATTAGGAGTTAAAAGGGCATTCGGCTGGGAGTCAGTATATCCAGATTTTAGTTCTGGAACACTCTCTGTTGAACTTTGTAACTTCAGAAAACAACTTCTTCAGGTCTCAATTTCTTCAACTCTGAGATTGTTGGAATGGATGTCTATAAGAACACAGAGTTTTGTGATTTTCCAACAGTAAATGATACATTAATGGGAAAATACTTAATTTCCCCCATTTTTTCCTGCATTGTTTTATGTTCTGATGATAAACATGATGTCTACTGTAACTTTTTTAAATATAGAAAAGAAACAAAATTTTAAAATTATTTCAAATTGTACTGCATAGTGGCAACCATTGCTAGACTTTTTCTTTATTGCCTTTCAGTAATTTTCTTTGCACAGTTGCGACCATACTGTACATACAAACTTGTACCCTAAATTTTTTCTTTTGCCTGGATTATACCATAAGGATGTCCCATGTCTTTTAGAACATTTTGTATACATAATTCTTAAACAGTATATAGTATTTCATTATTTGGCTCTGTGGTAATTTTGAATATTTAAATTGTCTCCAATACTTGTGAAAAAAAATCTGTATTTGCATTTATGATTTTCAAGGTTGTAGGGTTAATTCACTGAAAATTAAAGGGATAGTAGTTACACAGGAAATTTATTACCACCAACGAGTGGTAAAAACTGAATATATAAACAGATTTGAGAAGTAAAGCATTTGCATCAACAATCTTGCTTTGACATGTCTACTCTATTCTGGAAAATTTCCAGAGGAGACAATTCCATGATCTATCTTTCTGGTTATTTCTCATTTTAAATTCTAAAAAGAAAAGCAGTCCAATTATATGCAGTATCTCCAGTTCTTGAGTTTCCTTAAATTTATCTCTCTGTATGCTGGCGCGGATGTTCACATATTATTTTCAGATAAGATGCAAAGGTGACGTTCTTTGAGCCCTAGCAAACCTGAGAATGTGTTTCTCTTGCCTTCTTACATAAATGACAACCTGGTGGGCACAGAAATCTTGGGCTAAAACATGCTACCCTTAAAACCCTGTAGCCTTTGTTGCACGATTTTGGCATTCTGTATAAGAAGACAAGTCTGAGATTAACATGAGGTTTATTCTTTTGTAAGTATCATGCTGTTTCCACTCAGATGTCTACTGTGTCTGCATTTGAAATTTTCTTTAAAAAAATTGGCATTTGTCTAGTTGTTGGTCTCTGTACATACATTTTTTTCTTAGCACCTTATAGCCTAATTTAAAGATTCAAAATCACATTCAACTCAAGAAACCTTTCTCCTATTATTTCCTTTCAATTTGTTCTGATCATTTCATCAAAAATATTAAATACCTATGTATTGGCTCTGTATATGTCATCCATCTTTTTACTTCCTTATCCTTTTTATGTCTGACCCTTCTTCTATGTTTTCTAGGAGAGAATCTCAAGTCAGTCTACTATATCATTGATTCTAATTCTGTAGTGGTGAGTATGCTCTTACTGCTTTCTAAAAGCTCTCAAAGCTCATTTTGAATTCTGTAATTGCCCCTTTTAGAATTTATTTTAAATCTCTCCTTGACTATGATAGACAGAAAAATGGTCCCTCACAGATGACCATAACCTAATCCCTGGAACCTGTGAATATGTCACCTTACATGGTAAAAGGGACTTTGCAGATGTGGTGAAGGATCTTTATTGAGATGGAGAGATTAGCCTGGATTATCCAGTTAGGCCCAATGTAATTATGAGTCTTTATAAAATGGAGGAAGGAGGGGCAAAATGAGGAGAAAGTGATGTGACAACAGAGCAGAGATTGGAGTGACGCAGCCACGAACCAAAACATGCAGGTAGACTCTAGAACCTGAAAGAGGTGAGGAGTGGATTCTTCTCAGGAGACCCCAGAAGAGTACCAGCCCTGCCTGTCGACACCCTGATTTTAGTCCCTTAAGATTCATTTTGGACTTCTGATCTCCAGAACTGAGTGAATACATGTCTTGTTTCAGGCCACTAACTTTGTGGTAGTTTGTTACAGCAGCAACAGGAAACAGATACACTTGACTTTCTTTTAGCTTCAAAGAACTTCAAAGAAATCCCTTACCATTTTTCTTCACCCTAGACCTCTTACTTAAAAGGTCCTGCACTTTCCTGTATTTTATAGAGAGTACAAGCAGACGAGTGATAAATCCCTTACTTCTCTTGAGCAGATATTTGCCAACAAAATACTTGTCTTTTTCCTCTTGAGTGTTATGTCCTTCAACTTTTTTTTTTTTAAGGTAGAATCTATTCTCCACACATTCTTCAAGTCACAATGTCTATTCTTTATCCATGAGCAGGGTGTGTACCCCTGGTATTGTCCATCTTTAGTTAGTTTGGTTGTCCAACGAGCTGCTATTGGAATCCTCGTCCCTACTTTTACACCTGGAGATGACCAGCATCCAGTCAACTTTGTGGGCTTTGCTTAGCTGTAGATTTGATGATCTTTTTATCTCATCTTTCTTTGAGGCATGGAATTTATTATGCTACTTTAAGCAGTATTTACTTTTATTTTTCCTTGACAGACCTAGTGAATTAAACATATACGTATTCAACTACTAAGTATTATATTTCCACGACCATTCCAGGCTTGCCTCTTTAGTTGCTAATTTTACATCTCCAGTCATATTTCATTGCTGGCAATTTTTTCCTTGAGATAAGTGTAAGAAAAATCATATATTGGGGGCTGTAGGAGATGAGTCCATCCTGATCACCTTATAAAGTAGCTTTTTGAACCAAGCTGGTGGGGGGGGGGGCGTGGTTTCCTTTCCTGTGGTGAGTCTGTGAGCCCATGTCTACGTGGTAGAGCCAAAATGGGAACCAGTGAATGGATAGTTCATCTCCTTCCCCAGCCCCATGCTGTCCATCCTGTATGGCATCCCTCTTAGGCTTTAGGATTTTAGTGAACTTTGGTTAGTGAAAATTCTTCATTTCTGGCAGACAGTAGAGTAGTTTTCCTGGTTTCTACTGTTTCTGAAGGTTTGTACAAATAATTTTTATCAAGCATTTCAATGGGAACATAAGAATAACAAACCAGGAGTTGTTAGTTTTCTGTCCTAGTAATACAAAAGTATTGAGTTTCTTCTTTTTTCTTTTCTTTTTAAACCTAGACAGACACATGCTAATGTTGTCAATGGGTATCTTTTAAGACTTAATTTTTTTTAGAATGGCTGTAGATTCATAGCAAAATTACAAGGAAGTACAGAGATTTTCCCATATACTGCCTGCCTACACGTGCATTGCCTCCCCCATTATCAACATCCCCTACCGGAGTGGTACATTGGTTATAACTGATGAGCCTACATCGACACATCATAATCACAGTTGAGAGATACTTTACCTCTTTTCCCAAAATCCATCGTTTATGTTACAATTCACTCCTGGCATTGTACACTCTCTGGGCATTGACAAATGCATTATGACATGTATCCATAATTACTGTATCATACAGAGTATTTTCACTGCCCTAAAAATCCTCTGTTCTCTGCCTATTCATCTCTCCTTCCCCTCTCCCAGCTACCACTGATCTTTTTATCATCTCCATAGTTTCACCTTTTCCAGAGTGTGACATAGTTGAAATCATACAGTACGTAGCCTTTGCAGATTGGCTTTTTTCAATGAGTAATATGCGTTCAAGATTCCTCCATGTCTTTTCATGGCCTGATAGCTCATTTCTTTTTAGCACCAAATAATATTCCATTATCTGAATGTACCATGGTTTATTTATCCATTCAGCTACTGAAAGACATCTTGATGGCTTCCAAGTTTTGGCAATCATAAATAAAGCTGCTATAACCATCTGTGTTTGGTTTTTGTATGAAAATTACTCCATTTGGGTAATAGCCAAGGAATGCGATCATGGGGTCATGCGGTAAGAGAACGTTTAGTTTTGAAAGAAACTACCAAACTGTGTTCCAGAGCGTCTGTGACATTTTGCATTCCTACCAGCAATAAATGTGAGTTCCTTTTGCTCCACGTTCTCACCAGCATTTGGTGTTTTCAGTGTTCTGGATTTTAGCTATTCCAATAGGTACATAGCTGGTATCTAGTTGTTGTTTTAATTTGCATTTCCCTAATGGCATATGATGTGGAGTACCGTTTCATATGATTACTTGCCATCTGTTTAGCTTCTTTGGTGAGATGTCTGACCAGATCATAAGATCTCTGGCCCATTTTTCAACTGGCTTGTTTGTTTTCATATTGTTGAGTTTTAAGAGTTCTTTGTATATTTTGGACTAACTTTCCTTTATCAGATGTGTCTTTTGCAAATATTTTCTCTGAGTCTGTGGCTTGTTTTCTCATTCCCTTGACATTGTCTTTTGCAGAACAGAAGTTTTTAATTTTAATGAAGTCCATCTTATCAATTTTTTTTTCATGCATTGTGTCTTTGGTGTTGTATCTAAAAAGGCACCACCCTACCCAAGGTCATCTAGGTTTTCTCCTATGTTATCTTCTAGGAGTTTTATAGTTTTGTGTTTTACATTTAGATCTATGATCCATTTTGAGTTAATTTTTGTGAAGGGTATAAGGTCTGTGTCTAGATTCATTTTTTTTTGCATGTGGATGTCCAGTTGTTCCAGCACCATTTGTGGAAGGGACTATTTTGCTCAACTGTACTGTCTCTGCTCATATTTCAAAGCTGACTATATGGGGGTCTACTTCTGGGCTCTCTAGTCTATTTCATTTATCTATTTTTCTGTTTTTTTCTTTTTTTCACAAGTACCACACTGTCTTGATTACTGCAGCTTTATAGTAAGTCTTGAAGTTGTGAAGCATCAGTCCTCCAACTTTGATATTCTCCTTCAACACTGTGTTGGCTATTCTGGGTCTTTTGCCTCTTATTATAAATTTTAGAATCAGTTTGTCAGAATTCACAAAATGACTTGCTGGAGTTTTGATCGGGATTGCATTGATTCTATAGATTAGTTTGGGAAGACCTGACATCTTTACAATATTAACTCTTCCCATCCATGAACATGGAATATATCTCCATTTATTTCGTTCTTCTTTGATTTAATTCATTAGAGTTTTGTAGTTTTCCCTATAAACATCTTGTACATATCAACATTTTGTTAGATTTATACCTAAATATTTCATTTTGGGGAGATGCTAATGTAAATGGTATTGCGTTTTTAACTTAAATTCCATTTGTTCATTGCTGGTATATAGGAAAGAGACTGACTTTTTGTATATTAACCTTGTTATTGTCACTTATCAATGGATTTTTAGACACACGTTTGCTTTACTGGGGGCTCACTTGGACATGAAAAGCCTCAGTTGACCATCCATCTCCCAAGGACACTCATGAACTTCATTTCTGTGATCTCAGATATCTGATATGTATGGCCTACAATATTTGTTGGTTTGATAATAAGCTAAGCAATAGTTTTCAAACTGTGCTGAACAGTTCTGTGCCCTACAGTTTCATACCATTGTGTCTTCACAAAGACCCTTTAGGGTGAAATTGAGTGCATGGGGCTCTGAACTCTGTATATCATTTTAGCCAGAGCAAGTTTTAATTTTGAAATTATTTTAGATTCAAAGAGGAGTCTACCCAGTTTCCTTTACTGTTAACAGGTTATGGAACTAAGGTACATGATGAAAACTAAAAAATTAACTAAATTACTCTTAACTATTAACTAATTATGATTAACTAAATGACAGGCTTTTTTTGGATTTCACTGATCTTTCCACAAGTGTACTTTTTTGAGCAGCTCAGTTTTTAATCTGTTTACCAACTGGATTTCATATAAGGTTTTATTTAGACCAAGGGTCTGCTAGCTGCTTCTTGCCTCAGGCTTTCCCCTACCTCCACTTTATAAACTCTCAATTACTGCTAGTTAGCCATGAAGGAAAAGTAGAATGGTAGCTTCTCTTCTCATCATCTCACCTCATCTAAGGAATGCATCTATTCCTTATTGAATCCTCTTGTACCCTTATGAGGTCAAGGGGTGAGAAATGGAATGTTTCCTGCCGTATCAGTAAACAAAGGATGTCACAGTCATCAGCGACTGCAGCCACCACCCACGGTGAGTTGGTGAGCCCTGAGGAAACTCAGGATATGAAAACACAGGATACTGGCCCCAGAGAGCTGAGGTGCAGTTCAAAGGAATGCAGCCTCTTGCATCTTCCCAAACATAGAAGAGCACTAAATGCTTTAACTTGAGATCATCTGGTTTTCTTTACTTAACAGTAATCTTCTGACATTCACACTACCTGCCCTTTGTTGCAGAACTCCTATATATCCTAGCCCCACCCTTGCCTCCTCTGAGCAGTACCCTCGGGGTTACTTGAGATGCTACCTCCCCCGCTTGAAGTCCTAAAAATTCCCACGAAATAAAACATAACTCTCAACTTTTAGGTTGTGCATATTTTTCAGGCAACAGGGGAATGGAGCAGATATTTTAAAATTTTGTTTTACAGATGGAGAAACTGAGGCACAGAGATGTTGAGTAACTTATAGATAAGAGTCAAATTGAAGGGGTCTCCTGACTGTTGACTGACATTCTTATTCACTCCACAAGGCCTTCATATGAGCAATACATACCTGAGAGAGAAAAGCTGATCAGCCTCCGACTTCCTTGCCCTTGTACGGTCTCATCAGAGCCAATACTTTTAAAAATCTGTAAGAAGACAGAAAATGGGAGACGAGCAAAAGAAGCATTGAAATAGATACTCACACTCCAGTACAAACATGCTTAATCACAGTTATTTCTGTCACTACAGAATACAAAGACAGTAGCATTGTGATTTCATTAGGCTACTACTGATTAAAAGAAGCTTTTAGCAACCTAATGTCTTTCCCAGTAATAGAGTGGGAAATGCTAGTGGAGATGAGGGGTACTTTTCAGAGAAATGGAAATCAACAAAAATAATTACTGTAATATTAGAGGCTCTTTATAGCCACTTACGTAAACAAGGCCTTCTCACATTCAAATTTGCAAAAGGTATTTATTAAAGCAGACCCTAAGGCAGTAGAATGATAGGTCAATAGATATTTACTGTTGTAATTACAATATGTTTCCATTAGCAAAGTATAGCATTAAACTGCTGTATCTTCATTCCTTCTGATCTGTATTACTACCTAGAGATTTCCAGGAAATTCTGTTTATTACGGAGGAGACTGAGCATGGCATTAAGAAGCTATTCTGAGGTCTCTTTATTTAACTGCCTTCCTGGGATGTTTCAGAACACAGTTGTTACATGGGTTATCTTCATCTAGCAGGTATTTGCAAACCAGGTTGCCAAAATCTTTTACTTTCCATCATTACTCAATATTTATCTGTTAATGGATTAATCAAAGCAGCTAGAGTCCTTGCTTCCATTCTCATCTAGGCAAGTTTTACTCAGAAATGATTCTGAGTATTTATTCAAAGGCAGAGTTACCTTTGCATATGTTATATATTTGCAGAAAATAATATACAAATCTGAGCATTAAGCAAATCCATACAGTGTCCGCTTTTTAGAAGATAATCTGTACTGAAGAAGCAAAAAATGGAGAACTCGATGACCTCTTGCTCAAAGTCTGTCTGTTTCGAGGTTCTGTGGGCTTGCTCTCTTTCTACTGCCTCTCAGTATTTTTGATGCTGGAAGAGTTGTGACTGGATGTGACCATCATCTTGCCTTATATGAGACTGGGAGTAATGACGGGCCATCACTAGGGCCCACAGCTTTCTCCCAAGGAGAATACAAAGGGATTATCAGAACACCTCCTCGTAAAGCAGGTGCCCCTGGTGGGCCTACATGCTCGGCTGCAGCTCGTGTGCCAATCTTCTCAGTATGTCGCTTTTAGGCCCACATGCAAGAGGCATTTCGGGGATGCTAGGCTGCCCAGCAGAGGGAACAAATGTGGGTGACATACGGAATGGGGTGAGTCAGAACGCTGGTTGGGCTGAATGAAGTATCAGCCCTCTTCACAATGGACAGCCCGCTCCTTCCCAGTCGGTGTTTGTTCTTCTCTTTGCCAGGCTGACTCCAAGCAGCAGAGGTCAACAGTTCAGAGACTGCATCCTCAGGCTGGACAACTCTCCTAGCTCTCAAAGTGGCCAATGAGCATGGGCCTGATCAGGGTTCAAAATTCCTTCATTTTCAAATCTATGCCTGGGCAAAGGCCATGGGAGACTTGGGCAGGCTGGCCACACTCCCTTCCAGTGACGTACCTGCCTATGTGGGACAATTACAACTGACTGTTCCTAATTCTAGTTTAAAGATGTCCACATCTAGCTTGTTCCATCTCAGAATATAAGTTCCTTAAGGGCACAACAAAAAGCATACTTTTAACAGCGCCTTGATTTTACACTGTTTAAAAGGTAGGATTAAACTGCACATTTCATGCTAGTCTAAACGAGCTTAAACTTGCAATGATAACAAAGAATAGTACACCTGTTCCTTCTTATTTAAAACATAATTTTGATCCCTCGTATTTAAATATTTTTCTGCTGGAATTCAAGGTATTTACAAAAAGGTCCTTCATATTTATTGCATCGGAACAAGCCTATAGACAAGAAGATAATGTATATTTTTCAGAAGCTACTAAGTTCTCAGGGGAGACACACATTTAAAACTTCATAAACATTTCCCTAACTCATGGCTTTTTGCTAACATTATTTATCAAGTCATCTCAGCGCCAGACTGATGATACAAAGGGGGAGGCAACAGGTGATAAACATTTTCCAGGAAGTAAAGCTGTTTGGGAAGGTTTTGCATCCTGGCTTTTTGCTCAAGATGAGTTCCAGAGGCTGGTCTGAGGTTCAGAAATCTGCTGCACTACAGAGATATGCTCCACCACTTACTGACTGTGAAAATGGTGTGAAGACTCAGGAAAAATAGTCTCACCCTGGAACAACCTAAGACTGAGGGGCACATCAGGGAATTGCTCATCTTCTCAGCTCTGCACATTCTCTCGGCTTTTCAGCCTGTCTGATGCCCAGTTGTTATTCCAAGCACTGGGCGCTGGGTCATGATGTCCCCTCTCAGATGCAGTGCACAGTGTCACTGTGTTTTGCACACAACTTATTTCCACCACCAAGCTTACTTGGCAAATGGTTTAACAGATTCAAGGCTGAATCTTCTGGGAGTGGGGGGATCAAGAGGGTGGAGCAGGAGGGTGTGGGGCTCACCTCCCCCACAAACACAGTGAAAATTACATCTACATGCAGAACAATTCTCACAGAAAACCAACCGGAAACTGGCAGAAGATCCCTTATACAACAAAAGCTGCAAGAAATATCCCCATGTAACGGGGTAGCATAAAAAAAAAAAGGCATCAGGATGGGACTGGCGCTCCTGGAAGGGATCTGTGAAGGAGGGAGTGTCCACACAGGAAGACTCTTGCTCTGAGAAATCCCTGTCTGCTGGGAGGTCTGCTGGGACAGATAGGAAGCTGGAGGAGCCTGTACTCCACTTGCAAGGAGTGTCTGCATGCTGGCTTGCTAGCAATAAGGGCAGAGAGAGACTGGTGTTGATGGCTGCCACCTCTCTGTACCTCCCAGCCCAAAATGCATGCTGGGTGGGGCTGCTAGCACACGCAGCAGCTAGGCACTAAAACTCGGGTGGAAGAACCCTGGGAGAGGACTTGGTCTAGCTGCACGGAGACAGCCTAGAGGGCCTGGAGTGTGGTCCAAGCTGCCATGGTTAGTGCACTTGAGATAGGATGTGCGTTCACCATTGGAGCCCTACTATCAGAGTGGTGCCGGATGGGGCACGGGTCTGCCAATGAAGCCCCACTGTCAGTGTGTTCACAGCAAAGTGCGACTCTGGCTGTTGGTGGGCTTTGCGGAAGACTGATAATGGACTCAGATATCAGTTTCCCTGGTGGGCAGCCCCTGGGGAGGAGTATACAGCGGTTCCTTTCCTGGTGGGTGCACTCCTCACAAGGCAGCTTGGAGACAAATCTTGGTGAAAAGGTCCAGGGAGAGCCCTACCATAGAGGCAGCCCAGGTCCCAGGCAGCAGCACAACCACCTCAATTCCTGCAGTCACAATGCCCCGGCCCCACCGCCAGCCTAGCACTAGGGTCTGGGATGAACACAACAGAGAAAAGGACGTGACCTTGGGCTGCTTATGTGCAAAACCGCAGATACCTGCATGGGCCGCGTATAGGTTTGCTGTGACCACACGGGCCTCAATGGATTCTGTGCTCACCTCCTTGGGGACACAGGACATACTGCAATGGAACCTTACAAAACCCAACCCTCAGGGCTTCTACTCCAACAACTATGGAGCAGACCCTGCCCCTGACAAGGCTGTGACAGCCATGCAGCAAAGAGGAGGACCCACCCAACATCTGCAGGCTCTGGATACCACATGAATCACACCTGCTATCAAGGGGATAATGGTCAGCACACTGAGGAAACAGCCCTCACACCAAAAATATTGGACTGACACAATCTACACAGGGATGCTCCTACATAAAAACAGCACTTCAAGACCACCATAGATAACTATTTCTTCTAAATTCATAGAGCCAGAGAAGTGAAAATGCAGAGGAACTACTCCCAATTAAAAGAACAAGAAAAATCCCCTGAAAAAACAAAAATGAAATACCTCTCTAGGCTACTGGACCCCAAGTTGAAAAAGGAAGTAAGAGAAACACTAAAGGAATTAATAAATATTACCAATAGAAATGCAGATCGCTGTAACAATGAGCTAGAAACTATAAAGAGAAACCAATCAATATTAGATAACTCAATTGCCAAGATAAAAACTGATCTAAAAGCAATGAACAGCTGGCTAAATAGTGCATAATAATGAATAAGTGATCTGGAAGACAGAATAATGGAAATCACTCAATCAGAACAGCAGACAGAAAGACAAATGAAAAAAATGAAAGCAATGAACAAGATCTATGGGATAATATGAAGTGTGCCAACCTACACATAATACAGGTTTGAGGACGAGAAGAAAGAGAGAAGGGGATAGAAAATGAAAAAACGTATTTGAAGAAATTATGGCTGAAAACTTCCCAAACCTAAAGAAGGAAACAGGTATCCAGGTACAGGAACACAAACAAACCCACATTAAGACATATCATAATTAAAATGGCAAAAGTTAAATATAAAGAGAGGAGCACCAAGAGAAAAACAAAGAGTCAGTTACAAGGAAACCCCCATAAGCCTATCAGTTGATTTCTCTACAGAAACTTTGCAGGCCAGAAGGGAGTAGCATGATATTTTCAAAGTCCTGAAAGGGAAAAACCTGCAACCTAGGGTACTCTACCCAGCAAGATTATCATTCAGAATAGAAGGAGAGATAAATAATTTCTCAGACAAGCAAAAACTAAAAAATACAGTAATACTAAACCTATCATAAAAGAAATATTGAAAGGTCTTCTCTAAATTGAAAAGAAGCAAAAATCTATAGGAAAGAGAAAAAACACAACAGGAAAGACAAATATATAAAAGGACAGAAGATCACTTAAATAAGCCAGTACATAGATTAAAAAATAAAACCATTTTTGTAAAAGTGATCATAACCTCAATAAATAGCAAAAGGATAAACATGAAGATGTAAAACAGGGCATCAAAACCACAGAATGTGGAAGAGGGGAGTTAAAAAATATAGATTAAAAAAAAACGTGTTTGAACTTACATGACTATCAGTCTAATCAAGTAGATATAGCTATGGGTTACACTTGAAAACCAAGGTAACCACACATCAAAAATATACAAAAGATTCACAAAAATAAAAAAGAAAGGAACTCAAGCTTAATACAAAAGAAAACCATCAAACCACAAAAGGAAAAATAAAAAGAACAAAGTCTGTTCAAAGAAGAACAAGGAAGAACTACAAAATCAACTGGAAAACAAGGTTTAAAATGGCAATAAATACATACTTATCAATAATATTTTTAAATGTCAATGGACTAAATACTCCAATCAAAAGACACAGAATGGTAGACTGGATAAACAAACTAAGAACCTACAATATACTGCCTACAGGAGATCCACTTTAAGCCAAAAGACACAGACAGATTGAAAGTGGAGATAGAAAAAGATATTTCATGCAAATATAAACAACAAGATAGCAGAGGTAGCAACACTCATATCAGACAAAATAGACTTTAAAACAAAGTTTGGAAAGAAAGACAAAGAAGGACACTATATAATGATAAAGGGATCAATACAAGAAGAGGATATTATACTCGTTAACATATATGCACCCAGTATAGGAGCATCTAGATATATAAAACAAATACTAGCAGACATAAAGGGAGAAACTGACAGGAATACAATTATAGTAGGAGACTTTAATACCCCTCTGACATCAATGGATAGATCTTCCAGACAGAAAATCAATACGGCAACAGAGATCCTAGAAGACACAACAGACCATTGGACTTATTGTTATCTGTAGGACACTACATCCAAAAAACTCAGAATGCAAATTCTTTTCAAGTGCACATGGAACATTCTCTAGGATTGACCAGATACTAGGACACAAAACAAGCTTCAACAAATTTAAGAGGATAGAAATTATTTCAAGCATCTTTTCTGACAACAATGGTATGAAACTAGAAATCAACCACAGAAAGAAAAAGAGGAAAAAAACCCACAATCACAGGGAGACTAAACAATATGTCATTAAAAAACCAATGGATCAACAATGAAATCAAGGAGGAAATCAGAAAATACCTTGAGACAAATGATAATGAAAACACAACCTTACAAAATTTATGGGATGCAGCAAAAGCAGTTCTAAGAGGCAACTTCATAGCGATACAGGCCTTCTGCAAGAAACAATCTTGAGGCCTTCCTCAAGAAAAATCTCAAATAAACAACCTAACTTAACACCTAAAACAAAAGGAAAAAGAGCAAACAAAACCCAAAGTTAGCAGTAGGAAGGAAATAATAAAGATCAGAGAGGAAATAAATAAAATAGAAATTTAAAAAATAGAAAAGATCAATAAAACCAAGAGCTGCTTTTTTGAATAGACAAAAAAAAATTGACAAACTTCTAGCCAAGCTCACCAAGAAGAGAGAGGAGCCAAATAAACAAAATAAGAAATCAAAGAGGAGAAATAATAACTGATACTGCAGAAATATAGAAAATCATAAAAGACTACTATGACAACAAACTGGACAACCTAGAAGAAATGGACAAGTTTCTAGAAAAATATAGCCTGCCATAATTGAGTCAAGAAGAAACAGATAATTTGAACAGACCAATCACAAAGCAAAATAGAATCTGTAAAAACAAAACAAAACAAAAAACAAACAAACAGAAAAAACTCCCTGCAAACAAAAGTTCAGGACCAAATGGCTTCCCTGGGGAATTCTACCAAACATACAAAGAAAAACTTATACCAATCCTTCTCAAACTATTCTAAAAGAAGAACTTATGTCAATCCTTAAACTATTCCACAAGATTGAAGAGGAGGGAAAACTCCCAAAGTCATTCTATGAAGCCACCATCATCTTGATACCAAAACCAAAGACATTACAAATAAAGAAAATTACAGGCCAACAGCTCTGATGAATATAGATGCAAAAAATTTCAACAAAATATTAGCAAACTGTATCCAACAATACATAAAAAGGACCATACACCATGATCAAGTTAGATTCATTCCAGGGTCACAAGGATGGTTTGACATAACGCAAATCAACGTGATACAACACATAGTAACAAAAGAAGAGACAAAACCATATGATCATCTCAAGAGATGCAGACAAACCATTTGATAAAATTCAACATCCATTCAACATCCAAAACCATATGATCACCTCAAGAGATGCAAACCATTTGATAAAATTCAACATCCATTCTTGATCCATCTCAAGAGGTGCAAACAAATCATTTGATAAAACTCAACCATTTGATAAAATTCAACATCCATTCAACATCCAAAATTCAGACAAATCATTTGATAAAATTCAACATCCATTGGATAAAATTCAAAGTGAGCATAGAGGGAATATCAACATCCATTCAACATCCAAAATTCAGACAAACCATTTGATAAAATTCAACATCCACTGGATAAAATTCAAAGTGAGTATAGAGGGAATATATCTCAATGTAATAAAAGCCATTTATGACAAACCCACAGCCAATATTATACTCAGCGGTGAAAAGCTGAAAACCTTCCTGCTAAAATCTGGAACAAGATAAGGATGCCCACTCTCACCACTTCTCTTCAACATAGTATTGGAAGTCTTAGCCACAGCAATCAGAACAGAAAAAGAAATAAAAGGTATCTAAATTGAAAGGGAAGTGGTAAAACTGTCATTATTTGCAGATGACATGATACTACACACAGAAAACCCTAAAGACTCCAAACAAAAACTACTAGAACTGAAAAGCAAATTCAGCAGAGTAGCAGGATACAAGATTAACATACAGAAATCTGTTGCATTTCTTTGCACTTACAATGAAATACCAGAATGAGAAAGTTAAAAAAAAAAAGATCTCATTTAAAATCACATTAAAAAAAAAAACCCAACAACCTAGGAATAAACTTAACCAAAGAGGTAAAAGATCTATATGCTGAAAACTATAAAACACTGATAAAGGAAACTGAAGATGATTCAAAGAAATGGAAAGATATCCCATGCTCTTGGACTGGAAGAATTAATATTGTTAAAATGGCCATACTACCCAAAGCAATCTATAGATTTAATGCAACCCCTATTAAAATACCCATGACATTGTCCACAGAACTAGAATAATCCTAAAATTTACATGGAACTACAAAAGACCCAGAGTTGTCAAAACAATACTGAGGGAAAAGAACAAAAGCTGGAGGCATAAACCTTCCAGATTTCAGACAATGATAGAAAACTACAGAAATCAAAACAGTGTAGCATTGGAACAAAAACAGGCATATAGATCAATGGAACAGAATAAAGAGCCCAGAAATAAACCCATACACCTATGGTCAACTAATCTATGACAAAGGAGGCAAGAACATACAATGGAGAAAGTGGACAGTCTCTTCAGTAAGTGGTATTGGGAAAGCTGGAGAGCTACATGTAAATCAGTGAAATTAGAACACTCCCTCACACCAAATACACAAATTAACTCAAAATGGTTCAAAGATCTAAATATTAGATAAATTCCTAGGAGAAAATGGAGGCAAAACATTCTCAGACATAAATCATAGCAATGTTTTCTCAGATCGGTCTCCCAAGGCAAAAGAATTAAAAGCAATGATAAACAAATGGGACCAAATCAAACTTATAAGCTTTTGCACAGCAAAGAAAACCATCAACAAAATGAAAAGACAACCTATGGAATTGGAGAAAGTATCTGCAAATGATGAAATCGACAAAAGGTTAGTATCCAAAATATACAAACAGCTCATACAACTCAATATCAAACAAACAAACAATCAAAAAATGGGCAGAAGACCTAAATATACATTTCTACAAAGAAGACATACAGATAGCTAACAACCACAGGAAAAGATGCTCAACATGGCTAATTATTAGAGAAATTTAAATCAAAACCACAGTGAGGTATCACCTCACACTGGTCAGAATGACTACCAAAATGTCTACAAATAATAATGCTGGAGGGGGTGTGGAGAAAAGGGTACCCTCCTACACTGTTGGCGGGAATGTAAATTGGTGCAACCACTATGGAAAACAGTGTGGAGATTCCTTAAAGAACGAAAAATAGAGTTACCACATGATTTAGCAATCCCATTCCTGGGCATATATACAGAAAAACACAAACACTTTAATTAGAAAAGATATATGCACCCCACTGTTCATAGCAGCACTATTTACAACAGGCAAAACATGGAAACAACCAAGTGCCCACCAACAGACAATTGGTTTAAGAAGATGTGGTGTACTAATATACAATGGAATATTACTCAGCCATAAAAAAGAATGTAATAATGCCATTTGCAGCAACATGGATGGACCTAGAGAATATCATACTAAGTGAAGTAAGTCAGGCAAAGAAAGACAAATATTATATATCACTTATATGTGAAATCTAAAAAATAATACAAATGAATATCTATACAAAACAGAAACAGACTCACAGACACAGGAAACTTATGGTTACCAAAAGGGAAAGGGAGGGAGGGAAGCAATAAATTAGGAGTATGGGATTAATAGATACAAACTACATAAGATAGACAAGCAACAAGGATTTACTGTATAGCACAGGAAACTACATTCAATATCTTGTAATAACCTATAATGGAAAATAATCTGAAAAAATGTATATATAATTGAATCACTTTGCTATATATCTGAAACACAATATTGTAAATTAACTATTTTGTAATAAAAGAAATTAGTTTATATCTACACAGATGAACATTTTTTATTACTAGAGTGAGACAATTTATCACCAGTTTTATTCCTTCAGCAACATGGATGGACCTAGAGAATATCATACTAAGTGAAGTAAGTCAGGCAAAGAAAGACAAATATTATATATCACTTATATGTGAAATCTAAAAAATAATACAAATGAATATCTATACAAAACAGAAACAGACTCACAGACACAGGAAACTTATGGTTACCAAAAGGGAAAGGGAGGGAGGGAAGCAATAAATTAGGAGTATGGGATTAATAGATACAAACTACATAAGATAGACAAGCAACAAGGATTTACTGTATAGCACAGGAAACTACATTCAATATCTTGTAATAACCTATAATGGAAAATAATCTGAAAAAATGTATATATAATTGAATCACTTTGCTATATATCTGAAACACAATATTGTAAATTAACTATTTTGTAATAAAAGAAATTAGTTTATATCTACACAGATGAACATTTTTTATTACTAGAGTGAGACAATTTATCACCAGTTTTATTCCTTCTTATGTACGCATTTGAGACAACTGTTCATATACAGAAGTAGGTACAAATACAAGGAGCTTTATTATAGTAATGTCCTTCATTTTCTTTAAATCTCTACAAGCTATGTACAAAACAAAAACATAGTAATCAGTCAGTAAAAATTAATTTACATTGCCTATCCACTGACAATCCCTTTAAGTCTCTAACGAGAGCCAAGAATTGGAACCACCTGAGTTGCAAAAGGCAATCACTGCAATCACTGCAGCCACTCACTTTCTCAACAAGCACCAGGATCCTGAAGGGCCCGCTTGGTTGCTCCCTAGATGCTTTTCCACCCCCAAGCCAATGCACATAATCAGATCTAGAATGGGTGAGACTGAGGCCTTTCCTTAACTATGTGTGAAAGAGGAAGAGTGAAAGGAGAAGTTGGAAAAGAGAACCTACAGACCACTGGCATATTCTCAGGCAGATCAATTTCAGGAAAGCAAACATATGGAAACTGAGAATCTGGAACCATTGTTCCTGTTACTCCTGGGAATGCCATCATACATGCCCAGGGAAATATTCACCCCAGGTTGAAAACAGGTGGGATAGGTGAAAGGGGTAACACCTGGTTTTGAGATAGAGAAATGCTAACTATAGATGGTTGAGAAGTACCTGAGAGACAGAGGCCCAGCTGAGGTGGCAATGATATTCTGAGCATATTTGTGAACTATCTGGCATTCCAGAGATTCCCAGAAATATTTGGTGATAAAAACTGGATTTCTTGCAGTCAATATGATGGTATCCCAGAGTATTTGACCATGTAAATGAAATAGCATCCAACTTTTAAATAAGAGGAAAAAGCTGTTCCCCCTATCATCTCATGAATCACCCAAAAGCAACACGGAAAAGAAAAACAAAAAGGCAAACTCCGTCTTCAATAAAACCACAAGATGTCTATAACTGAGCACAATATATGAAGTGTGGCCTCCATATGCACTGGAGGTAAAATTGGGGTGTGGGAAGACACCAAGTCAAGACGCACAGGACTGCAAATGAGGAGAAAAAAGGTAGTACATGCACCTGGGGATATACTGAAGAAATATGCAAAAGAAGAAAAGGATATTGAAAGGTATACCATGTTCTTGACATGATAACAATTTCAACATGATAAACATGATAACAATTTCAGCACTTTCTTAATCTTTATTTTTATATGATCCCAATGAAACTACCCATAGGATTTAAAATTAGAGAAGCTGACTCAAATTTTCCTATGGGAGAAAGAAAAATCAAGAACAAACAAGATTCTAAAAGGGGAAAATAATGAGGAAAAAATGCTATAGAAGATACTTCACCGTATAATGAAGCTAGAGTAATTAACACAGTGTGGTGCTAGTACATGAATGGCCATAGCAACGAAATAGACTAGAAAGTCCAGAAATAGACCAAAAATGTTTTTAAAAACCATACAGGAATTATAATAAAGGTGAATTTTCAAATCAGTGGAGAAAATATGGATTATTTAATAAATGGTGTTGGGACATCTGGATAGTAAATCCGGAAGAAGGAAACACATTTGGATTAATATCTCATATTATATAATAGAAAAAAATTCCAAATTGATCAAATATTTAAATTTTAAAACCAGAATCATAAGAGCATTAGGGAAAAAGTGGAAGAACATTTTTAAAATCTCGAAGTTGAAAAGGTCTTCCTACAGGTTAAGAAAAACCCTGAAGTCACAAAAGAAGACACTGATAAACTCAACTCTGGAAAAAATTAAAATGCATACATGGAAAAACCACCATATATCAAAAGATAAATGACAAACCTGCATAAGTATTTCCAACTCGCATTATATTCAAAAGCCCAATTTCTTTTATGTCTAAGAAACAAAAATGACGACCAAAGGAAAAGAAGCATGAACAAAGCATATCAAAAGGCAGTTCATAGAAAGGAAAATCAAACAATTCTAAAAATTAAGAGGTATTCAACCTCAGGCCCAGTAAGAAAAAATGCTAATAAAAACTACAAGCTCTGGGCTTTCCTGGTGGCGCAGTGGTTGAGAGTCCGCCTGCCAATGCAGGGGACACGGGTTCGTGCCCCGGTCCGGGAGGATCCCGCATGCCGCGGAGCGGCTGGGCCTGTGGGCCGTGGACGCTGAGCCTGCGCATCCGAAGCCTGTGCTCCGCGGCGGGAGAGGCCACGGCGGTGAGAGGCCCGCGTGCCCCAAGGAAAAAACAAAACAAAAAACTACAAGCTCTGAGTTTTCACCTGTCACGTTGGCAATGAGCAAAAAGTTTGAGAACTTACCAGCGTGACCTGCCAGGTTTTGAGCTGTCTTTCGACTCCATTCCCACCCTTCTAAACTGTGACGCTGGAGCGGAGACTGCTCACCCCATCTCTGCTTTGCCACCTGGCGCCTGCGCAATCACTGCCAATAGGAGATGCCAGAGTGAAAAAGCGAGGCTGAAAGAGGCAGAAGGGACTAGCTCCGCCCTCTCTGCTTCCTGTGCCGGTTAGCCCAGCAACGGTTTCCACCTGCAGCGTCAATGCTTCACCTTTGCAGCAGCAGAATCCAGTTTGGGTTTTTTTCCAGCACTTTAAGATTCAGTCTGACCTTTTCCATCTTAGTGAAGCATCAGTAACCTTCTCAGAAGTCAGGTCCGGGCCCATGGGGTCCCTCCTCCAAGCTCACAGCACCGCTGAATAAAATCCTCCTCCAAAGAGGTCTGCATTTCAATACTGCGAGGTCCCTCCTCTAAGCTTCTAAGTTGATTATTTCAATCTCTTCACTTGCTCCTCCAGCCTTACAGATGGCGGCAGCTTTTTGCAATTGCTACCTCCCTGATACCTTAGGATTCTCTTCTTGTTTTCTCTTCTTAACAGCTTTATACCTGTTTAACAATTATTCATATGAAACTCTAAGTAATTGGTATGGCGTCCAATTGGCTTTTAACTGGTACAGTGGCTAAAGGTGTGGAGACACAGGGAGCCTCATACATTATTGGGGAGAATGTTAACTGATACACACGCATACACCCAAGAAAGCTGGCAATTGACCATTAATTTCACGTCTAGGAACTTATCACAGCTTTACTTATTTGTGTGTGAAATACTGTGTTTAAAAGGAAATTTATTGTAGCTTTGTTTATATAAAGCAAAAGATTGGAGGGGAAATTAAAGGTTAATCAATAAGGGAATGTTACATAAATTACAATGTATGCATTAGTGAAACACCTTGCAGAAATTAAAAATACTTTCTTTTTTTTATGTAAAAAAAAGGCATAATCTGTTGGTGGCCTGCAGAAGAGTATATAAGGTTACAGTAAGTCCCCTACATACGAACCTTAAAGTTGCAAACTTTCAAAGATGGGAACGTGCATTCGCACATCCAGTCACGTAAGTCAGTTCACATGTCTGGCGTACATTGTCACGTGCGTGCATCCTCTACAAGTGGTTGTGCTTTGTGTACTTTGTTGTATTGTATAGGGTACAGTAGTAGTACAGTATCTTTATTTCAAGCCCAGGATGTCTGGAAGCAAGCGTCAAAGCAGCAGTGATGTAGCTGGTACTGCTAAGAAGTGCCAAATGATAACGATGGAAGCAAAAGTGGAAGAACCTTTGCCTGCAGTTTGTTCATGATTTTCCTGGATTTGAGAAGGTAGATGACTCCAAAGAGATCTTCAGCAACTTAGTGACACTCAGCAAGAAGCTGGAGCTAGATCTGCAAGAGGACAACTTCATTGAACTCCTTGTTGTGCAACATGAGAAGCTTACTAATGAAGACCTGATGGAATTGAAGGCCCAGAGAAAGGACTAAGAGAGACAAGAAGAAGAAGTAACTGAAGAACGGAAGAGATTCATGATGCAGGAAATAGCAAGGGGATTTTCTTTATTTGAGGAGGCACTGTTAGTTTCTGAGGCACAGGACCCGAATGTAGAATGGTACACGAAGGTTACAGCAGCCGTTCAGAATGCAATCCAGTGCTACCGTGTCATCTATGATGAGAAAAATAGAGCTACTACCCAGACATCACTGGATCGGTTTTTCAAGAGGGTAGATAGAATTGAATCCAGCAAGGAACCAGAACCTGTGCCATCCACGTCAGGCGTGAGTGAAATTGCAGCCTGCCCCCCGTCTCCTATTGCTGACGATCCTTCAGCTCTACCATCTCCCACCTCCTCCCCCTCCTCCAGTCAGTAACTCTTCTTGCCTGTTCACTTGATGCCAGCCCCTGGATGCCAGCTGTTGTACTGTAATAATGTACTTTTCAAGGTACTGTATTGTAAGATTAAAATGTTTTCTTTGGGATGTCCCTGGAGGTCCAGTGGTTAAAACTACCTGCTTCCAAAGCAAGGGGTGTGGGTTCGATTCCCGGTTGGGGAGATAAGATCCCACATGCTGTGCAGCGCGGCCAAAAAAGTTTTCTTTATTTTTTGTGCTTGTTTTTTTTTATGTATTATTTGTGTGAAAAGTATTGTAAACCTTAAAACAGTACAGTACCATATAGCCGATTGTGTTAGCTGGGTACCTAGGCTAGCTTTGCTGGACTTACAAGCAATTGGACTTTACAGACGTGCTCTCAGAATGGAACTCTTTCGCATGTGGGACTTACTATAGTCCCACTTACTAATTTTTACTTTGTTGCTTGTTGTGGTGTTATATCCAAAATATCATTGCCAAGACCAATGTCAAGGAGCTTTTTCTCTATGTATTCTTTGAGGGGTTCTATGGTTTCAGGTCTTTCATTTAAGTCTTTAATCCATTTCAAGTTAATTTTTGTGAGTGGTGTAAGACAGGGGTCTAATTCATTCTTCTGCATGTGACTATCTAGTTTACCCAATGCCATTTATTGAAAACACTATCCTTTCCCTACTGAGTGTTCTTGGCTCCCTTGTCTAATATTAGTTGACTGTATACTCGAGGGTTTATGTCTGAGCTCTCATTTCTGTTCCATTGGTCTGTTTCTATTTTTATGCCAGTACCATACTCTTGATTACTACTGCTTTGTAGTATAGTTTAAAATCAGAAAGCGTAATACCTCCAGTTTTGTTCTTCTTTCTCAGAATAGCTTTGGCTATTTGGAGTCTTTTGTGGCTCCATACAAATTTTAGGATTTTTTTTCCTATTTCTGAGAAAAATGCCATTAGAATTTTGATAGGGGTTGCAATGAATCTATAGGTGGCTTTCAGTAGTGTGGACATTTTAACAAAATTAATTATTTCACTCCATGAGCATGGAATGTCTTTTATTTGTGTCTTAATTTCTTTCATCAAAGTTGAGTACTTTTCAGTATACAGATAGATCTTTTTCCTCAGTTAAATGTATTTTTTTTTCTGAATATCTTTACTGAATCAAAGATGGGTCACTAAGGAAATATATAATTATAACATGGTTAAATACATTTCTAAGTTTTTCATTGTTCTTGATGCTACTGTGAATGGGATTTTTTTGCTTTCTTTTTATATTTTGTTAGTATATAGACACACAATTGATTTCTGTATGTTGATCTTGTATCCTGCAACTTTACTGAATTGAGTAGTTCGTATAGTTTTTTGGTATAGTCTTTAGAATTTTCTCTATATAAGATCATGTTATTGCAAACAGACAATTTTACTTCTTTCTTTCCAATTTGTATGTCTTTTTTTTTTTTTCTTGCCTGATTACTCTGGCTAGGACTCCAGTACTATGTTGAATAGAGTTGGTGAGACTAGGCACATTTGTCTTGTTCCTGATATTAGAGGAAAAGCCTTCAACCTTTCACTGTTGAGTATGATGTTAGCTCTGAGCTTGTTATAAATGGCCTTTATTACCTTGAGGTATGCTCCTCTATGCCCTATTTGCTGTATGTTCTTTATCATCATGTGTTTTCTGCATCTGTTGACATAGTCATTTGATTTTTATCTTTCATTCTGTTTGTGTTTCTCATTGATTGGTTTGCATATGTTGATTTGCATACTGTTGCATATTTGCATCCCAGGGATAAATCCTACTTGGTCATATTGTATGATTCTTTTAATGTACAGTTGAATTTTGTTTGCTAATATTTTGTTCGGAATATTTGTATCTATATTCATCAGAGATATTGGTCAGTAGGGTTTTTTTTTCTTTTTCTTGTAGTGTCCTTATTTGGCTTTGGTATCATGGTAATGCTAGTCTTGTAAAATTAGTTTGTAAGTGTTCCTTCCTCATCAATTTTTTTGAAGTTTGCAAAGGATTGACATTAATTCTTTAAATGTTTGATTGAAATAATTGATAAATCATCTGGTCCTGGGCTTTTCTTTGGGGAGTTTTTCAGTTACCAATTCAGTCTCCTTACTCATTATTGATCTGTTCAGAATTTCTATTTCTTCATGATTCAGTTTCAGTAGGTTGTATGTTTCTAGGAATTTATCCATTTCTTCTAGGTTATCCAATTTGTTGGTATAAAATTGTTCATAGTAGTAGCTTATTATCCTTTGTATTTCTGTGGTATCAGTTGTAATGTCTCCTCTTTCACTTCTGATTTTGAGTCTTCTCTCTTTTTCTCTTAGTGTAGCTAAAGAGTTCTCAGTTTTGTTTATCTTTTCAAAAAATTAGTTTTTAGTTTGTTAGGCTTTTCTATTGTTTTTCTGGTCTCTAGTTTACTTCTGCTCAGATTTTTGTTATAGCTTTCTTTCTCCTAACTTTGGGCTTAGTTTGCTTTTTTTTTGTCAATGCCTTTAAATATAAATTTAGCTTATTTATTTGATATATTTCTTTCTTCTTACTGTAGGCATTTATTTTTATAACCATCTCACTTAAAACCGTTTTTGCAGCATCCCACAGATTTTTTTTTATTGGAGTGTAATTGCTTTACAATGTTATGTTAGTTTTTGCTGTACAATGAAGTGAATCAGCTATATGTATTCATATATCTTCTCCCTCTTGGACTTCCCTCCCATCCTTCCCATCTAGATCATCACAGAGCACCCAGCTGAGCTCCCTGTGCTATACAGCAGGTTCCCACTTGCTATCTATTTTACACATTGTAGTGTATTTATGTCAAACCTAATCTCCCAATTCATTCCACCCTCCCCTTCTCCCACTGTGTCCACATGTCCATTCTCTATGTCTGTGTCTCTATTCATGCCCGGCAATAGGTTCATCTGTACCATTTTTCTACATTCCACATATATGCGTTAATATATGATATTTGTTTTTCTATTTCTGACTTACTTCACTCTGTATGACAGACTCTAGGTCCATCCATATCTCTACAAGTGACCCAATTTCGTTCCTTTTTATGGATGAGTAATATTCCATTATATATATATACCATATCTGCAGCATCCCATAGGTTTTAGTATGTTATATTTCCATTTTCATTTGTCTCAAGGTATTTTCTGATTTCCCTTTGACCCAGTGGTTGTTCAGGAATGTGTTGTTCAATTTCCATGTATTTGAATTTTCCAGCTTTCCCTCTGTTACTGATTTCTAGTTCCATACCTGTGTGGTTGGAAGAGAGATACTTGGTATGATTTCAATCTTTTAAAATTTGCTAAGCTACCTTTGTGATCTATCATATGATCTGTCCTGAAGAATGTTCCATGTGTGCTTGAGAACAATGTGTATTTTGCTACTGCTAGATGGGATGTTTTATATATGTCCATTAGTTCTATTTGATCTAAAGTATGGTTCAAGTCCAACATTTTCTTATTGGTTTTCTATCTATATGACCTATCCATTGTTGAAATTAGGGAATTGGAGTTTCCTACTATTATTGTATTATTGCCTGTTGCTCTCTTCAGATATGTTAGTACTTGTTTAATATATTTTGGGGCTCCAATGTTGGGGGTACATATACATTTATAATTATTGTATCTTCTTGATGAATAGACACTTTTATCATTATATAATGACCTTCTTTGTATCTTGTTAGAGTTTTTGGCTTAAAGTCTACTTTGTCTGATATAATTATAGCTACCCCTGCCCTTTTTTGGCTTCATTTGCATAGAATATCTTTTTCCATTCTTTTATCTTGAGCTTTTGTGTGTCCTTAAGGCTAAGTCTCTTGTTGGCAACATAGGTTGTGCCTTTCAAAAAAAAAATCCATGTAGCTACTCTATGTCTTCTGATTGGATAATTCAATCCACTTACATTTAGAGTTATTATTGATAGATAAGTACTTAGTAGTGCCACCTTATGAACTGTTTTCTGGCTATTTTGAAGTTCCCTTGTTCCTTTCTTCCTCTCTTACTGCTTTCCTTTGTGAATTGATGATCTTCTATAGTGGTATGCTCTGAGCTTCTCTTTATCTTTTGTGAATCCAATTTAACTTTTTATTTTGTGGTCACCATGAGGCTTACATAAAACATTTCATAGATATAACCATCTATTTTATGCTGATAACTAAACTTTGATTGTATACAAAACTCTACCCTTTTACTCCCCTCTGTTTATATTGTGTATCCATTAACAAATTATTGTGGCTACAGTTATTTTTAATACTCTTGTCCTTTTCCTTTATCCTAAAGTTATGTGGTTAACTCTCCACTATATTATAGTATTAGACTATTCTGAATCTGACTATATACTTACCCATATCAGTGTGTTGCATATTTCCATATGTTTTCATGGTACTAATTAACATGTTTTCATTTCAGCTTTAAAGAATTCCTTTCAAGCATTTCTTGTAAGGCAAGTCTAGTGGTGATAAACTCCCTTAGTTTTTGTTTGCCTGTAGAAGTCATTATTTTGCCTTCATTTCTGAAGGACGGATTTGCCAGGTAGAGTATTCTTGGTTGGCAGTTTTTTTCTTTCAGTGCTTTGAATATATCATCCCACTCTCTACTGGCCTCTAAAGTTTCTGCCGAGAAATCTGCTGATAGCATTATGAGTGTTCCCTTATAAGTTAACAAGTTTTTCTCTTGCTGCTTTAAAATTCAATTTGTCTTTGATTTTTGATGGTTTTGTTATTATGTGTCTTAGAGAGGATCATTTAAAGTTGATTTTGTTTGGTGAGAGCTTCATGAACTTGGTAATACAAATCTCTCCCCAGATTTGGGATTCTCAGCCATTATTTCTTTAAATAAGCTTTCTGCTGCCTTTTCTCTCTCTTCTCCTTCTGGAACTCTAATAATTTGTAAATTGGTTCTTTTGATGGTATCCCATAGATCATGTAGATTTCATCACTCTTTTTCATTCTTTTTTTCTTCTTGCTCCTCTGGATAATTTCAATTGATCTGTCTTCAGGCTCACTTACTCTTTCTTCTGCTTGGTCAAGTCTGCTCTCTAGTGTATTCTTCAGTTTAGTCATTGTATTCATCAACTCCAAAATTTCTGTTTATTTCTTTTTTATGTCTTCCAAGTCTTTGTTAAATTTCTTATTTATTCTTGTATTGTTTTCCTGATATTGTTGAATTACTTATCTGTGTTCTCTTGTATCTCTCTGAGTATCTTTAGAACAATCATTTTGAATTTTTGGCCAGGTAATTCTTAGACTTCTGTTTCTTTGGGGCCAGTTTGGAGGTTTACTGTATTCCTTTGGTGGAATCACATTTCCCTGATTCTTCATGATCCCTGTAGCCTTGCATAGGTGTCTGTGCAATTTAAGAAGCAATCATCTCTTCCAGACTCTATAGACTAACTGTGGTAAGGGAAGACTTTCACCTGGGGTGGGAACATGCTGGAGCATGCTGTGACCTCAGGTCTAGTGTTGCAGGGTGCTAACTGCAGGGGCTTTTGGAAGCTCTGAGTCTAGGGGGACACAGTGTCTCTTTGGTCCAGGCTGTTGGGGTTCACAGCATTGACAACTTTTTGGTTCACTGATCACTGTTGGGGGGCGTCTGTTGTGGCTGCCAGGGCTATTGTGGTCTTCAGCAGTCTCTCCAGGTCCAGCAGCTAGGGACCAGGGCACACAGTGGTGGCGGCCAGAGCCAATGGTGTGCACACACTCAACTGTGAGGTGCAGCTGCAGGTGCTGTGTAGTGGCAGGGGCCGGTTGCAGACACACATGTAGTGGTGAGGGCCAAGGCAGGCAGCAAGGGCTGGGGCCAACTGTGGGTGCTGTGGCTTTCAGCACATACTACTGTTCCTGCTGAATCTTGCCACGAGTGCACAGCAGTGGAAGCTGGAGATGGGGGTCAAGCGAGGGGTGTGCAGGTGCACAGCTAGAGGGGCTAGCTTCAGGTAAGCACAGTGGTGCAGGCCAGTGACAGAAACCAGTGCCTAATTTGGGCCCACAAGCAGCTGTGGGGGCGATGGCTGTTAGTCGTGCTCTCCTGTGGCTGTACGGTCTCCCCTTGAGTGTGTGCACACAGTGCAGGCTGATGACAAGGGTCAGGCTGGCAGCATGCAGGTGCACAGCTGGAGGAGCCAGCCCCGAGTGCATGCACGATGGTGGTCAGCCATAGGGTGTAGAGGGTGGCATCTTACACTTGTGCATCCTCAGAGGTCTGGGCTGGCTCCTGTTGTGGTTCCCAGGCTCTGGCAGGGGCAGGGAGGGACCCAGATAGTTTGCATGAGCGAACACGAATACCTGCGGGGCAAAAGCTGCTAAAATCTGCAGTGGTTCCACTGCAGGTGTGCTGGTCATTGGTTCCTTCTTCACTGGTAAAAGCTGCTGGGTTTGTTTATAGAGCAGGCCACTGTGAACCACAATCACTCCCACCTCATGACGGCTCTTGGTAGATCCTGCTTTTCTTCCTTGTTCCTAGCCATTTTGACTCTGCTGGTCTGGGTGCAGTGAAAGCCAAGAGGGATCTTTGTGTGATGTCCCCAAAGCCTGGAGAAGCTGGTTGCTCATTCTGCTTTCCCTTTCCTAGTGAGGAGAACTGTCTTTAGCTGGGGAGTTCTCTTTTGGTGCTGAGCAGTGCCAGCCTGGGGAATGGGAGGATGCAGGCAAATGAAGCTGTCTTCCTTCTCTTCTTGTGGGATTATTCTCAGGTTTTCTGTTGACTATGTTGCTAAAGTTTCTTAAGTGGACTCCACAGATCTCCCAGAGCTGTGTTTGTTAGTGGATAGCTTTCTAATTGCTGATCTTTGTAGGGGGACAGAGGTGGTGTCTCCTATACCAGCATCTTGATGATGACATTCTCACAGTTGGTTTCCTACTCTGGTATTTAACCAAAAATTGATCTTAGCCATTGATTTAAAGATGATTTTATATAGTATAATAACCAATTAATGTTTTATTCCTACTTTGCAAAGAGATGAAAAATTCAGGAATGGATGCTGAATTTCCTGAATCTGGAGTGAACAGATGGACAGTCTGGGCATTTATGGAGGTTCTGATAGGCAGGTATACAATATGGTGTTGAGAGCTCGAGCTGGTTGGTGCTCCCCTTTCTCTGCCAGCTCCTCCCCATACCATGAGGCCCAGAGACAGGCAATTAATTCCACTAATTCTCAGTTTTCCTTTCTAACAAATGGAGGCCAGAATAGAACTACCTCACTGAGTTCTCCTGAGAACTAAATGAGATGAAGCATGTACAACACTTCGCATGAAGGTTGGCACATAGTAATTGCTCTAACTTAGGCCAATTATTATTTTTTTGTTAGTTGTTTTTTAACCTCTGACCTTTTATTATTAAGAATTATCTTAGCAGATTGTCTAATATTTGATTCTTTACTTTACAGACCAGAAACATGAAGCACAAAGAGGTCAATAAAGGGACATGCTTGGCTGGCTGTGAGAAAGAGATGTGACCAAAAGGTAGTTCTGGAGGCTCTCTCAGCCCTTTCCCTATGGCTAGATCATTTTTCTGCTAAGGCAGACTGTATTATAAATATACACCTCAGGACCACAAATGCACTGTCTGCTGTGCCACATTCATCTGGATTAACTTAATATGCTTGGAGTCTTGTCCATATTTTTCTATCCTCAGTTTTCCAACAAATTCATGTCAAGCTGCTCTTTTAATCATTTTGCAAGCAAAACCTGGCCTTAATGAAATAAGGAAAAAATAAAAGCAACAGTGCAGTGAGCATATGTTCACTTCTATACCCTTCATTTGGCAGACGAGAGAGCTGATGAGTGCATCTCCCTCACCTCACTTTGGAGCTGATCTTAGGGCCCATGGACCTGCGATGAGGGACCATGGTTAGAGATCCTGGGATGGGTGGCCATGGTTAGAGATCCTGGGATGGGGGGTCACAGGGCTGATGTGGGCAGGGAGGTGGGGGTGGGCAGAATTTCTGGAGGAGTTCCATCAGAAGACAGGAGAAGCAGGTAGGGAGTTAGGGATCAGGCTAAATATAGAGCAAGTACTTGTCAGCTCATGGGGGAGGAAAGCTGTTTGAGGCAGGGCAGCATTGCTTTCTCAAGGACCAGCACTGGGAGTGGGTTTCTATATTATGCGGGTATTTAGGAATTCTGGACTGAGTTGGGATGGCTTGTCTCCTCTGTTTCCTCCTCCATCTTCAACTCCCAAACACCAGGAGGGCTGGAGGGGCCCTTTCAAGGCTTTGTGGCAGGCAGAATTCTAAGACAGGGCCCCAAGATTTCCTGCCCCTGGCATATGAGCCCTGCATAATCCCAGGGACTGTAAGTTATTCCTGTGATTAGGTTACATTATATGTCACAGCTGACTTTGAGAAAGGGAGATGATTATATTGATGGGCCTAACCTAATTACAGGAGACCTTTAAATTTGGGTCTAGAGGTGAGAGAGGGAAAGAGAGGGAGAGAAAGAAAGGGAGAAGGAGTGAGAAAGAGAAAATCAGAGATTCAAAGTGAGAAGGATTTGATGTGCTATTGCAAGTTTGAAGAGGCAGCAAAGAAATGGGAACCTCAGTCCTACAACCACAAGGAACTGAATTCTTCCAACAAGATTGAGCTTGAAAGCAGGATTTCCCCTAGAGTGTCCAGATGAGAACTCAGCCTGGCTGACACCTTGATTTCAGGTATTAACCTGCAGTACACTGAACAGAGGACCCAGCCATCTGTGCTGAAGTTCTGACCTGCAGGACTGTGAGCTAATACATGTCATTTTAATTGCTAGCTTTGTGGTAATTTGTTCTGTGACAATAGAAAACTGAGACAACTTTCTTCACTTTATTTCCTTGGTGATCCAGAACTCATTTTCAACACATTGTTTTGCCTTGGGAGAAATATCTGCCTGATCATAGAACCAACAACGGTTATGTTTCTCCTGAGCAACTGTGGTCAATTTTCAGCACCCTAGAAACTATGAACAGTGTAACTATCCTTGTTCCTTTTCTAGCAAGGGCTGATTGAACACTTAGAGATCAGTGTGCCTGCTACTGTCACGGGCACACTTACCTGATCCTGGAGCCCCACTCTTCACTGGCAAAAAGTACATGCTCATGTATTTTGTAAGTTAGCCTGAAATCTTTTCTGGATCAAGGCAGGGCATGTGCATGTGTACACACACACACACACACACACACACACACACACACACACACATATACAATTTTCTTTGTGTTTACAGACTTTTAGGACACTTAGTAGGGGCAAGAAATTGGCAGCTCATGATTAACGATTGAATTCATAGCTTTAAATTTAAAACACCAGGAGAGGTGTTTGGAGGCAAAGAAAAATATATTAACTATATTATTTGGAAATATAGCTACCCTTTCCAAAAATGAGTTTATTCCATTTCCCAACTTTTTGGAAATACATGTGTGTGGATAATACACTTAATACAGCATATAGAATAATTTATGTTCTGTATACATGTAAGACTATCTCTCTAGTCTCCTTGAATGACAACCTCCCTTTAAGTAACAATCCTTTTATCATCCCATGTTCCTTCTGTAACTGCAACCATTTTGTGTGCTGATGCACTGACAGGTCATACTAAAGTCAAACCATGCCAGAATATATTCTGAAAGCCAGGGGGAAAGAAGTCGGGGAGGGTGCCACAAAAGTGCATGAGGGGGAGAAATGCAGTTAGAGAGGTGAGCCAGGGGCTGCTGTGAGTGTCACGGGGGAGGCTTGTCCACCGTCATCACTCCTGAGACCCTGGAGAGCCATGGGGAACCTGGCATCTTCTGTTAACAAATTAATCTTTGACAAATGGGGCAACCCACTGCTTCACTACTTCACTTCTTCAGTTGGAGATGTGACTGAGGTTTGCTCAGAAGGCTGAGGATTCCTGAACTGGGAATCTCTGGATGAGAAGGAATGAGCCAGGGGAGGATGGGGATGAAGGATGCTGCAGGCAGAGGGAAATGCAGCAGCAAAGGCAGGGAGATGCACACCTGCTTGGTGTTTGGGGAGCCACAAGCCCTTCCACCTCCCTGGGCTGGAACGTGTGGTGGCCGTGAGGCTCTGCAGGGGATGGGCAGTTCCATGTTTGGGATATTTTAATTATTTTTCTTTCTTTTTTATTGTGGTATATGTTTAGGAAGTTGAACTTTACCATATAGGCAAGAGACAGCCGTTGAAAGTTTGGCTTTATTTTTCGGTAAGTAACATTTTAACACATATATGTGGAATGTAGAAAAATGGTACAGATGAACGAATTTGGAGGGCAGGAACAGAGATGCAGATGTAGAAAATGGATGTGTGGACACATTGGGGGAAGGGGGGGTGGGATGAACTGGGAAATTAGGACTGACATATATACATTACCATGTGTAAAATAGATAGATAGATAGTGGGAACCTGCTGTATAGCACAGGGAGTTCAGGTCAGTGTTCTGTGGTGAACTAGATGGGTGGAATGGGGGGGGTGGTTAGGAGAGAGGTCCAAGAGGGAGGGGATATACGTATACATATAGTTGATTCACTTTGTTGTACAGCGGAAACTGACACAGCATTGTAAAACACGTATACCCCAATTTAAAAAAAAAAGATAAAATTTAAGAAGTAATATGTACTCATTGAAGACGATCAGAGATGCTCTGGACAGGGGACTGCAATGCTTAGATTGTGCTCTGAAGGTTCACTGCGCGACAGCCTAGAGGCCACAGTGCAGGGGTTTTCTGTAGGGGCAAAGGGCCTCTCCAGACCAGGGGAGGCAGACCCTGTGGGGGTGGACCAGCATTAATCCTGAAAGCTCCCCAGATGAGTCTGAAACCCAGCAGGACCCTTTGGGGCTCCTGGGCAAGGAAGCCTTTCCATGTCCCCCGTTTCTTGTTTGTAGGGAACAGACTCCAGCCTCCATAACCTTCCCTGAGTTCCAAAGGGCAGATTTGAACAGTTGTTAATCAGGGAAGGGAGGGGATGCAGAGACAAGGGAGGACCAGTTAAGAAACAATAGTGCAGCCTTGGGGCAGGGTACTGGTTCCCCCTTAAGGGATATACACATAACAATACCTTTGAGCTCTTCTACAGAACTAAAACCCCCAACAAATGGAAGATGTCAGCATTCTTCATTCCAGAGAAGATCACCTGAGGCCAGATTAAAGGAACCAGAGAAGCTCATCAAGAGAGTACCTGATACCGGATTAAAGGAGTGCAGGTCCTGCAACTCACTCTAATCTTGTCAGCAATGCCACCCTTGAACCATTGCTCTAAAACTCCTCCCTAATCCTCCCGGGTTGGGGGACACAGTTTTTGAGGGGCGCAAGCCCACTGTGTCCCCCTTTGCCTGGCAAAGCAATAAAGCTATTCTTTTCTACTTCACCCAAAACTCTGTCTGAGATTCGATTTGGCACCAGTGCACAAGGCCGAGTTTTTGGCATCAAGTCCAGGGTGGACCCCAGGCTGAGAACCATGAATTTAGAGAGCACAAGATAGAGGCAGAGGACTAATTTGGAGGCAGCTGTAATGGTCCAGGCAAACCCTAAAGAGGGTCTTGACAGTATGGTTAGGAGGCCAGAGCGGAGGCTTGTACCATTGGATGGTAAATGGATGGAATTTGGTGACTGATTGGAAGAGGGTGTTGAGGAAAAGAAAGGAGTCCCTTTGGCCAATCTCTTTCTTTGTACTCTCTTTAAATTTATCGTCTCTTTTTTACAGATTATGAACTTCCTCAAAATCACTGTCCTTCAGATGCTGGTTTTGTCCTTAACCACCAGCAAGTCCAGCTAAGGATGGAGGAGTGACAAGAGTTAGGTCTTTGCATCTAAGTCTATGAGGTTGGAGGGAAAAAATAAACTGCTTTAATTCTACTTTTTAAAAACAGCTTTTAAATTAATGAACTGCAAAACCCTTGGGTAAGTTAGATCATAGGAAGTATGTCAGCTGCCTTTCCATCTGGATCAGACAGTCTGTTCAGTGAAAGACAAGGACTATATTTTGCACAGAGCTCTCTGCAGCCACCCACTGCCTCTGACTGTATAGACAGGCAACGTGAGGGATGCACACGGTTCATCCACAAGAGTGTGTTGTGAGACTGCAACAATATTTACTCCTCACAGAATGAAAGATGTTCCTGAAAAGATGCCTATAAAATGATTTTGCTTTCATACAAACCATTCCCCCCTCATTGGCTTGCTTTAAAATTTCTAAGATGTATTCCCATGGAAAAATATACCTAGGTTCTAGGCAAAATGTGTGTCTCTCTCTAGTGCAATGTCTGTTGTCCCGTGACATGGCACAGGGATACTCATCTTCCATGAGAAATTAAGAAAAACCCACTAAGGTCCACGGATGGGATTGCTGTTGGCCCCCAGGCACTCTGCCACCTCAGGGCCCTCATCCCCTCACAGCAGCAGCTGCCTTACCTCCAAATGCATCGTGGAGGCTCCTCCTCCCTACAACTTGCTGGATCACGTGATGAGTGGGTACCTCCCCTTCTCTCAGATGGCAGGAAAATTCTTGCTGTTTCATTAAATACTGGTCAGCATCCAAGAACCTCATACCGACCCTCTCTGCCTTTCCAGGGGCTGTGTGGGAAGCCGAGGTCCACCCTCTTGTTGCCTACATTGTGATTTTCTAAGACAAGGTCTCTAAGCAAAAGACTCACTTGGGCACTAGAAATCATCTGTAGTACTTCTGACCTAGTTCTTTTCCCACATATATTTGTTAAAGTATAATCCACAGTTCAGGCATCATTTTGAACTACTACTCATTCATCCATCCATCCATCCATCTCACAGGTACTATTCTTGGGGCAGTGAATTCCTTTAAAGAAAACATCTTGATTATACTCCAATAAAGATGTTAAAAAAATAAGAAAGAAAACATCTTGAATGAAGGAATTAAACCCTTGATTATGGGTAGTAACTCATTATTTTTGGCACTTTCAACCTTTCTGTATATTGTTTAAATATGCATTTAGCTTCACTGAAATCTATGTATTTTGCTACCAGAGAGGTGAAGGAGACCCACAGAGAAACAGTTACAGGATCAGCTTATGAGACTCATAATACAAATCAATTCTTACTGTATCCTCACTACATGCTGGGCAAATGCTGAGAGCAACCAAGGCATCATTTCGTCTCATCCTCAGACAAGCTTTTAACAGTCTGATGAAGCGTGTCCTGTTTTTATCACTCATCTATACTGCTATAGATTCAGAAATTGAGTCTCAGAGAAGTTAAAGGCCACCAAGTTAAGTGGCCAAGCCAGGGTCTGGACCCATGCCTATTGGGTACAAATGTTTTATGGAGGGCCTACCACATGCCAGGTATTGTTCTAGCCAGTGCTGGGAAACAGCTCTGAATAGGACAGGCGGGTGCATCCTTGACCTTAGAGGCTATACTTTAATAGGGGGAGCAAACACACAGAAATTACACCATAAGCACCATGAGTGAAAACAAAGCATGATGGAGCCTGGAGAGTGACTGCAGGTGGGTGGAGACTGTTTTACATTGGGTGGTTATGGAGGCCACTCCGAGGAGGCCTTTGACATTGAGAAAAATTCTAAATGAAGAGGGGGAGTAAGCCATTTCAGTACCTGGGGGAAATGTTCCCAGCATGAAGTACAAAGGCCCTGAGGGCAGACTGGCTTGCTGTATTCAGGGGTGGGAAAGGCAACCAGTGAGGCTGGAAATAAGTGGAAAAGGAGGAGATGGCAGCAGGTGGAAGCAGGCCATCTAGGACTTGAAGGCCATGGAAAGAATGTTGTATGAAAAAAGCCACTTTTGAGCAGAAATGTTACGTGATGAGATGGGAAAGTTCCAGCAGAGAGGAGAATTGACTATGCAGGAGACAGATCTCAGGACCAGAGTTTCTTAGAAGGCAAGATGGGCTAGGATCCTGCGCACAGATAGAGAGGTTGACCTGAGACAGTGGGACCAAGAAAGAACAGAGCCTGTGGGTCCACGTGCAGGCAGGTTAGTAGAGTGGGTAGCGCTGAGGCAAGTTGGTTGGGTTCTGATGGCCTCCATTGTCTCAGCGAAGGAAGGCAGGTCATCAGCTGACGGTGGAGAGGGGACAAGTGCTTTAAGTTTGAGGAAAAAGAAGAAACTATGAAATAGCCTTCTTTAAATGTGGGAAAGGTGAGTGCTTCCTGGTGGTGCTAAAAGGCCCTTGAAATTTGTGGTCAGAAAGACTCTTCTGCTGCCTAGAACAAGTAAAGGGTAGACAGAATTGGGTTTAACCAAGGTTGGACTTTGCCAGGTGAGAGGGACAGAGAGATAAAGCGGCAAGTTATATATTGAGGAATCTCAGCTAAAGAGGGAGGTGGAACATGGGTGCAGTCGTGTAGTTAAGATCAATAGACTGCGGGCAAAGAAGTGAGCTGCAAAGGGGGGAGACGATGGTCCATGAGTGGTGTACTTGGACCTGACCGTTTGGAAGCGATGCAGTCATTGGTGTTGGGAAGACCTAGAATAGAACCACGGGAGTCGATGGCTGAGGTAGGTTGGCCTTAGGAACTGAGAAGCCAGAGTGTGGGATGGATCGTCCCTTTTATATGAATTAGGAAGCCATCAAGAATCATAACAGAATTATCTCTTAGCTGCATAGTTTAGTACCAGTCTGGGTAATAAGAACAGTAGTCACTGATTTTTGCTCATGCTTATATACAGGATTAGACTCGTGGAGGACAGAACTCCGGACCCATAACTACTACTTCTGGACCTTAATTCTACACGAGTAATCCTGATGGTCAGGAGTATGAACTCATTTTCTGGTATCTCTGTTTTACTGTTTGGGAAATACAGGGCAGTGGGGGTATTTTCTCTAACATTTGGCAACAAATGCTTGCTAAGTGAATGAGAAATGCATTAGTCCCATTTTAATTTGCACAACCCAAGTAAGAAGAAAGATTATGAGAAAATGGTATTACCCGTTACTTTATTCCATTCTTTTTCTGTATTCTTCAAGAAAGGATTCTAAGAGTGGCAACTGAGTGTAAAAAGGAATAAGGCAAAAAATGCCCATGTAACTGTTGGGTTTGGGTATCCAACTGGCCTGAAACGGTCCCTTCCTCCCCCTTCAAATGCCCATAGCTAGGAAGTCCGAGAGCAGGGATTTGAATCCAGTTCTGTTGACTTCAGTGTGATCTTCACTTCCTACTCCTATTAGTCCTACAAGGTAGACAGCACGTTTGTGTGTGTGCATCCTCTCCCCCACCCATAAGCAATAATTACCCCCATGTCCTACACCTGGAATGGAGGTTGTCCATACTTTCTTTTCAGTCCAAAGTATTTCAACAATGCGTATTTGGGATGTCTGAGGGCGCAATGCAGAATCTTCCTAAGGCAGGTTATCTGAGAGAGCTCCACCCATAAACCACAGGATTGTGTCAGGTTATAAATAACTCTTTGAAAAGTTAGATTCTCCTGCTTGAAAAAACCTCCTCCTTGACAAGTTGCCCCCTTTCCTCACCAGCAGTCACTGTGCACCCAGGAAAGCAAAATCAACTCCGATTGGCTAAGTCGCTAAAAAAAGGCAACTAAAGAGACTTAGAAATTGCTAGAAAGGGTCTAGAAAGAAAAAGAATAATGACTTCCAGTAGCTAGATTTAGAAAAAAAAATCTTAGGTTAATGTTGCCAATTTTAAGCAAGCAAGATTTTTTTTTTTTTTAATCTGAAAGTGTAACAGGCAAATAGGCTGTTAAAATTAGAACGGCTCCAGTTAAACTCAGGGAACTCTCTAAAACAACCTGCTAGTGACTGCGTAAATGAATCTAGTTGGGTGCACAAATAGCCGTACCCATAAACTGAAGCATAACGCTAAGGTTCTACTAACCTCCTCTGAAATGCAGTCCTCTTTAGGCTCTGACAGACCAGCCATTTTTCGTAAAAGTTAGTTGCAGTCAAGAACGTGGGCATGGAAATGGTCTACAGCCCTGGGGGAGGTATAAGAAGATCCAGACTCTGCTTTGGATCCTAGGGCTGCCTGATAATTCTGACTTCCCCTTGGCTGCACACAGACAGGGGCCTTTACACCCTCGCATATGCCTGAGGACTTCACTCATTTAAGGGCTTCTCCTACCTTTGTTAAGAGCAACCCAGGAAAACTCCAAAGGAGAAAAAAATTATCTCTGCGCATCAGAATGCAGGGGTTTGCTCCTGAGTTTCGGGACTCCTTAATGAAACAGCCCTGCAGAAGACCCCTGATCGAAAAGTGTGGGCCCTGACTCCCCGGGCAGCCGAACTACCTTAAATCCGGGGCCCAGTTCAGGTGGTTGAAAGGGGTAGGACCTAATGATCTACCAGACACAAGATTAATTATTGTGAGGGGCAGGGAGCGCGACAAACCCTTGAGTAAACACATTTGACGGCTCTGCTGCTCAGGCCAGTCTTGTAGGTCGTGGGTTTTGAACCAAAGAAATGAGGAGAGCAGAGTTGATCTGCTCGTTCGTCAACCTGAACTTTGCTCTCCTCATAGACCAAGAAAGACAAAAGCACTGATGTCAGTTCGCTGTACAGGACAACCGTGGAACTCTTAATTAGGTCTGAAATGTGGTGGGTGTAATGGAGGGTGGCCCTCTGGGTGTGGGAGGAGACCACCTGGGCTGCCCTTCTCTCCAGCTGGCATCTCAACCTGTGTGGGCAGGGGGTTACTTTCCTGCTTGAGGTGGGGAGGACCTGGGCCCTACCTGCCAATCCCAGGTATCTCTGGCCTACCGGATGCTTGATACCCTGCCTTCATTCACTCCGCTCACAGGTCAGATTTACTTTACTATGTCAGCTCCGTGAGGTCCTTGGGAAGGAAGAACTTACCTTCTCTCAGACTCTTTCCCTGAAGGAATGTTTTTCCCAGAGTGTGACTGCTGAGTTGAGCGCTTGAGCTGAAAGATGCAAATCTGGAATCAGCATCTTTATAATTTGAGATTTCTTATCTTTCAGTGAAATGTTAATAAAAAGTGTTTTTATAGAAAGGCCATTTAGGGTTCGAACCAGAGTGTTTTCAGCCAGACTTTTGTCAACCTGATGGCCATTTATCGGACACTTTCTGTGTAAAAGCCACTGTGCCAGTGGCCCGGAGGGTCCACGGAGCCGGGTACTGGCTGGCCACCCTCTCACTGTGACGCTTGTTAACCTTATTCCAAATGCTGGCTCCAAGGCCAGAGTCAATCAAAAGTCCTTCCTTTCTGCAAGTTCCTGAGGCTCTTTGAGTGGTAGGATTACGAGTGATTTTTTTCTCTTTGTTTATAAATACTTCCAAAGAGGATATATTATTTGCGCATTTTTTAAGTGTTAAAAATGGTTACATCCTATATACTTATTTTGGTCCTCATTTCAGTTTAAAAAATCTCTAGTGTTTCATGGTTAAGTATTTTAATGGATGAGTATATGTTTGGTTTGTTGGATTGTGTAGAAATGATCAAGTTCATGTAAATAAAAATAAAATAAAATTATATATATATAAAAAACTGTATATAAACATATATGTATATATATAAGTATGTGTATATTTATATTTATAGGACCAGGGAGACAGGACTGGCTCTTTTAGATCAGGGGTCTTCTCCAGTGTTGTTTCATTAAGAGTCCCAGAAAATTAGAATCAAATCCTGTGTGTGTGTGTGTGTGTGTGTGTGTGTGTGTGTGTGTGTGTGTGTGTGTGTCTAATAACAGTTAAAAGATAGATAGATGAATGATTATTCCTGGAGCACAGAGACTGCAGCAGACGGTTGGGGTAGACCTTGTCAAGTCAACCCAAGGAGACAGTGGGTCTCTGTTATGGACTGAATTGTGTCCCCCCGCCAAATTCATATATTTAAGCCCTAACTCCCAATGTATTTGGAGATTGGGCCTTTAGAGAGGTAGTTAAGGTTAAATGAGGGCTTTAGGGTTGGGCCCTAATCCAATAGGACTGGTGTCCTTGTGAGAAGAGGAAGAGGCACCAGGGATGCAGACACACAGAGAAAAGGACATTTCTGGATACAGTGAGAAGACAGTGGTCTGCAAGCCAAGGAGAGAGGCCTCAGGAGAAACCACCCCTACAGACACCTTGATCTTGGACTTCAGCCTTCAAAACTGTGAGAAATAAACACCTGTTGTTGAAGCTGAAATGAGGCTGGTGGGGAAACTTTATCAGGAAACAACTCCAGACTCAAGACGCCAAAATGCCACGTTAGAGTGAACTTTGAACCTCTTCCCCTAAAACTGAACAAATTTCTTAATCTTGGGCCAGGATGGGATCTGAACTTCTGGGGTGCCTCTTAGGGAGGGGTGGCTGTGGGCAGGGCCTGGGTAAATTCTCTAAGAGAGGCTGCCTATTGTGGCTGTGACTTCCCTTCCCCTTCTTTCTCTTTTAGAAGAGTGAGTCCATCCGATGTGTTAACCCAAATACAAGCATCTAAATATCACCCTGCTTTAGTTTAATCAAAACCTCAAGGGACTTTGGCTGAAGCTACACATGTGAATAGCACATCCCCACACTCTGGGTTAAATTGGCATAGAAAAAATCAAGGGCTTGATCAGGAATCACGGCTATGGTGTGCAGACGATTGGGTTTATTCCATCTAGAAAGCCCTCCATCATGTTCTGGGCCTGCCCAGCCTTGCTGCTCCCAAAGTGTCCTATACATCCACTAACACGGCACATGGAAGAGTCCTTTGTCGTTGCCTCTTTTCTCATCTGTCTCCCCACTACTCACTTGTCCCATCCCAGGCAGGTGGCTTCATGAAGATGGGGATTTATCTTGTTCAGTTTTCTATACCTAGTAATTAGCATAGGGGAGCTCACTCACACATATTTACTAAAAAAAATTATTGAAGCCACAGGCTACACAAAGATGCACAAAATAACTATGTGCTAAGCAGACCTCCAAAGTTGGGGGATCAGAGTACTGCAGGTACTGGCAGGGGGGTAGGGGCTGAGGAGGTGGGAGTGGGTTCTGGGGAAAGAGGATCAGAGGCAGGAGACTCTGAGCACCATAAATCAATTTGCTAAATTAGGAGTGAGATGAAATGGGGCTGTGGATTCTCAGCTAGAAGAAATTATATGTTATGTCAATGTCTAACTGTCAACCTCTCTATCCCCCTTAGAAACTCCGTTCCCATTCCACCCGTGGCTTTGTGGAATGGAGACAGAATTTAAAGCTACAATAGCCAGGAGATCTTGTCAAATACTGCCTCACAAAACCATTCTAAGGCTCACCAGTAAATGTCTGGGCAACACTGAGCCCTTGCAGGGAAATAAACCATGTGTGCAACTTTAGCTTAAGCACTTGACTTTACACTGATCACGTTTTATCTGTAGCATATGATTGATAGCTTCTACAAATCGAAATATTCCCTTAAATTCTCCCCTAAGGAAAGTCTAACAGAAATATACACGAAGGAAAGAAATGAAAAATTAGAAAATTATACTGTGCAATTGCTTCAGACTTCTTGCAGTCTTAGTGTAACGGATTATTTCATTCAGAAACCAATTTTCAGAATATTAGGGACTAAGTCCCGGACTTTTGTCTTATCCTAGGATCGCTGATGAAGTTCTTTTTTAGTGTCTGGTTTGACATGCTGCAAAAAATAAATTATGAATGTGTTGGTGAGGCGACAGGCAAAACAGAATATGTTCATAAAAGGCTCCTATGGCTATTACAAAATCCAAGTCATAAAATAAATATCATGTCATCTTCCCAAAATGTCATGGGACCAGGTTTCCAGATCAGGACTGGAAATGAGGGCAGATTTAAGACTATGATATGATTGTAGGGCATGAATCTGGCGAGATCACGAAAGGCTTGATTCTGACTAAATCCTTACAAGGCACTGTTGTCTGATGATTTAAGGAAAATGGATCTAAACTTTCCTCAAGTTCCCCTTTCCCTGTGTAGAGGCGATTCTTTACATAGCATAACTCATTAAAAACTGAAATGGTGAAAAAATAACTGTTAGGAAATGCTTCCGTCCAGAAGTTTGTTTAAGGCTGTCTCTGACTGGGGGGCTGTGAAGATCACTGGCCAGTCTCTGGAGGATCTCAATGCTGGGGCCCCCTTCCCTAGAGTAGTACAGTGCATCCCAGTGAAAAAGAGAAGATAAACTCTCCGCTCCTCCATTAATTTTTTTGATTCTTCCTCTTGACACATTTTGGGGTGAAGTTGAGACTCCATGTGGACACACAGGATGAAGGGGACCCTTTGGTAAATTGGGAGACCTTCACCCCAAATGGATGATACATTGGGATTGATGCTTACCAAGAGCACCTTCCATTGGCAACAGGTCTTGCCACTTAACCTCTGCCGAATACAAGGGCACAAGATCATTTATTACAAAACCCAGGTGCCTTCCAAATTCATTGGCTCGTGTTCTAACAATTCTCGATGGCTGGTCACATCAGTCACCTGTGAATTAATTTTGCAACTGATTTTGTTGGAGTATTTTCCAGCTGGTTTCATAACTTTAAGTTAGCTGTTCCGCAGCTGCTTTATTATGATTTAAAATATGTTTTGAAAGATCTGCTTTTAAAACTCTCAAGACAAATATTACTATTGCCAACCTTAATGACTTAGAGTTTGGGGGTTATTAATCACCTATTTGCCTGTCGCAGGAGACCCAGACTATTTGTGGAGGGAAATCTTGACCTGATCCTACCTCAGAGTAGACTTTAACCTGCATTCCCAAGGAAATGTCCTATTGAGTTGCTTTTTTTTTTTTTTTTTTTTTTTTTTTGAGAATATCAACTCTACCTTTGCTCCGGGGTCTGACAAAGCAAATGAATCTGTGAACATGAACTCACAGAAAGATATTTCAAGTTTTGGCAGAGAACTTTACTTTGAACTTTATGCTGTTCAATTATTATCAAAAGCTTGGTTTCAGAGACACTGGATTAAAATGGTGGAAGAAGAAGAAACACTTGAAACATTCACTTCCAATTTCTAGAAGTACAGACTATGTAAATAGATAGACAATAGCAATGTGAAGTAAGGACAAGAACCATCCAGGATAATGAAATCCTGAAGGGATTTCCACAATTTTTAACATTGGTGAAGACAGAGTAAGAAATACATTCTTGGGCTACACATGGTCTGGCCTCTCTATCTGGGGGACCCTCAACACTTGGCCCCAAAGAAGGTAGGAACATTCCATCCTCTGCCTGCCCCCTCACTCTAGTGGTCTCTCCCCCCGCTCCTTGGGCCCCGCCCCCTGGGCTTGCAGGTGTCATCGCTCCAACAGCCACCTATTTGCTGTGTCCAGAGGTCCAGTCCCCAGGTCTCAGCACTGCCGGGGGCAAGGGAAAACGTGGTGGCCACTGCAGGGCCAAGTGATTGCCCCTCAGAGCAAGTCTTGGAAACGAGGCTCAGGACTTTGAACTTATACTGAGAACAGCTACGGATACGTCTGAGTCTCCACACTATGGGAGAACGCAGCAGGCAGAGGAGCCCTCATCCCGTCCAGAAGATGCCCACCTATCGGAGGATGTGTGATGGTCCCACAGAGGGAAGGGCGGATGTAAAACCCTCCTGTCGAGACACAGACCTGGAGGGCGAAGCTTGAAGGCTCACAGTGGAGAGTGCACTGAGCTGAGGACTATTTATGCATAGATTTCTGTCCCTTGATGTAGAAATGGAGAGGGGAAAAAACGATCAGAGGCTTATTCAGAGACTGTGAAGCACAAAGGGAGGAGAGCCTGGACAAAAATATTGAGAGGAAGAGCTTACTTTTGAAAATGATTTTCTACAGAAAATAGAAGAAAAATATAAAGCATATGCTAAGTGCTCCCAGTAAGATACAAAATCCATGAAAAACAAAATGCAGGGTGATATATGGAGAAAATGAAGTAAGTGATATGCTCTTTGGACCTGACACAATCAGGTCTGTTCCCCACCAGGCCTGTGACATTTCAGACCCCTGTGACCTTGCACATGCGGTCCAGGCTGGGCCTTACTTCCGTTCCAAACGTGGCAAAGCGCTTTTTATTCGTGCTGCCTGACTCCGCCTACACACCACCGCCTCTGAAAGCCTTCCCAGTGGTTGCAGGCACCAACTCACTGATTTCTCTGCACACCGCACCGTGGGTTTTCATACTCCGGTACTGGACATTTCAGGTAGTGTTATCATTTATAACAGAATAACTATGCCTTCTCTATGACACAGCTTATACGACATGGAACTCTATGACCCTTACTCATCACAGTTTCTGATATACAATTAAGACTAATAAATAAATGAGAGTCTCTGAAAGATAAGGATAGATGACAACCTCTTTTTATCACAGGGACCTCAACAGATGTCAGTAGGACAAAGGCAAAAGATAAAGGGAAATGAGAAAAGAAACACACATATTGAGACCCTGTTCTGCTCAAAGCACTGAAGTGCTTGTTATACTAAAGGAAAAGTGGAATCTTTTCCTTCCTTTTCAAAGAATTACGGTTTTAGCATAGCGCCACAAACTAATACACTGACTTTTGGGACATGATATAATGGCCATAGAGAAACAACTCTTCATAAGAGATTAGTGCAGCACCAGCCATCCTCAATTTAAAAATGGATACTCAAAGTTTATTGACAAGTTGATTTTGGAAAACTTGAACAGCAATTTCCCCTTAGAAACAGTGAGCTTAAGTCCCAGACCAAACTGCAAAGGTTTATTCAACCCGGAAGTCTGCTAGATTATATCAGTCACTGAACTGAGTTGCAGAAAGCAAAGGCTAGATTTTATTAAGCTCCACTAGCATGTAGCCAATGGTCACTTACCCAAAAAGACGCTTCCCGCCTGTCTCACAGCTGAGCTGTGAATCAACTAGAAAAATGCAAGTAAAACGCCTTTGAAAAGTACACCATGGTACAGAACAATAAGGGCCACCAAGAGTTTAACTATTACAGAACCCAAATGCACATTAAAATACTGTCTTGCAGGAAAATGCATGCTCCCTTCTGCCCCAGGACTCATTACCCATGAGGCAGTGGGAAGATTACTCTCTGCCCCGGCCAAGCCTGCCAGGGGAAAGCTGGCCAAGCCTGCGTCTGAACCAGCTAGACTCCGCTTCCAGCCTCTTCCTTGTCTGTTGTGTGTTCAGTGCATTCCTGCTTTGTCCACCTCAATCCACCTCAATTGCCTCTGGTTCAGTTCAGACCCAGCTTCACTGCCTCCATTTAGCCCTCGCTCCTGCCTGAACAACTGGCAACAATGCTTCAGCTTTTCTGTGTACGCTCTTTGGAAGATGGGCCTTACAAATGGGTCTGGAAATGGGGGTCCGGCACTCTGGGGGTACTTCCTCAGATTCTCACACTCAAGAGTGCTGACCCACCCAGTACAATGACAGACGTCACGTTCCAGTTTGCAGGGAGAGCGTAGGGAGAGATGGTAGGGCCAGGGAAAAGAGTGGCTGCTCCGTCCCTCTCTTCTGCCCGCCCCTCCCGCTGTGTGTCCCCTCACGGGAAGCCCTGCCCACTCCCACCCCGCTTCTGCCCCAGCCCGGTGTCCAGTTCTGCGCTCCATCTGTCAGAATGGAAGCGGACGCGCTCCTGGCCCTCAAGCCTGTTTGTCTTACTGCTCCCACCAAGGACTCAATGCCATCCTCTTCAGCACATGGAAGAAATGACTTGTGAAACAGCAAATAGTATCTTTTAGAGCCGAAGTTCTTTCTGAATCATTCATATTTCATTTGAATTTCTCTCTTTCTTTCTTTTCTCTCTCTCTCTCTTTTTTACATAGGAAAAAGACCCAAATCTTTTTCACTTAACACTAGCATGACAAAGTCTTCAGTGGTTTTAGTTCAGCCTCCCCCAGTCAGTCATTTTTAAGTTACGTGAAAGGAAAAGGAATGCCATTTGTAAGGAGATTTCAGCTAGCCTCATCTGATGTATTGAGAACTAAGGTAAGAAGCACAACAGAGGTAAAAACTAGACTGTAATTGAGGAAAAGATGGCATTTATCACCATAGAACTAAGCAGAGCCACAAAGTAGGGAACAGAAGGTGTGATTTAAATCCCTGATCTGCAACTAGCTAACTGTGTGACCCTAGGTACATTACTTGAGTTCCTTGGGCACACTTTCTTCAGTTATATAAAGAAAAAAAAGGATCAGAGATTCTAGTCTTTTCTAGGCCTGTCATTTTATAATTCTATGACTAAAATCAGTCTAAAATCATAAATTCTATTCCAGAAATTTACTTAAAAGTCTAAAAAATTTGAAACACACAGAAATTCAAATATTTAACACCAAGGAATTAAAAAAAAATGTGTTCCAAAGAGAGACGTATCATTCACTGCTATTATGCATGAGTCTATTAGAAATATCTGGCTCTCTATTGAAGCCTAACATTTCTCTAAGAAAAAGTGGTATGCGTGCCTTCTAATAAGTTTACTTCAGATCTCATTCCTCTTCAGGATTTTGAGGTGTGTTTCTATCTGTCTGTCTGTCTACCTATTTATAATCTATCAACATATCTCCATATGTGTGCACACACCCCTACGCCCAACACACACACACACACTGAAACATACGAACAGAACAGGAAAGTAAAGAAGCACCAGAGTTAGTTCTGACCAAAGAGGGGAACACAGGACTTACAGGAGCTGCTGAGTTTTTGACGGTGACACTGGGGGTGGTGGCTCGCAAGGCTCCACTCACTCCATGGTAGTATTTGAAGCAGATCTTAGTTTCAGCTGAAAGACAAAAATAAAATGGTACTGAGAAGTAGGGTATAACCCAGGAAGAGAAGCCATGGCCAGAGAGGACTCCCCCAGGAACTTCTACCCAATTCCTCCCATGAGCCAGGCAGCCACACCTGATAACCCCGCTTCACTTGTGCCTTCATGAACAGGTCCAACTTCTTTCTGAAAATCCATCATCAAAAATGGTTTCGGTTTTAACATTTTGTACCCAAGTTAAATCCATCATTTAGACTTCTCAGCATCCCATCCTGTCCCATCAGAAGTTCTTGCTTTTAAACTCTCAGTTCTAAGATTTCAGGAGGTACCAATCTGTTTCTTCTGTAATTTTCTGTTATTGAATTCACTGTGATTAGCATCTTGGTGATCTGAAGGAAGACTCTGAGAAGTTATTGAAATACATGCATGAGAGGCATATTTTCTGATGACGATGACTAGACAATAATGCTGAAACTCCATAACTTTTTGGCATTTTGTACAGAAAAGAATCTGTGGCCAACCTGAGTTTGGTTCATTGGAAGGTGACCTGCTTTTCCCAATTTACTGTTTATAGTATGTTCTTCTTTAAATTTGAAAAATTTACCAGGCTTTGTCTTAGTCCCTTACATTAATTCTGTTTGGAACAACATGAGGAATCTCCAGTTAGAGGTCCTGGTTCTCAAAGGTGGGAATTTGTCTCCAATTACAATGTTTTTAAAACTAATGTCTACAGTTTTCTTAGCAAGCATTTTAATGTTCATTACAGAAAATATGGAAAATGCAGAAAAGTATAAAAAATCTTCTATGGGTTTTTTTTTTGCATACTTGAGTGTATGAACTTTAATAATGAATTTTAATCTTTTTTTGAAATTAACATTATTAAATAAGCATGTTCAACTACTAATTCCAAACTTTGCAGATAACATTGCTTGTTCTATGGAATCATTGAATCAATCTGTAACTTGGAAATACTTCCCTGATCTTGGAAATTTGGGATTTTCCCTTAAAATTAATGCCTTTTTGAAAATTATTTTTAAGTTCAAGTTTGCTCTCTAGGATAATGGAGCAAAAATTGCTCCTTCTCTATCAAAACTCATTCTCCCTTTCCTCCTTTAATGACTGAATCTCAATTTTATTTTGGGTGCTAATGCCCAGATAAAGAACTACGTTTTGTAGCCTCCCTCATAGATCACAGTTATGTTGTTTGCTGTTGTTACTTTGGATTTTCTATTATATGTAGTTGAACGTAAACCTAGCTAATGTGGAAAGGTTTCTTTCTATATATCATATAAATGATACGAGATTTGCAATATTCTTCCTTAGAAGATAGGACTATTTTAAGGATTGTCCCTTCCTGTGGCCAAACTGCTTTCCAAAAAGCACAGTATACTTCCACCAGAAAATGTAACTCTGATCATCTCTTGAATCCTTGCTAACATTGAATATTATCAATTAAATATACTCTTAAGATAGCATCTCATTTTTATATCATTTATTTACTAGTGAGATTAAACATTGTTTATCAGATTTTAATGAGACATTTGTATTTAGTTTAGTTTTGTTTTTTTTAATCTATTGAATTGTAGTTGTTAAGACTTCCCACTGCCTGGATGATGCCTGGGTGTTTACCTTTTAGTGGACATATTCTTACTTTACATATATCAATCCTTTTTGTTTCCTCCCTTCATTCTTTCCCTGCAGTGATTTTGCATATCTTTGATTGCCTTTTAAGCTCTCGGTGGACAATCTTATAACTTAGTTCCATATTCTCCAAGGCACCCCACATTAGGTCTACAGACCTAGATCTACTACTGTCTCAGCCTGAGAGGCAGGTATCTTGTAGGTTAGGGATCATGGAGGGACATGAGCAGCGAGCCATACGGCCAGGTAACCACACCGAGTCAGTGCAGTTCAGAATATGAGTTACTCTGCCTGTAGGTGCCAGCGAGATCGGCATGGAGGGGCCGAATGACCTCACCTCAAGTTTAGTTGCACAGAAGGAAATTATATATAACAGGTATCCTGGAAAGGCAGTACTAGCTTTCCTGTCAAAGAAAATTATTCCAGTGCCTTGGAGTAAAAACGGTCAGGGAAATTATATACAGTCTTGTATTGAATCCTTTTGCTAGGTGAGCAGGTCAGTTCATGTCTAGAGCCAAGAATGCATGGAAACCTTCAAAGTACTGTAATCTTTTTCTGAAAAATCACTGGCAAAGGTTGTATTTTTTTCTTAAGCTTTTTAAGAGTCTGTTCCAGTATTTATCAACTTGATTATTAATGGATCTTCCTTTTATTTAATCTAAATATCTCCTGTAATTTAAAATGATTTCCTATTCAGACTTGAAAGAGATATTAAATTATTTAAAATTTCTTATTTAGGGATGGGCTCTGAAGGGAAGTCACCCACAAATGTTAAAACACATGCAAAAATATAATATACAAGTGATTTGTTGTATGGATTAAGATTACTTCATCTCGCAAAACTCCATGCTACTTTGGTGACAGTTACATTCAACTGATCTGTGTGATTAGCCCCACACTGAGTTTTTGCAGAAGAAGGAGACTAGGTATTATTTATCTTTATATTTCCAGTGGCATGTAGTGTAGGGATTCTCTATAAATGCCTGCTAAAAAATGACTGATGAACTATTGGTATCATTTGATTGACTCCACTGCCTTACTGTTAACCCAGGAGCAGATACAGTGTCCTGGTGGGTCCTAATTCTTCAGAGAGAATTTTCTAAGGCCTAATATTACATGACTTTTGGAATAGATTCAAGTATAGATAAAGACATTGTTACATTTTCGCTATTACTGCTGCCTCTGAGAAAAGTATCAAGATTCAAAGGCCAAGAAATATTAGAGGGTTGTTGGTTATTATTTCAGATACTTCATCTAAGGGGACCTATGGTAGGTAGTTCTATCTTCCTCTGCTTTTCTAGTTAAAATAATAATAATTCAAAAATCCCCTCAAAGTCTGAACACAAGGCATCTCTGTTATAATAGTTTTTATTGTTTATTTGAGTCATTATGCATGTAGTAACAGAAGTTTAGGAAGGCACAGTGATCGAAGGAAAGAGTAGGAATGTGGGAACAAAGAGATGTAAGTCCAATTCTTGACTTGCCCGTCATTAACAGAGTAAGTTATATAGATTCTCTGAGCCTTAGATTTAATGTAGAATGGTGATACCATTGCCAGCTTTGTATGTACTGTTTCATGTATGGCTGTTGTACACAGCAAATGGAATAATGTGTGAAGCCTAGTATGCATGAAGTAGTCAACACATAAGTGTTGCCCTTCTTCGTTGTATAGTCATTTACCATCAACAGAACTGTCTTGTATAGTTGTTCAGGCACGTCCTACATAAAGTTGTCCAACCAAGGGGTGAGTAGGGGGTTGAAATCCAGCCCATGCTCCACTCCCCAATGGGTGTAGTCCTTGCCCTTCCAGAGGAAGAGGTTGACATCTTAAAATCTCGTGGATTAATGGTGGACCTGAAATAGATCTCCTTATCACATTTTGGTTACTTTTGCCCGGCACATGATTTGTTTTCAGGTTTGGGCACGAGTGACCAGCTCATTCACAAAGTGGAATAATACTGATGTTTCTACCTCTACAGATTTGTGTGTTTACATCTATAATTTTTATTGGGTGGGCATGTATTCAAAAAGTATTGACTGTTTCACTTTACTTATGGCATCGCTTAAAGAAACAAGAAAACTATTGTTTTTCTTCCTCTCCATTTTTTAGGGCTTAGTAGGCCTGTTGTAGCACTTGAGACATCAGTATGTAATGATGGTAGTAGCCCTGGTATAAGTATAATATTCGATTTAGTTTAAAAATTTTAACAAGTTGGTCTTAACAGTTAATTAGCTCTTAGTATGCACTAGACCATTCATACTATTTTCTAATTTGGCCCTCACAAAATCCCTGTGAAGTACAGGTGATTATTATTAACCTTTTAAAAAACATGCTTAGCACAATACTTGGCATATAACAAGGCCTCAATAAATGTCATCTATCATTCCTATTTTACATCTAAGGAAAATGAGGCCAAAATGTAAGGCCACTTATACAAGGTCACACATGTAGTTCATGGCAGCTAGGATTTAAGCAAACGTATTAACTTTTTGTTTGGTAATTTGTCTCTACAAATTTTTTTTTAATAATGCTAGATTGTTGACCAGTTAGCAAAAGTGAATTCCACTTCGAGTGATGACGTACTAGGTAATTCAGAGAACATTTAGAAAAGCTGGAAAAATAAGGAAATAAATCTGCCTGAAGTAGGATTGCTGGATAAAATACAGGACACCCACTTAAATTTGAGTTTCAGATAAACAGGGAATAAGTTTTCAGTATAAGTCTGTCCCAATTATTACAATGGACAAAAAACTAAAAAAAAGTATTCACTGTTTATCTCAAATTCAAATTTTATTAGGAATCCAGTCATTGTTTCCTCCTAAAACTGGAAATCCTAGCCTGAGGACATCAGAGACCTAGCAAGACAATGGAAAATATTGAAGACAAGATCCAGAAGGAGAAAACTTCTGCTGTTTCCCTTGGTGGGGGGGCTGTGTTGATTCCAGAAAAATGCACTGAGAGGCTGGGAAGGTGAAAAGAACTTTTGACAGACTTGCAGGGCTAAGGGGATAAAAACTTAAAGAGTTCAGAGCCTGTCAAAGAGGAGGACTCTGCTAAGTCCTTCATGATTCAAGTTGGAGCCCTGAACAGCAGAACAGATACCAGAGAAATACACCAGCCGTGGCCCTTCAAATCATTTTAAGTCTTGAAATTCAATTGAGGTTATTCTGGATTGCTAGGTATAGCCCAGAAGGAAATGCAAATCCTCTCAGCAGGAAAAGAACCCATTCTAAGCCACAAATTATCTCCATAAGTTTTCATTTACAATGTCCAGTTTTCAACTAAAATTGATCAGGCACATGCAGAGTATTTTTCTACTGGTAAAAATACCAATAGAAAGACCAGGCACTATAAGTAGACTTACAGGGTTTTCAGATATTGGAGTTATCAGACACAAGCTTTAATGATCATATACTTAAAGCATTCAAAGAAATAAAATATAAGATTGAAAATATCAGCAAATAATGAAGTCTCTAAAAAAGAACCAAACAGAAAATTCTGGATCTATAAAACTACAATTTTGAAATAGTGTACTCCGTGGATGGGTTTAAAGCAGATTTAACAAAATACAGGAGAAAACTTAGGAAACTGGAACATAGGTCAGAAAAAGAAATCCAGAATAAGGCATGCAGAGAAAAAGGATACAAAATATTGAAGAGAAATAATAAACATATGTGATACTAGGGGGTGGTCTAAAATACCTGTAAATTGTAATCCAAAAGGAGAAGAGAGACAGTGGTGCTAAAGTTAAAAATTCTCCAAAAGTTATGAAAGACATCAAGCTATAGATACAAAAAGCCCTATGAATCCAGAAAGAACACAGCATCTAGACATCACTGTAAAAGTTCAAAAAAAAAGAAAAATGATCACTTCATCAGCCAATGAAGAAAAGAGCTAGGTTACCTTCACAGGAGCAACAGTTAGACTGACAGACGACTTCTCAACATAAACAGAAACAATGGAAGGGAAAGGAATGACAGCTTCAAAGTGCCGAAAGAAAATAACTGTCAACAGAGAATTCTGCAACTGGTAAAAGTATTCTTTAAGAATAAGGGGCTTACTCCTGTTGCTATCCAGACATTGCACAGGTTGAAGCACCACAAATATCTGAACTTCATAGCAAGTTTTTAACTATCCATATGTTACAATGTCTGCAGTGCAGAAATGCCCAAATCTCATGAATGGAAGTGTGATCAGAGTTGATGAACTAGACAGACATATGGATCAGTGCATTAGCGAAATGTCTTCCATTGTGAATCACTTATTTGTGTAAAAGGAACCAAATTATCTATGTAAGTAACATTCTTTAGCAAGAACAATGAACCTAAGTCTATGAATATTTCATTTGCAAAATAGACGTGAGACAAATGTAAACCCCATCCTCAAAATCCAGGAAACCCAATTTTAACTCAAGACATCATCACTGTGAAAGAAACAGTTTCAGTAGTAATCTAGAAGGAGTAATGGAAAGTACAGTATCTTCAAATGATGAAAAAGATCAAGAAGCAATGCAATAATAAGACATAAATTAAATTTTGAGTCTGAAGAACATTTAGCTTCAGTAAGAGGAAACAGCAAGAGCAGTTCTTTCAAAGAAATAATCAACATTAATGGTATAAAACCTGAGGTCCTCCCAGTCTATCCTACATGGCAGTATGTTTGTTTGTACTTGGTTTTTTCTTTAAAAATATGAATTAAATGGGTTTTAAGAAATAAGCAGGTTAGAGAAAGGCTGTGACTTTTGATCAAAACAAAAGGAAGGATGAAGGGCTTCTTAACAAATGGAATGCACTTGTCAGTGCATTGACAAGGCATCTAACATTGCAGATTCTACTACATATGTAAAGATATAACATTGGAAAGTTATTTTAATTTAAAGTTGATATTGCCTGCTGTATCTCATTAAGGTAGAGTTTTAAAGTTCCTTACGCAGGGGGCCCTGGTTTTAGACCAAATCCAAAATGAAGCAGTCACCTTTTACACGTTTGTTCTGTTACATTTAATCTCAGCAACTTGAATCCAATACCTCATTCAAAAGAAGAACATTATATAAGTGTATAAGCCATATTAAGTTTTACCAAAAAAACTTTGCTCTCCTATAAACAGCCCTGAAAGACATGGTGCTTCTATTTGGTTCTCAGATGATATCTTTTGTAGTAAAATTCTCATTAAAGTAATATATGACTCTAACAGAAAAAAGTCACCTTATTATATTAGAGAATATCATATTGATTTGTCAAAATTTTGTAATTTGGTAAAGATATAATCTTACTTGGATTTGCACTTCCAGAAATGATATAGAAAGCTGTATTATGGACTAATTATATTCACTTTGCACAAAATTGGAAAATAAGTGAAGAAAATAAAGTCATAAATTTTGAATAAGCAGAGAAGATATTTGCATCTTTAGGTATTTCCACATTTGCCTAACATAAAAATTGCCATGTGATAAAGTCATGTTTCTCTAATAGCTAAATTATGATTATTTGAATGAAAAATGGTTAATTGTAACTTTTTTTCAATTGTGATAACTGGTACATCTTTTTCATATCAAGAACTGTATATTATTTGACTAATTTCCTATTTAGAACAGCAGCATAAATCCTACGTTAATGCTTCAAATATGGTACCACAGCAAACGTGGGCGATTGATGAAAATGAATCACTACGTGAAATGATGCTAGAACTTTACTTTATGGGAAGTGCTTATTTCGGGTGTTACAAGGCCAAATCCAAACTCAAAAACAATCCAATAAATGCTTTTTGTTTCCTATTTCAGTGCTGGTTATTATCACCCCCCAGACAGTGTTTCTGTTCTCTGGGATCACTGCATGTGGAGTGTTTGCTAAAAGGCAATTAGAGCCTTCCTCTTCCTGCTAGGATAGAGTAATTGTAGCAGATTAATGCTTCTGCTGCCAACTAGATAAGCTGTTTTTAAAACAAAATATTTAAAGCACTGCAGAATAATGGAAGCAACAAGGACCACAAATTCTAGACGAGGGAGTACTGGTGAGATGAGCTGATTACCTGCGGCCCCTTTGCCCTGGTGGCAGGGAAACCAGCAGAGCTGCTGTGGCCCTCTGGGGCCAGAGTGAAGGACCAGAGACCTCAAGTACCCAGCTGGTTTCCCCTCAGACATTTGCTGAATCCTGCATTATGAAAACATCTGAAAAGTGAGCCAAGATCTTCTGTCTCTTGGTGCTGAGGAGACCTGGCAGGGAGAGTCAGGGAAGGGTCCCAGGTGAAAACCCTCGGCTCTCCATGAAAGACCTGGAGAGGGATCTCTAGGAAGAGGGTGAGCTAGAGGGAGACTGAGGCTTACCAAGACTGGACTGCACTCCACTAAGCTCATCCTTCTATTGGGTCAAGGCCACCAGCACCCCAACAACCTCACTGAGGGAAGAGCAAAATCTTCTGAGGGAAGGTGCCATTGCCAAAGTATCTACAATATTCCACACCCAGTTTATGGCAACTGAAAATTACCAAGTATGATGAGAGACAGAAGCAAATGACCAAAAGCAAGAAAGAAAATGGAACTAGGATCCTGATACTGAAGTCATTAGACAAAGACCTCAATGAAACTATGATTTATATATGCAGAAAATGAAGTGTAGACTTTGCCAGAAAATTAGAACCAACAGAAAAGAATCAAATGGGGATTTAATTATTGAAAAACCGAAGAGTTGAAATTAAGAACTCCATACATGGGGTTAGCTGCACATCAGATACAGCAGAAAGAGGGTTAGTAAAGTGGAGCATAGGTTGATTGAAAATATCCAGATTGAAGAAAGAGAGAGAAAAGAGGATGGAAAGGACAGAGGAGAGAATAAGGGACACAGTGGAATGAGTGGGGCAAAGGCAACTTTTGAGGAGACAATAACTTATTATCAAGCCTGGATAAAAACAAGAATCACTTGTAAGCATGTCGTAGTTAAACTCCTGAAATCCAAAGGCTAAGGGAAAAGTCTTAAAAGCATCAGAGCAAAAAACAAACAAACAAACAAAAAACAAAAAAAACAAACCTACATTAACTTCAAAGGAATGACAAAAACACTAAACTTGATTTTTCAGAAGACAGAGAAATGACATTCCTAAGTGCTGAAGAAAAGAACAGCTAACCTAGAATTCTCTGTATCTCGTGAAATCATTGCTCAAAAGTGAAAGTGAAATAGTGATGTTTTCAGACAAACAAAAGCGGAGAGGATTTATCACCAGTAAGCTTACACTAAAAGAAATACTAAAAGGGAGCTCTTTCTGTTAGGAGGAAAATGATCCCAGAGAGAAGGAAGGAGGCAAACAGAACAGGCTGACATGTGAATTAGGCTCTGCTTCTTGATTTGGGTGCTGTGTACATGGATGTGTTCACTTTCTGAAAATCCCTAAACTCTGCATTTAAATTTATGCCCTTTTCTATGTGTGTTTTGTGCTTCACTTAGGATTTTACCAAAACAAAGCAAAACCAAACAAACAAACTGCTAAGGGGAAAACTTAAGGCCTTACACGCATACACAGAGAAGAATAGCCCCAAACCAATGAGCTAAGAATCCACCTCAAGAAGTTAGAAAAAGGACAACAAATTAAACCCAAGGAAAGAAGGAAGGAAATAATAAAAAATAAAAGTAAGAGCAGAAAGTAATTAAACAGAAAACAAATATATATAGAAGATCAAGAAAACCAAAAGTTGGTTCTTTGAAAAGACTAATAAAATTTAAAATCCCTGCCCAGTGAAGCGTAGAGGATTAACGTGTATGTGAAATGAAACAGGAGTATTGCACAGCTGCTGGCACTCTTAGCCGTCCTCCCTCCTGGATGGAGTGGGCTGAGCTGTCTCGGAGCTGCCCTGGGGCATTCAGTCTGAGGTAGGGGTTCCCAACAGATCCTCCAAGGCCAAATACAGACCGCAAAGTCAAGTGCCTTCTCTGCCATATATTTTTGTCCCAAATCCTGGCTTACTGGGGTGGGTCTCTGCCTTTCAGTCCAAGTGGAGGGGAGGGTCATGGCTGGTCAGATGGTGGAGGACTGAGTTGCCTGGAACTGAGATAGGACACAAACCAGAAGGCTGTAAACTGACGGACTACCATACTGAAGAGCTCCAGAAGGTAGAAAGTACGGCTCCTAGCATGAAGGCAGAGGGCCATACGGAGACCCTTCCCCATATCCTGTGCTGATTACATATGTCTTGAGTCAGCTCTTGATTTGCTAGAGGGGGTTCCAGAGGTGTTTCTGGGAAGTACATTCTTTTGTTAGGTATTAGCCAACCTTTTCCAGATTAGGTGCCAAGAAGTGTGAGGATATACTGGGGGATCGGTCTGATGTATGAAGAGTAGGGTTTTTGAGAGTGTGGGGTGGAGGGGGGATGCAATCTCTGCACGACTTTTAAATGAACCCTTTATAGTCAGGGAGAGGATTTTGAATATCACCTTTTAAAACCGGACGGAGGTGAGAGCCACAAATGAATGTCAGGTGGCTATTTTAGAAGATGTAACTGATGAACAGGTTTCATGATATTGGAGCATGAGATACGACACAATTTCACGGTAAAGAAGGGCAGAGCTCAAACTCATGGCTGTTCAGGAGGCTGGGAGGGTTACAGTAACCCTCTGGGCTAACCAGGTATATCCTTGGCCACACACAGATCTTAGGAATGGCAGTAGGAGGCAGGGTATAATTTCTGATATGTGGTCACCAGACATTCCTGTGACCTTATTAACAGGGCTGATGTGTTACCAACTCCAAGGGCACCATTCACACAGAAGTCTACGGAAATGGCTCTCCTGGAGTTACGTAGCAGGCAACCATGCTTTAATCTCGTGAATGGGCTGCATGACAAGGTGAAATCCTCAAGGGTAGGCTTCCTTGGCAAGAAGTACAGGAGTCCATCCTAGTGGGAAAAAACTGCTCTTACCTGGATTCCCCCTTTCCTCTCAGGGTGCCTCTCTTTCCTCCCTGCCCAGTTTTCCCTTGGAATCTAGGAGACATCATTAAAGTTTCTCACAATTTGATGCTCAGTTGGGACTAACTTGGTCAGCTGCAGATGGGGTTGAATGACCATAGTTTTCTATGGGGAGAATTTTGCAGCCTGGGAACACTCAAACCTGTAGTTCTGGGCCCCGAGAGAACCCACCCACCCAACCATTTTGGCTTCCTGGCACATAGAACTTGGTAACTCAAAGCACATATAAAAATGCTAGGCCATCCGGCATGCTGCATATTGGATTGGCTGCTGCTTTTCTCAGTTGCAGTTGATTCTATACAAAATTAATAAACAGAAACCTACATTAAAGAGTTAGGAAACCAGAAAGGGGAGCTGTCTCGCCCTGTGGTGATAGCAGAGCCCAACAAGAAGAAGAAAGCCTCCTCTTCTTTCCCGTCAAGGACTCAGCCAATGAAAAGCCACGGACTCTTTGTTTACTACAGCCCTTCCAGCTTCCTTACCCTCTCTATAAAAGTGTTCTCCTGCCCTTGCTGTAGGGGGACTTGCAAGTGGCTCACCGTGGTTGCAGACCCTGAACTGTGGTTGCAATTCTCTGCTCATCCGGAATAAATGATCTTTGCTGGAGAAATATCTGGCAGTCTATTTGTTTCAGGTCAACAATTCTGACCTGGGATACAGTAACTGGATGCTGGGTCCCTCTAAGGGATCCCTGACATCAAAAAAGCAGCCTTCACAACAAGCAAGTTCCTCTTCTGAAAAAGGAACGCTGCACTCCATTGGTGTGGGTTTCATGAAAAAAAAAAAAAATTTGCAGGTTTGGAGTTCTTTTTTTGCGGTACTCTGGCCTGTCACTGTTGTGGCCTCTTCCGTTGCGGAGCACAGGCTCCGGACGCGCAGGCTCAGCGGCCACGGCTCACGGGCCCAGTCGCTCCGCGGCATGTGGGATCTTCCCGGACCGGGGCACGAACACGCGTCCCGTGCATCGGCAGGCGGACTCTCAACCACTGCGCCACCAGGGAAGCCCTGCAGGTTTGGAGTTTACTGGAATTGTTGCCTCTTGGGAAAAACCCATGTCTGAGTGGAGGCACTGATCTTGAATATTTGGCTGATTTGTGGAGGTCAACCGGGAAGGGTCTGCAGACATGAGATGCTTTGACTGGGCAGGTTAGTGTCAGGGCTGTTAGAGAAGAAGGTGATGAAGGAGGCACAGATGCCATCCTGTAAAACCTGGGAACTATCAACGCAGGTTAACGGTGCTGCCTTTGTTCAGCTGGCAGGGGCTCCCTTTTTGTCTAGAACGTGTAGGCCACTCAGATGAACTGGAAATTTCAGCATCTTGTTCTGGGTAGGCTCAGCGATGTGTCTATACCAGATGACCAAGAACCGTCCTGGAGGAAAGTGTGTGGAGGTGGAAGACGTGATAGAAGACCCTCTGCACACCAAATTCAGGCTCTTGCTTGTATGGTACTGACTCTACCACTTACTCGCTTCTACCCTTCCTCTAGGTACCAGAACAAGGCTTCATGAAATTATTCCCATCATGCACTCAGTTTAGCTTGGTGCCCACTGACAGCTTGGAGCGTCCTATAAGCGTCGTATCATCCTCCCGTGTTTCGTAGGAGGGCTCTCAGGACACCTTTCCTGATCCCTTTGCTGAGTTCCATGCTCCTGCCTGTTGTCCAGCCTCAGCCGGTGTCAGCAGCACGCTGAGGATGCTCTCCCTGCTACTCTTCGCTTGGCCTCCGGGGACCTGCCGACAGAGGGCGCTGCAGGGGCTGCGCAGCCGGAAACCCCGCCGGAGGTCCAGCCGGGAGCTGAGCTGGAGCCGAAAGATGGAGCCGAAAGAAGTCTTGCCCATCTCCATCCTGGAGAGCGGGCTGGGTCTTCTTTCAAGAGTCCAACCCTTGTAAGCATTTGCTTTGTACTGTTGTAAGGTCACTGTGGTCACTTCATCTGTGTCAAGTATCCAGGACTTCCATTTAACTGGTCTTGATATTTCTTAACATTGAGTTTGCCTGTATTTTTCTCCAATTTGGGAACTGCCGATGATTAGGCTAGTGAAAAGGATGAAGTCTAATCGTAGGTTATTTTAACTATTATTTCTTTTCCATGTTCCCATACTCTTTTTACTGTCTCCCTCCTATTATTATTATTTTTTAAAGTTTGACATAATCCACTCTTCCTCCTCTGAAAAATATTTCATATTCTTTCTATTCTTTTACTACTTCTCTTTTCCTTTGTTAAAGGCTCAGCCCGGCCTTAAAGGTTTAGTTTTCACTAGAAATTTGTGTTCTCTTTTACTAAAACTCACACTGTAAAATAAATCTCTTTTTTTCAAGGGTAACTATTCATGGAGACAGAAAGAGACTAACAGGTTTTAAATATAAGGAATAGGAGTCCCATGAAAAGGCTTTAAGTCTATGGGCTCAAATTTATAGATTTTGTATAAAAGTAGGAGTGTTTCCTATATGTCATTCTCTGGTAGAGGGTGCAGTATTTATAACTCTATTTTTTCCCAAGGAGATGGAAGCATAAGACACAATTCCCCACTTATTAGACGAGTTCTCTGGTTTGGATTTTAAGCTCACTGGCCTTGAGCAACCTGGGAGAAACTGGCATTCATTCTGGTGAAGGTTAAAGACAATTAGCTCCTTTTTCCTTTCTGCGTTTTGTCTGCCCTCTTCCCTCCAGTAACAGCTGGCAATAGCAATGTGGGCATAAATACGGACCGGGTGCTGCAGACTCTGGTTTTGCTTGGAAAGAGGCAAACATGGCTTAGATTAGCAGCTGCTGCAATGGATGAGGCATTGCTTGCATCTTCTAGATTTTGTGGGTGTTGGTGGGTTTTGCAGTATTCTTGGGTACCATGTCAACTCTGGCATTTTGGGCAAGTGTGATACATGAGACTTTGGGAGGAGTTTTTACTTTTTCCATATTATTTGGATTCTGAACTCTTTCCTGGCTGTCCAAAGCTGGTGTGGACAGTATAGCTGTCATCACTTGAAAATGGCCTTGGAGTTGACTAGAGACCTATCTTGGCTAATGTCAGAGACTCCTGGGGGTGACCTCTGAACTGGCTCCAGGTACGTATGGGGGCAGTGATGAGTGTCCGGGAAGGTACACACGGTGTGCAGGCAGGACCACCCTGACCTCTGTGGCTCTCTGTCCTCACCAAGAACTCTGCAGCTGTGCATGACAAAGGACTCGGCTGAAAGGCTCAGGGGTTCAAAAGAGAAGAATGAAGTGGAAAAAGGGAAAATTCCCCCTTCCTACTGCTCTCCTAGCATCCACTTCCTGGGCCCGAATCAAGGGAGGAGGTGCTACAGTGTTTGGTCAGATTTCCAGTGTGGACTGGGCTGTGTTCACTAGAGAGCAGAGTCCTCTGCTTTAAAAGGTGGTACCTCTCTGCCACCTCCATACTCCAAGAAGCTGGGTAGGTTAGTTGACTCTGTTCTCTTTGTGGTATCCTCTTGCTGTGGGTCTGACCAGAGACCTCCTGCCTTCCATCTGTGTTTCTCTGTCTCTTTGTCCTGATGGCTCGGGGGCCATCGGTGGGAAAGATAAGACATGACAGTTGTAGCCCTTGAGCACATGTCTCCTGCTTTCTGCACAGGTGTTTTGAGCACCAGCTTCATTCATTCATTCATTAACGGAATAAATACTTACTAAGCCCCTCTCAGGGGATATGCTACCAGCAACAACAAAAATCTTTAAAAATGTTATTTTTGCTGAAATTATGGATGATGTTTGATATTTTCCTCAAAGCTTCTAGAGGGAATAAGTAATACTTTAAAAAATGTGTACACAAATTGGATTTATACACACATAACAAATACATTGAAATGAAGGAGATTCTGGATTTGTGTGGGAGGAAGTGACTGAAATCTTGGATAGCCTCTGTCTTCTAGTTTGACTTTCTCACAGCTTTTTATGGTGGGGACTATGGAGCTCCCCACTCAGAATCATCAGGAGGGGAGGAAGGCCACGTTAACCATCTTGACTTTCCTTCCTCTAGTTAAGGATTTGCTAGCCCAGTGACAAATGGGTTCCCACTTTGATGCCCAGATAATTTCGCTGCCAATCACTCTGGGAGGAAAGCCCCCAGCACTGACTCCAACTTCAGAATTCTATCCAATGTATTACCTGGTATCCAGACCTGCATGGGGTCAGAACTCTGCACCGAATCTCCACCTTAGTGGTGGGGACCCTTCTGGCCAACTTTAGTCTTATCAGAACATCATGGTGACTAAAGAGCAGGCTCAGAGGTCAGACTGCCTGGTTCAAGTCCTGACCCCACCATTGGTTTACTTGTGAATCTTGGACCAGCTGCATTTATCTTCCTGGACCTCAGATTCCTTATCAAAAAAGGAAAAAAAAATACGTGCCACCTAGGGTTTTCATGAAGATTAAATGGGGCAAGATGTATGAGGCACTCAGCATGGTACCTGGCACATTGGGAGAGCTCAGAGATATTTAGTTGCTGCTATTACTATTATTATTCCTCTATTCAGGACAGCAGCCTTACCCCAAATGACAGCCCAGGGGTGGGATCTTGTGAGCCACGCACAGATTCCCCAGGGACAAGCAAAGGCCACCCTCCTGGGATGGCTGCAGCCACCTCATGCCCATCTGCTGTGTCTAATTGGACATTATGGCAATGAGCTTGCCATGCCCTTCAGATACCTGGCTGTAGGTCCAGACACGGCATCGTAGTTAGGTCAGTTTCTCTTGTCTGCCCCACATACTCTCCTGCCAATTTGGCCTCTGTCTGCCCTGGCCTGCCACAGGCCTTTATGAGAGAGCTACTGTCCCCGTCTCATGGAGATTAAAATGGGCATAATACTCCCTCCTTATCTTGCTGAAGCCCTCTCTGGAGGCAGAGATATGGAGGGCCTCTGCAGCCCTGGTTGTTTCTAGCTCCATGTGTCTGCAATTTAGAGTAAAAGAGATTCATTCTGTGTATTGAGTGGCTTTGAGGGGGTTGGAGAGAAACTGTTCTGTAGAGTTCTAATTTGACTCCACCATGTCTGTATAAGTGACAATCACTCCTGAGTTCTTCCTGTGTCGTCTTCTTTCCCTTCCGATTAGGAAAAGGGGCACCATAGAGTGGTCAGCATAACACATTTTTTTCCTTCCCTCTCTTCCGTTCCCATCCTGCCCCACCCACGCTTCTGACTGGAAGTCCACAGTGGGTCAAGGGCTTCCAGGAAAGACTGGACTCCTTAACCATTCTCTGCATCCTGTTCCTTCCAACTCCTCATGAGCCTCAGTTCATTAAACGTCCCTTCTGTGTCCCACGTCTCCAGCATGCCCATAGACCCTTCCCTTGGGCTGATGAGCACAAGCAGATAAGCCTGGTTTAAATCCCAGCTCCACCACCTGTCACAAAAACTATCATGTCTCTGAGACTGTTTTCTCTTCAAATTCAATGGTGATGGCACCCAACTCATGGTGCTCTTATCAGCATAAAATAAAAGGCTGTATTCAGACTATACTACAAAGCTACAGTAATCCAAACATATGGTACCGGCACAAAAACATACACATAGATCAATGGAACAGGATAGAAAGCCCAGAAATAAACCCACGTCAATTAATCTACAACAAAGGAGGCAAGAATATACAATGGAGAAAAGGCAGCTAATAAGTGGTGCTGGGAAAACTGGACAGCTACATGTGAAAGAAAAAAATTAGAACATTCTCTAACACCATATATAAAAATAAACTCAAAATGGATTAAAGACCTAAATGTAAGACTGGATACTGTAAAACCTGGAGGAAAACATAGGCAGAACACTCTGACATACATCACAGCAGTATTTTTTTGGATCCATCTCCTAAAGTGGTGGAAACAAAAGCAAAAATAAACAAATGGGACCTAATTAAACTTAATTAGGTTTGCATAGCAAAGGAAACCATTGATAAAACAAAAAGACAACCTACTGAATGGGGGAAAATATTTGCAAATGATATGACTGAAAAGGGATTAATATACAACATATATAAACAGCTCATACAACTCAACATAAAAAAACCCCAAACAATCTGATTAAAAAACAAGCAGAAGAATGGAATAGACAGTTTTCCAAAGAAGAAATGCAGATGGCCAACAGGCACATGAAAATATGCTCAACATTGCTAATCATCAGGGAAATACAAATCAAAACCACAGTGAGATATCACTTCACACCTGTCAGAATGGCTATCATCAAAAAGTCTACAAATAACAAATGTTGGCAAGGATGTGGAGAAAAGGGAACCCTTGTACACTGTTGGTGGGAATGTAAAATGGTGCAGCCACTGTGGAAAAGAGTATGGAGGTTTCTCAAAAAACTAAAAATAGAACTACCATAAGACCCAGAAATTCCACTCCTAGGTATATATCTGAAAAAAGATAAAGATACTAATTCAAAAGATACATGCACCCCAATGTTCTTAGCAGCATTATTTACAATTGCCAAGACATGGAAACAACCTAAGTGTCCATCAACAGATGAATGGATAAAGAAGCTGTGGTATACATATATATACACGCACAATAGACTATTACTCAGCCATAAAAAAGAATAAAATTTTGCCATTTGCAGCAAGATGGATGGACTTGGAGGGCATTATGCTAAGTGAAATAAGTCAGACAGAGAAAGATAAATACCGTATGATATCACTTATATGTGGAATCTAAAAAATACAACAAACTAGCGAATATAACAAAAAAAGCAGACTCACAGATACAGAGAAGAAACTAGTGGTTACCAGTGGCGGGGGCAATATAGGGGTGGGGTGTGGGAAGTACAAACTATAGGGTGTAAGATAGGCTCAAGGATGTATTGTACAACGGGGGAATATAGCCAATATTTTGTAATAACTGCAAATGGAAAGTAACCTTCAAAACTTGTATAAAAATAAAAAAAATTTTTAAAAAGGATGTAAGATGCTTGCCAAGAAGTGGACACAAGCATATCCTAAATAAAGGAGAGCACTTACTTGTAGGCTCACTGCATTCAGTCCTTATACGTGTTCAAGCCCATCTCCATTCTGTTTCTCATGCTGCCCCCTCAGAGTCACTCTCACAGCCACCCGTCCTGGAGGATGCTTCACACACTTTGCCTCTTCTCTGTAGACACAGATTTACTGGGGGGCCCTCACCATTCCTGTGTGAGAGGTTTCCTGGGACTAGGGACATTCATGGCCCAGACCAGGATCAATCTGAACTGGCCATTCTAACTCTTCAGCCTGCAGTCTTTCTCATCAGCTCCTTAAATTATTTTTTTTGGCAAACATCACCACACGGCCCACGTGCCAGCCCTCTGCCATGCATTCTAGACCACATGTCCCGTGAGTCCTCTGATGGCACTCACCAGGTCCTGTTGACAACGCTCCCTTTGATAGCTTCCCTGCCTTTGACTTCCATGGCCCTGTTCATCTGGCTACGGTTACTATTGCTGTGTAACGATCAAACCCAAAACGTAACAGCTCTGTATTATCATCTCTCAAATTTCTGTGGGGTGACTGGGCTCAGCTGGGCAGCTTTCCCTTGCCGTCTTGCATGCTGTTGCCATGGGTAAGAGCTGGGCTCGCCCTCTGCCCTACGCTGGGTGGGGATGGCTGGAGCAGCTGTCTCCATGCAAACTTTCACATGGCCGCTGTGAAAGCACAGCTGTCTCAGGGCTCCGGGAGTGAGCGTTCTGAGAGACAGGAAGTGGCAGTTACCAGTCTTTGGAAGCCTGGCCTGGAAGCTGCACAGCATCACTTCAGCATGGAAACCGGGGCAGGGTCACAGAGCCCTCCCAGGCCCAAGGGGAGGGGACATGGACCGGGCCTCTTGAGGAGAGGAATGCCAAGGAACGTGTGGCCATACTTAACCCTCCACACTCAATGATCTCTCTTCCTCAGCCTCTATCCCTTCCTCCTCCTTCTCCTTCTCTTCCTTTTTCTCAGGACTCCACCCTCAACTCTCACCTCTGCATGCCTTCATGCCTTTGCAAGGGCTGTTCCTTGCCTAGAATGATCTCTCTACCTCTTGGCCCTCAATGCCAGTCCTTCCTTCCCACCGGCCAAGTCCACCTACTGGCTCCTCTTAGCCGTGGGTGGTGATCGACGCGGGGCCCCAAAGCCAGGTTTGCTGGTGCCCTTCACTGACACAGGACAGAAAGAAGGATGTGCTTGTCCTCCCTCCTGCAATGTGAGAGGCTCGGCGGGCAGGGACCAAGCCGTCACCTCTAGATCAGAGTCCCTGGAGACCAGCACAGTCCCCAGCAGGCCTCCAGCACTGGAGGCTTCAGAGAGGCAGGTGAGGCTGTATGTTCTCTTACTGAAATGGAAACTCGAGGTAAGCATAGAAAAGTCTCCGTGTGGGTTATTAGGCCTTTGACCCTTTATCTGTGCTGATTTAGAGGTTTCATCTCATTGGGAGAATCTGACACACATCAAACTAGAAGTCAGCTCTATCTATATTGCTGCAAATCTGAACTGAATGATTTGGTTGTATCTTTCTAGCTGTTTTCTGTAACAATGCTTAGTCACTCTTTAATGGCCTGATATTTAATCTATGGACTAAAGATGCATTTTGATGCCCCAGATGTAATGGACTCTTTGACCTAGTAAGAGGTGGCTGCAGACAACAGTTGGGCTTCTCACCTTGGGTGAACCGAGGATGAGCCTGCTGTGTGTGTCCCCTCATTCCTATGTCCTGCCTTCCCACCTGGACCCCTGCCCTCCTGCTGCCACACTCCCATTGTCTCATTGGTCCCTTTCAGTCAGAACCACTGCACCTTTACGTTGGCCTCTGGCAGCCCCGACATTATTACTGTATGACTATTTCCAACCATTTCACTCTGGTCTGCTAAAGTGCGAGTGATTGTGTATTTGGTGGCTTGGGTTCCTTCCTCTACCATTCCAGGAGGCTCCTCTCTAGCAAGATTACTTCATTTAGGCTTTTAAAGCAAAATGTGCTGGAAATAAGGAAGGAAGAAAACCAGCATGCGGTGAGGAAGGTTTATGGAGAAGTTTAGCGGGGAGGAACACCAGGGGAATTGTGTGGCAAAAGGACACAGGTGTAAGAGGAAATGCATTTTAGGAGTGTTGCTATGAACTATAGATTCTTTTCTCAAGATTTAAGAAAGGCAAAGTCAGAACAGAAGCAATACTGAAATTACTTTATGATTGTGTGGAGTGCAGTTCTGACCGGGGTTTCTCTTTAGGATAGTGTGAACCTGGATAAGCGATGGGGGTAGTTATGGCTTCCAGGGAATTATATGGTAAAATTGAGATGGCATAATAATAAAATAGCCATTATCATGCAAATATTTATGGAGGCGCACTTGTTCCTAAAGGAACACCTTTGTGAAGTGGTATGATTGTCATAAGATTATGATACACATTTACAATTTCGTCTCTCCAAGTAGACTTTCACAGAGCCTATGACTCAAACGTTTATTGCAGTACAAAAGGAGACGTAGCTCCTCGGAAAGAACAAAACAGTGATTGAAAATGGCAGCCCACAGTGCAGTTCTTAGCCATACCGGTTCTAAAACCAGAGCAGTCCTGGTGGAAATATGTCCAGATTCAAATAAAAAGCTAAACCAACGTGTCACCTGAACCATCTGGATTGTTGACGTGACGGGATCCCTGCGGCTGCTCTGGGCAGATCTGGGTGGCCTTCTGGCTCCAGCACAGCTCGTCCTGGCTCTGCCGCATTGCCGCAGAGGAGAAAGCACCAGCCAGAAGCGCTAACCAGGGGGAGTCAGCTACTCCTCCTGGAGCCCTGCTTTTCCTTCAGTGCCCATCGGTCTCCAACTTCGGCTGCAAAGGATCTCCCCACAGGAAACTCTCAGAATAAGCCATTCAGTTCACAGCTGTCACCAAGACACCACCATGTCCATTCCCAGAGGAGAAATGCACTGCAATCCCTAATTCAAAGCCTTCTCATTATACTGCACACCTGGCTGTACCAGACACGTGCCTGGCCCTTCACGTGTGCTTTCTCAGTCTTCATGGGGTCACCGGTGGGGACTATACACTAACTTCCTTTTATAGATGAAGGAACAGAGCCTTAGAGTCCGAGGGCCACACCGGGTAGACACTGAGCCCACAGGCCTCTCACTGGGAAGCCACCTACTGAAGGGTGGGGAAAGGAGGCAAACTCTGCCCCCTGACCTGTGTACATTTCACCTTGCCACTCTCAAGGGGTGTTGTTAAAAACTTTGTTAATCAACTATACTCTAATATAAAATAAAAATTTTAAAAAAACTGACAGCAGGACTAGGTGCTTAGATTTGCTGTTATGTGTAATCAGGGACCACTGTGTTTTATTTGTTAATTTGGGAGGACGTGATGGAAAAGGATTGGGAAATGATGTACTGAGAAGGGGTTTGAAGTTCACTCTTCTGACAAATGCAGGGAGTGATGAAATCAGAGCAGGTAGCAGTCAGGGCGGGAATCTGGAAGCGAGGGCAGAGATGGGGAAGGGGCTGAACGTGAGGGTCTGAGTTTCAGGTGATGCATGACCGGTGTGGTACAGAGTGGGCAGGAAGCCACGGCGAAACAGAGCAGTCGAAATGACTGCAGATTTCTGCTTTATGTCTGCACAGCTGTGAGAAAGCTGCGATCATGACCGTGATTACGTGACTTGACACAAGGGTGGGTAGAGAAAGGAGGTCCCTTTGGGAGAAACTTTCTTGGCCGTAATCAGGTGTCCTTCCAGACCCACTACTCTATTGTTCCTGCTAGCAATGGGGAGTGACAATGAACAGGGAGCTACACATAACAGGTCTGGGCCAGAGAGCAAAATAAAGATACCTTCCCGGCAGAATCAACACCTCTCTGCAAGGCAAGCCCTGATTCTGAAGGAGTTCTTTCTTTCTCAACTTTGATTGGAGTATAGTTGATTTACAATGTTGTGTTAGTTTCAGGTGTACAGCAAAGTGAATCAGTTTGATTCAGCTGAATCAGTGGATATATATACATATATCCACTCTTTTTTAGATTCTTTTCCCAGATAGGCCATTACAGAGTATTGAGTAGAGTTCCCTGTGCTATACAGTAGGTCCTTATTAGTTATCTCTTTCATATGTAGTAGTGTGTAGATGTCAGTCCCAATGTCCCAATTTATCCCTCCCCACCACTTACCCCCTGGTAACCATAAGTTTGTTTGGGGAGCACACAGTCAACAAAGACTGTGGTAGCTCCTGAAGGCTTGAGACTGGCTCGCTGAGCCCAACTGCACACATTAAAATATAACATTTGAGTTACTATAATAATACAACATTGTAAGATTTTGTCAGAATAGGTAAAGCTAAAATTTCACTAGTTCTTTCTTTTGTCAGTGTTAAAATTTGCATCTTTACAGTTCTCATATTATAGCAATTATTACTATAGTCAAATAGCCAAGTGCCCTCCAGGGAGAAATTATGCAGGGACTATAGGAAACGAGTCAGGAGTTATTTTCTTTTGTATTTTATCATGCTTGTAACTCCTTGGAGAATACAGAAAGTATTTGTTTTGAATGTTTCTAATTTGGGGGTACTTTCAAAATCTGATTTAATCAGACCTTTAAAAAATCATATAAATCAATAGCAATTACCTAATTCTAAATTGAATCATAACTCTGAAAGAAATGTGCTATTCGAATAGATCCCAGGTAATCAGTGATATACCCCTACTTTCATAAAAGGAAGTAATAAAAGGTAAAAATAAAGAGAAAAATGGAAAAAACAAAACAAAACCTCATTTATTATTTTAACTCCCACTTAGAATGACCTTCTGTTGTACTTTAAGATTTAACGTTCAAAGTTTATAAAATTATTTTTATTTTAAGAACAACTAATTTACCAATTAGATTAATGTGTTTATTACTACCTAGAGACTGTGAAGAGCTTATTTGTGATTCGTAACAAAACTTCTCTAACCTTCTGGATAATGGCCTGAATTCTGCATTTTTATATTATAGCAAGAGGATCTTTGATGCTTTGATTTGCATACACTTTGATAGTTATATTAGAACATTTTGTACATCCAGTCTCTTCCTGTTCCTTAATTTGGCACTTGTTCTATCAAACAGTTTTGAAAATGCAAATTATTTCACATTAAAAATATAAATTTTTATAGCATATTATATACAGTTTTAATGCACTCAGACTCCAAAAGCGTTATATACAGTTTCAATGCATTCAGACTCCTATAATTCATTATTGTTTTAATTTATCTGATTTTTTTGTGTGCCCTGAGTCCATAGTCCAATCATTTGCAAACTCAATTAAGCTCTGTCTCAATGAATTTTTACTTTTTGACAAATTATGTTACATTTGTACAGAAATACATTCTTAGTATATTGTTCATTCATTTGATATATTTGCAAAGTGGAAATTCATCCATTTTCTGAAAGCACTGAGGTATCGCTAGTCCAAGAGGTATACTGTGGAGTGGGATCTTCTCAAGTTTGCACTTGAAAACATGTCAGTTTTCTAAAGCGCTGAACTTTTAGTTATTTTGAAAATGACTTGGCAAACTATCTGTTTATTCTAGGATGTTGGAACTTCACCAACTTTGAATACACTTTCACTCAGTTATGACAACATTTTACATATTTTACAGAGCTGATTTTACATTATAATACCTGTCTAATGATATTTAAAGTGTGTCTTCATACTGCTAATGAAGGCAATTATGTTAAATGGTTTGTTATTTGAGCTGAATGTTCAGGAAATGCTCTATATGTCCCAGAAATCTTGGAGAACTGCCTTGAAAGGAATGGTACTAGTGCTAGATTAATTTACACACAAATCCCACTTTTTCACATTGGCTCACGCAGAATGAAGACAGAGTCATGAGGTTTCATATTATCCTTAATACTTATCTCCTTGACTCTAAAAAGATAAAAAAAAACCCTTCAAGGTGTGTTTATGCCTGCACCATTTTGAGCTGATACTGTATTATGACCCTGAATCATGTCTATTTCTCATTTAGTTAAAACCCAAAAGAACAAAATGGGTGTGTAGTAAGGAAGGACTCTCCCGCTGAACTTCCAGGGTAGGCTGGGGCATACAGTCAACAGTTATGTCTCATATTCATTGCTACTACAAGTTTTCACCTCTTTTGTTCTTACTGGCATTTGGGAAGTCATATTAGGTACCACTAGCTGGAGCCCATCTCTTTATCCCCACATCAAGCCTGGCCATGTTCTTTATGATAAATGATGCCATCTGTGGGATAGGGGAAGATGCTGGCATGACTAGGGCAAAGGAGGGCCTGCTGGAGAGGATGGAGAAGTAGGGTTGAGGGATGTGGTGAGTCTTGCTGGGGTTTGGCAGCTGGGCAGAGAGGTTTCAGCTGATGTAGCATGAAAGCGCAGCCATGAGGCTTGGGGGCACATGGTAGCAGGACTGGGTTTAAGGCATTTTGTCTGGGATCAGCATGCAGGATGGATTAGAGTGCAGAAGAGCCAGAGTTGGGGAGGTAAGTATTAAGGAAAAGGAACTCTCTTGTTGGGAGATTCATCACGCGTAACGCAAAGTCAAGGGTCAGCAACCACATAACATAAAGTCTCGTCCCCTCTACATCTGATAGTATCAAACCTCCTGACTGTCTACTCATTCTGCATGTGCCAATGCAAAAAAAAGGGGCATCTGTGTCATTTCCCAGAACAGAGACACCATAAGTATCTAGAGGGCAGACGCTGAGCCTTTCATCTCCAATCTCTATTCTTTGGAGTACAGCAGGTCTTATAAAATGTTTATTAAGTGAATGAAAATTAGAGTTGTCATCTGGAAAAAAAATGGGAGCAAAACATACTAGAGGATAGTTTTTCATAAGCTACAAGTCAAATGATAATAGACAACTTTAGGGGGACTTCCCCGGTGGTCCAGTGGTTAAGAATCCGCCTTCCAATGCAGCGGACGCGGGTTCAAGCCCTGGTCAGATCCCACATGCCGCGAGGCAACTAAGCCCGCGCGCTCTACAGCTTGCGCGTCACAACTCAGGAGCCCGCGTGCCGCAACTACTACCAAGCCTACGTGCTCTGGAACCCGCGCACCACAACTAGAGAGAAGCCCGCGTGCCGCCACAAAAGATCCTGCGTTCCACAACTAAAGGCCCAATGCAGTCAAATAAATAAACAAATAAATAAAATATTTTTTAAAAAATAGACAACTTTAGGTTCCTGGCCATGTGTCATTTCCTCTGAGACCCAGGCAGCTGGAACAATAGACTATTCCACTTCCTTTCAGAAGTTTTATGCTGAATGAATACCCGCTATGAACCAGAAAATGCATGAAGGGATTTATGCACTTAGCACTCTCCAGTACCCATGTGGGAGGGGAAAGGGTACATTATAGGTAGTCCGTGCCTTCCTTTGGGTGGCAAATATGAGGCCCATGTAGCTATTTCCTCATGCACCAGTATGGGACCCATGAAAAATTCCTTCCATAACTGCAAAAATGACTTATTTTCAAAGAGAGCGGAAAATTTTAGAAAATATAAAATGAGATACATGATGATGAGTTTATACATCCAGAAATGTCAGTAGATCAGGAATCAAAGAAACAGATTGGTGGTAGGAATGTATCGTTCCCATCCCGAGGAATTCCCCAACCCACTGGGGAACAAGAAGCCTTGAAGAACTGGGTCAAGCAAAGCCCAAACTGGACAACAGGATAGAGAAGGGGCAACCATCACAAAGTTGGAAAGCACCTGGAGGAGCCAGGGAGAGGGAGTTAAGGGCCACGGGCTGGTGTGGATGGCCGTTACCCAACTGCTCTACAGCCCACTACTCACTGTCTTTTAGCACCTCATTCAATCCACACCCTTTACATGTGGCACATTTCTACGTGAGGCAATGCAGCACAAGAGCAAAGCAGTTGAATTCCGCTTCATCCCGAGCGACAGGAATGGGAAAGGTACTCACGGTCCACAAAGTAAGAGCTGGCATCGATCTTCCAGAGGATCTGGCCCCGATGAGAACCAGTGACTCCACGGTTTTTATAGTCCAGAAAGTTTTCCGACAAGACCTCATCTATATTCCCAGGAAAGAAAGAAAGCAGAGTAGAGAAACACATCAGCTAACAGCAGATTTAGAAAAAAATAATAAAAGAGCAAAGGATATTAATGCCACCTCCAGCTCAACAGAAGAAGAAGCACCTGGAATCACAGAATTCTAATTTTAGAATTTTAATGCAGGAATCTCTTCCCCTCTCCTCAACACTCCTGGCAAGTGATCATCTAGCTGGTTCTTGAACACCTCCAGAAACAGAGAAAAAATTGCTTCCACAGCAGTTCATTTCACTTTCTTGTCTTTATTCGGCTGCGCCGCGCAGCATGCGGGATGTTAGTTCCCCAACCAGGGATCGAACCCAAGCCCCCTGCAGTGGAAGCTCAAGAGTCTTAACTGCTGGACCGCCAGGGAGTCCCCTCATTTCGCTTTTGAATAGCTCTTACACGTGGGGAATCTCAGTGTGAAAATCTCCCCCCTAAAGCTTTCATTAACTGGTCCCTATTTGGGTGGGAGAATGAGGTATAAAGAAAACATCCAATTGTACTTTCTATCTGGGGCCGCGTTCTCATGGGCTCCATCCTATATGTGATCTCTTCTCCGGTCTGGACACCCATCAACATCCAACACTTGGGGACCATCCATGAATTTATCCACCTATCCTTCATGCAGCCATGCATTCATCTGTTCATTCAACAGGCACTTATCGAGATCCAACCATCTGCCTGCCAGGCTGGGAAGGTGCAGGGGCCACGGTGTTGGGCAAAACCTTTCTGAACTAAAACCACAAACAACTGAGGACACAGACTTTAAACACTAAGTAAAGAAATAAGTGCATTATTACAACTTGTAAGAGGGGAGAGGAAGGAAAAGAACGGACTGCTCTGACAAGAAGCTACAAGTAGGAAGGCCAACAGGGGGTCAGGGGAGAGCTGAAGGATGAGAAGGAGCTGCCAGGGTGGGGATGGAGGGTGTGTGTGTGAAGGGTGGGGCAAGGCCCCCGTGGGGTGTCCAAGGCCCGAGGGGGGTGGAGCCTACGCTGTGTGAGCGCTGAGAGGAGCTGAGGGGGGCGGGGACTGTGCTCCTCCCCTCTCCTGCCCTTCCTCTGCTTGTCACATTGCAACCCATCAACGAACGTCCTTCTTCAAGCTGGTGCCCAGAGAGCAAGGCAGCATGCTTAGAGAGGACAGATCTGTGAAGACCGAGCCGACTGCCTCCCCCTTGGTTCCAGACCTCATGTTTTCAGCGCAGGCGAAGACAGGGATGTGAATTTTATCTTAATCTTCGATGGGGCCCTTGCAGTTCCCACCTCAGGCAGAAAGGAACCATCTGAGCTAAATGGATCTGAAGCTGTGAGACAACCATGTTTTGAGAGTCCAAATCCACTGCGCTGGTTGGGGGGACAGCCAGAACTCAGGAGCTCCCGAGGGGAGGCCCAGAGCCCCAGCTCTGCAGAGAGGGGCTAGCTCGTGGTTGCCCTCTTTGCAGCTGAGATATTCTGAGGTTCACTTCCTGCATCTGGCTGGATTTGGAAAACAGAGGAGGAGGTGAAAGAGGGCAGAGCTTATAGCGAAAGGACCCAGCTCCAAGGACCTTTGAGCCATTTACCAATACTGTCATTTCTACAGCTGCAGGTCCTCATCTGCGAGATGGGGGGTGGTAATAACTGGGACCTCATGGGGGTGGGGGGCGTGGATTACGTGAGATGACTGGTAAACGTGCTTGTGACCGCTAAGTCGATCGCACATTTTTGGCTGCCTCTTCTTTGGCCGAGACGATCAGGCAGAGTAACACCGTCTCTGCCTCATCAACAGCAGGAACTGTTTGTATCCCTTGGAAAATCACTTGTTTGCAAAATGTGTCTGTCTTTATAATCACAGTGTGTGCTCACAGCCCTGTTTGGGCTGCTAAGATGATTGCATAATACGTCTTTTACAGTAATTGCCTCATTTCTGCAAAAAAAAGGCATAATGTTTTCCTAGCTCCCTAGGTCTTCAGTACCCAGATAGAAATTTGCCTCATTATGGCAATTCTCCAAGGAGAGGTATTTTCCTGAATTTATCCACTCTGATCACCAGAATAGTCACTTTAATAGTCATGGTCAGGTATCCATATAGAATAACACCTAGAAAGGGGGTGTTCATTCATGCACTAGGTAAATGTGTATTGAGTATTTATACTCCACTCTAGTTATTATGCTAAACCCTGGGGATATACTGCTGAACAAGACAGGGCCTAGGTTCTCAGGAAGTTCCGAATAGATTTGAGGATTTATTCAAGAAAAGAGGCAATTTCATTAGAAGATAGTGGGTTTAAGAATGGGTTAAATATCAAGGAACCACAAGGGCACAAATGAAAAAAAGGATGGGTGTGAGTAAGTGGGAAGAATCAGAAAAAACCAAAGACAGTGGCAAAGTAACACACATTTTAAAGACAACAAGATACATTTCGCTGTGTAGGTTTAAACACGTTTTCAGAGACTTCCAGTTGGTCCTAATGACTATCCCATTCATTATAACAGTAACACTTCATAGCAAATATCATGCAAGAAAATAGAAGAGTCTGTATTCTTGCCTGGACCATCTGTGCTGAGAGGTCAGCTCCCTCCCCCAAGGCACGTATTGCCAATTGTTAGAAGTTACTAATCTTTGCTTGGGAATCCAAGTGTATTGTCAGGGTCAGATGCAGGAAAACAGAATCAGACCAGATGTTTTATGCAGTAAGGGATTTTATGCAGAGAATTAGGTACTAGATAAATGGACTCTAGGCACAGCCTCAGCAACTGCCTCTCCACCCACAAAGAGAGTGACCAGCTAGTGGCAAGCTGAGTAGGCTCCTGCCACCGCCACAGGGCTGCCTGTTCACACCCAGGAAGCGAGGGAGAGGACGCTAGGACACTGTGATAGAAAATCTTAATTTCTCAGAGCCATGCTTGTGGCAACCATAGGCTAAACATCAGGAGGAACCACCCAGCTCACTTCCGCCTTCCCAAACTTGCACAGGTGCATCTAAATGAAGGGACCAAATTTGCATCTGGAACATGGCTGCACAGGAGACTGAGAGACGCAATTTTCAGGGACCAGAGTCTACACTAGAGGAAGGCACTGGAGAAGAGAAGAGGACCGGGATGGATGATGGGGACCAAGCCTTGCCCTCCATCACACTGAGGAATGGCAGCCCCCTGGCTCCCTACTGAGAGGTTCCCTTTTCTGAATCCTTTATCATGGTACAAGTTTTTGTAGGAGCAATGTTTGTGTGATTACAGGGATATCTAGAGCCGCCTTGAGAGAAGTAGTTAGGGTACCGTTACTAGCTATGTGATCTTAGGCTTTATACTTAATCCCTTTGTGTCTTTGCTTCCTCACTACAAAATGGGGATAATATTAATCCCAACCTCAAAGTCTGTTGTGAGCAGTATCTGAACTAATACAGGTAATGGTCTCAGAACAGTGTTAGACATCTAATAAGCAGCTATTTATATTTATAATATGGGCTAAAAATACAGCCCTCTATGGCAAAGGTCCATGATACTGTGCAAAACCACTAGTAACCTGAAACATTAGCTTAGGCCAGTACTATTTAAATTTTTCGCATTACTCATTCTGTACAGAACATATAGAGATGTATTCAGTTTCTCAAAAAAAGACTGTATTTGCTGGATGATACTTTTTTCTTCCAGTATGAAGAATCCTACCTCCTGCTCCACAGTTTACAATAGAGAAAAGATCTTTGCAAAATTTTGAATCACAAAGTTCTAGTGAAGCTTACAGAAACAAGCACATCTAAGAAACCAGGAGTATTTATCTTGCTTTGTCTTCAAAATGAAAACTAGAGCTGTGCTTCCTACACTTTAATCTATAATAGAAGAGTATACAACAAAGACTATTGCGGTTGAGAACAGAATGGGCAAGTGAGCACAGAAGCAATTAAAGGAAGAATTGATCCACTACCTAAGCCCAACAGAAAAAATACAACATTCCTTCCATTTCGCAGAGGAACTTGTGCCTTCTGATAACCAATCTCAGAAAAATCTCCAAGGATTCTCCCACTATCTCTAGACTATGGATTTACCAAATAGCAGGCCAGGAGATCTGGGGAGAATCTACTTGCCTTTCACAGTACAAAGCCAAGGATGTAGAATCTCTGTTCTCTTGTACTAGGAAGGGAATCTAAGGATAAATGGCAGGGAAGCCCCTAAAAATCAGTGCCACTCTGTTTTCTGTGGCTTTTCCCTCAGATTGTTTCTTTGAACACAAGTATTCTCACTGGTTGTGACATAACTAGGAAGCACAGCTTCAGCTCTTCTATATTCTAATAGAGTGCCTGATGTACAAGAAAAACTTCAGTTCTTCAAGAGTTGATGTCCGTAAGGAAGCATTCTGGGAGTTTCTGTGTGCAGGTGTCTAGCCAGAGAGACAATTTTAGCTTTCATCCTAAAACATTACATTTTAAGGCTCAGCACATTAAATGCTTCTTAAGGGCAAGGGTTGGGTTTCTGTACTTATTCTATAACTTCCCATAACTCCTAATGTTTGGTTTTCCACAGTGGAACACCTGACAGGCAAATATTGGGAAATAAGAAAGTGTTTCTTGCTCAAGAAAGTATAGGAAATGCTGGCTTACACCAAGTAAAGTGTGCTGCTTACTCCAAGCTTCTCAAACCTTTAATATATATTGTGAGTCTCTAAAGTGGGGCAATGTAGGCAGATTTTTCCATCCTTATTTAACCATAGAACTATTTCCCCATGGAGTGATAACTTAAATCCACTGAAACTAATGTGTAGGATAGGAGTGCCATTCATGTGGCTATTATATTCATGCCTTCATCCATCACTGCATTATCCTACTATAGTGTATGAGTTTTGGTGAAAAATGGATTAGGAAGCCGGAAGTTCTGATTGAGAAACACTTCTAGAAAAAAAGTTCAAAAATATACAAGAAAGACTAAGGGATATTGAGGATAAAAGGAAAAGTGTCTGTATCTGGAAAATCAAAGTCCTGGAAGACCAAAGGAATATGAAACTACACTGGATGAACTACTAGTCTGTTGGAAAAAGAGATATTGATGAGATTAAAAAAATAAATGGTGGTGAATATAGTGGTCTAGACAGGGCTTCTCAACCTTGGCACTGTTGATATTTTGGGCGGGATAACTCTGTCATCTTTGTTGTGGTGGAGCTGTCCTGTGCATTACAGGCTGTTTGGTGGCATCCCTGGCTTCTACCTTGCAGATGCCAGAAACACCCCCTACAATGTGACATCCAAAAATGTCTTCAGATATTACCAAATGTCCACTGGGAGGCAAAATTACCCTTGATTGAGACCCACTGGACTATGATTAAAAGCAGTCCATAAGAACAATGAAAAATGTATAACTTTGAAATCAACAGATCTAATGGAAAGCAGAAAAGAAGAATCAAAGAAACAAAAAGAAAACACAGTAAATAAAGAATCTAAAGAAAGATGGCAAAAATAAGTCCTAATAGGACAGTAAGTATAATAAATATAAATGTGCTATTCTAGCCAATTAAAAGTCAGAGACACCCAGATCAGAATTAAAAAGCACACACAAAGAACTACACTTAAAAAAAGATAAAGGTTGAAAACAAAGAAAAGACAGATCAAGTAAATATGAAGCAGAAGAAAACAGAGAGACTAGCAGCCTTAAATAGTTAAAAAAAAAACAAACCCATCAAAATTCAAGGCAAAGAATAGCACAAGGGGCACAGACAGATCTGTAATAATAACCTGTAAGAAACTGTAGAGGAAAAAGATGTAAATATCATGAACATTCATGCACTTAGTAATCAGCATCAAATATGCAAAGTATAAAACTTACAGAAGCAAAGGTAGAAATAGATGAATCAATTAAAACAAAATTTTTGGCTAGTGATTTTGAGACACTCCATTCAAAAAATGGAAGAGACAGAAAATTAGAGTATACAATTTATGTGATTGAACTTAAATACACACACACACGAGAGAGAGGGAGAGAGAGAGAGGATCCTTGCTTTGTGAGGTACCCTGTGAACTGAAACTTGTACATATCCGAATTGTGTCCTGTTTTGCATGGTTCTATGGGAACTGTTACCACTGTATATTTATATAACATAAAAATATTTATATATAAATATTATATACACGTATATTAAACCTTTGTATATATTGATATCTATGTATAAGATATCTATATCTCTCTCTCTATAAGATATTCTCTATCTCTAGATAGATGACAGATAGGTAGATAGATAGAGTGAACCTTATTCACAACAAAAATACACTTTATGATCATACATGGAATATTTATAAACATTGAGCAGGGATAGATCACAGAAGAAGCCTCAAAAAATTTAAAAAATAATCAGTTTGATACAGACCATAATCTCTAACCTCACACAGATAAGGCAACCAAAAGGTATGGAAGAGAATATATGTCCTCAGGCACCAGTCTATGGAGATCCTTCAAAGATGCCATTTTAGGAAATTTTAAATCTTAATTTTGCTCTGAGTTATCATCTCTTGATTTGTTGAAATTTAAATGCATGAATGTACTCTAGTTTCATTATGATTTAAATTGCTGAGCAAATTCTAGCATGGTATAGGGATAGCATGGTATAGCATGGTATAATAATGATATGATTTATTAAAATGCTAAATTTATAAGAAGGCTAGTTTTGCAAATTATGAGCAGATTATGCCTACTTTACCTATTCAATTATATTTTCATAATTTTAATTGCATACTTACTTCACGTTTTAGCAGTTTTAATAAGGGCTCCTTCCAACAGAGTCAAAGGAATGGCTATTAAAAAAAATTGATCATCCTAAGGAAGGTTTTAAGATATTAAAGTCTTTAAAATACTGGAACGTAAAATGAAGAGGTGAAAAATACTTGAATAGATCTGCTCTAATTAATTTAGCATTCTTATGGTTAGAGGTCTTAATTGTATTCTTCAATTTATGTATCCTAACCCAGTTATACAATACTGTTCCCTCAGTGTGCTGAATCTTTAACACTAAGTATAGGACTCACAAATAATTAGCTTTCACTTGTCAAAGTCAAGTAGGCATTACTGAATGAAAAATTGCAAAACTATTTCCTAGGAATACTGATGACTAGCGAATCTGCCGCTATGTACTTGTTTTTGACCAAATCACAAGCTTCTGCCTGTTTACTGACAATTAAGATCTCTTTCCAGGTCCCCGTGGGTTTGGTAAGAAGCTTTTGTCTCTAACATACAACCGAAACAACTGAGCACACGTCTAAGGGCCATGGTTAGGCTGAATGAAGTCTGGGAATTAGGGTAATTTGCCATAATGCATCCAGAGACTAGAGCTACCTGACGAGTTAAATCAAGGCGCATTTACTGATCAACAGGCAGTAAACGCACAGTATCTCATCAATTCCATTCAATGATCCTGAGAAAGTTATTTCTCTATCTTGAAGACAAGGAGCCTGAAGTTCTGATGACTACCTGGCTGAGGCCACACATCCAGCCGGGGGCACAGTATGATTCTAAGCCAGGTCAAACTGTCACTGAAACCCCAGGTTCTTTCCCCTTTCTGTGTCACTAGGGGAGAGAAAACTTCACCATGCTCCTCTAGTTCAGGAACCACTCCATAAATGAGGGCAACCAAATGCAGTCTCACTGTGAAAGTAATGGTAATGCTTTTATTGTCCCATTGCTGGGTTCCTGGCTGAAGACAGCACTGGTGACTCGGTGACAGTGTCAGTGAGCAGGGCCACACATCCCCTTCCAAATCCAGATATCTCACTCACTATGGCAGGAGAAAAGTCACGTTTGTCCGGAGAGCTCTGGAGGGCAGAGCTGAAAGCATCACAGACCCGGCCTCACGGGGACATTTAGGTTGCCCACTGATGTGGAATGGCCCATACGTGATATTGCACCCAAATGTGCCAAGATGTCCTCATGGTCATTGTGGGGTCTGCCTCCAGGGTAGGCAGCTGTGTGGCATTGGGAACCACTGACTTGGCATTTCCTCAGTTGTGAAATGACAGATTAGATGAAATCACAGAGCTCTATGATTTGCTCGTTGGCAAGGCACGGCAAATCTGGAAGCTGAGTTACTAAGGACCCACCAATGATGAACTTTTAAGATTCACGGAGAATTTTGGATCTGGAAGTTGCTTTTGAAATGCTATGCTGCCCAAAGTGTTGGCATTTTGCATTAAATCACTTCACAGTTATATATGTGCAGCTACTGTGAGAAGAACAAACTGTCAAATTGAGATTCTCAGAGGATGAGCCGTGTTTACTTCTGTCTCAGTCAAAATGTCATGTTAACACCAGATCTTGTTCATTCATGGAGCTTCCGGCCACTTCACCCGGCCGAACATCCCTTCCTTCCTCAGACACCCTCTCTCTCGTCTTCTATGACGTGGTCCCCTGGTTCTCATCCTACCTCTCCACCACGCCCCCATCTCCTTTTTTTCTTTTTTGCGATACGCGGGCCTCTCACTGCTGTGGCCCCTCCCATTGCGGAGCACAGGCTCCGGACGCGCAGGCCCGGCGGCCACGGCTCACGGGCCTAGCCGCTCCGCGGCATGTGGGATCTTCCCGGACCGGGGCACGAACCCGTGTCCCCTGCATCGGCAGGCGGACTCTCAACCACTGCGCCACCAGGGAAGCCCCAACCCCATCTCCTTTTGGAGTTCCTCTTCTGCCTCTCTCTCTGATAGGGACCTTCTGGTGCTTTCTTTCTACACCCAATCCACGAGTGAATTCTTCTACTCTCGGGGCCAATTATCCCAGATCTACACCCCAGCCTGGATCTAGGGCTGAGCTCCAGATCCATCCATCCCTTCCCCATGGATGAAGGTATCCACCTTTCCCCCCTGCCACGCTCCTACTCCAGCTGTTCCTTGGCTTGAGAAATAAATGCCACTGACACCACTGCAGGAAGGTACAGCTGTGAAGAGCTGCTCCAAAACTAGATCTGGGGCCCAAAATCTAATTGCCTAAGGTGCTGAACAAGTAACCATCATCATTAGAGTAGGGATAGGTGGCAAGGAGCCTGTGACAAAACTGAAGGGTGCAGGCTAGTCTAAAGGGGGAAGTTAATGCTTGACTCCAGCCCACTAGAGCCACGGGAATTATGGGCTCAGTCAGCCAAACTGAGGGCTTTTGCACAAGAAGCTAGAAAGGTGGATTTCAGCGAGAAATCTCTACTTTTTGAAATATTGACAAGTAACCAAATTTAAAACAATATGGACTAAACAAAATGTGCTTGGTGGTCTGTTCTTTTGCAGGCTCTGTTTGAGATTGATGGTACTCAAACACCGGTTCCAGAACTATTTTTAAAGCCAATTAAATTTTACCTGTTTGGAAGTCCACTTTAGTTGAGTAACCCACTATTTGTGTAACAATTTCAAAAATTATGCTTTTCCATCTTTACAGTAATGTGTGTATTGTAAATACACTAACCAAACTGATTGCAAAACCTTCAAAAGAGCCAAAATAATTTCCCTGACAGCTAGTTAGTCAGATAAGAGCCCCCAAATTTTATCATAAAAATGATCAGGGTTGTAAAATACTCATAACAATCCTTTGGTGTCTTTGATAGTCAGTGATGTTAAATCTGGCATTGTGTGTCTGAATGTGCAAATGTTTCGCTGTACAGACTGAATGCAGCAGGCCCGGTCTCTGTTGAACTTGAACCGCCCCCTCACCCCACCAACAATTACAACCTTCACTTGTGGATTGACGAGCGTGAACGTGTCAATATTCACCACATCTGATCCCACCATGTAAAATACATGAAATACATTTTCATGTCACTTTCTCTTCCTAATTTCAAATTTGTGAGATTTATTTTCTCCAGTCACTCTCCTTTCAGCCAGCACAACTGTTCCTTAGCCTGCAGTGTGCCTGCTCTCACTGTCTGTATCATCCATTTTGTTTTTGGAATACAAAGCAGTAAGAATCTTGAAAGAGCAGTTGAAGAGAGGTCTACGATTATGTTGAAAATTAAAGTGAAATTACCCTACATACATGTGCATACCTTGGTTGCGTATACGGTGTTGCTTTGGTCTTACAGACACATGGATTTAAAAACAAGCTTCTCATATTAACTTACTCATAAGCAGAAGAGCTTCTAGAGTTGCAAATGGTAATGACATTTGTGTTCAGCCGCACCTCGTCCTGCTAGCTCATGATTCTTTTCCATTGAATAGAGTTGGCAGGTGAAGCCTCAGGTGCGGTCCTCCGTGTGTTAGAATGTGGTGTATAACACATCTGATTGTGAATTGTGCGTTTTAATGAAATGATCGAGTTTGCTGAAATAGTAAAGCATCTGCAAAAGTGAATTATGAATTAATGTACTTTTTGGATGCCCAAACCACACTGCTAAGACCATTATTTCCGTGGCACTAAGTGCTGTTCTACTCACCGATGAGGTACATGCCAATCCAGTCCCCAGCGTCCACTTCCTCCTTTATGTCCCAGTGGATCACCAGGTCCTGCGAGTGCCCTATGCTGTAGCAGGAGCTGCTGACCATGAGAGTGGAGCGGCTGTCTGAGGTGACCAGGTCGGTGTCGCTGGTGGAGCGGGGGATGGTGACAGCGCCATGGGGGCCGGTCCTAATGGCCATGCTGTGGAACTGGCCCGGGTTGTAGCTGTGGCGGAGGGGCTCCTTGCACCGGCGTCGGTTCTGGGAGTTTCTGGATGGAGATGCCATGGCGGCCAGGCCTAAGAACCTGTTCTGGTACAGATTCTGTCGGGGTAAACAGACAGTCAGCAGGGGCGGGAGATGCCGGCTACACCCTCAGTCACTGTTTTCCCAGGGAAGGGAGGATGTGCTGGGCGTAGCCAGCTGGGACAGAGCAGCCCTTTCAGGAAGATTTGAAATAGACATAGAGCATCTTCCTCGGGGCCAATGCTGTAGCTCTGGTTCATGCGGGGAAGGCAAGAACTAAATGCACACTCACCAAGGGGCCGTGCATTTGCACTCTGCTGGGGTCTCAGCCTCCTCTAGCCTGCTTAGTACTAGAAGGCCAGGAATGTCTGCAGAATGGCCCTGGAGGTGTGCCCGCCCCCAAACAAAGTGCCATCTCTTGAGTTCTCCAGCATAAATTCAATTGGATCCAATTTTACCCTTCTTTAGGGTAAATGATGGTTATTATCGTTGCACGTTTTAGTGATCCCTGCAGGATTCAAGACCCTACACACAGCTCAGAATTAGAGGCGGTCCCTGCTGGGTGAGGCAGTCACTTTCTCTCCATTTACAGCTTTCTCACTCTATAGAATGTCTCTGGACCACCTGAAATTCCTATAAGGATCTCAGATATCCTAGTAATCTTCAAACACCAGCGTTTTCACTAAAACCCAATCTCAGAGGACCATGTCTCCCTCAGAGCCAGTGTTATTGTAGAAAACATTGCATCCGTGGAGGAAAAAAAAAATGCATGTATTATTATTTTTTTTTTGCGGTACGCGGGCCTCTCACTGTTGCGGCCTCTCCCGTTGCGGAGCACAGGCTCCGGACGCGCAGGCTCAGCGGCCATGGCTCACGGGGCCCAGCCGCTCCGCGGCATGCGGGACCCTCCCGGGCCGGGGCACGAACCCGTGTCCCCTGCCTCGGCAGGCGGACCCTCAACCACTGCGCTACCAGGGAAGCCCGCATGTTCTTTTATTGTTTACAACAGGGAGCACTTAAAACTAGCTGAGCTGCTGCAGAGCAATGACTCGATTGTTTTGGAGGCAGATAGCTTTGAAAACATGGGGAAAGGGGCATCCTATGGAATTAGAACAAGGGATTCTTTTTGGAAACAAGCCAGGGTGATTTTGACTTCATCCAAGTATACTACAATTGGGATTTAAACGTACATTTTGGGGGTTCCTGGCTATAAAAGTACATGCTGTTGTACAACAATAAAACTTTTGTTTTCAGCAAGAGAAGATTAAGGCCTTAAATGTGTTGAATCATGCAGTTTAGATCCCAGAGACTGTAACTTATTATACACATCAATCAAATGCAAGTTATTGACCTTTTGTTTACCAGCCACAAGGACCAGACCCCAGCACCAGTCTACTCTTCAGATTATATAAGTCTATTTAGCAGTAATTTAGGCCTATACTTTTTCCATCTTCCAAGACCAGGGCACTTGTAAAGAGTCTATTAACCTGATTAAGCACAGCGTTGGCATTTGGAGTCTTGGGCCTTAATGGCCATATGGCGGGCCTATTCATTCATTATCCGAGTCTTTCGTTAGGAATTTTTCTAGCGCCACTGGTGGTAACCATGGAATTACTATTGGTGGAAAAGCCAGACTTCAGAAAGCATCTCATCACACTATTGGTACCATATGTCCTATGTTTAAAAGAAAAAACGCTCATCACTGCAACAGTATGAAAATAGATGGACCATGGTGTTTCCTGGAAACCAGTCCATCTCTCAGGAAGACAGGCACAGCCTTGAGCCCAGGAAACACGGACAGCCCAGCCACCTGACAGGCACCCTGCCTTTTTAGGGCAGCTCCAGGAGGACCCCAGTAACCTGATCATCCTCCAGGGGGCTTTGTTCAGAGACCTCTGTAAAACCTCCAAAACAAGGAAGGCTGTTGCTAGAGCATAACCTTTCTTCAGTTTACACGTACTTTCTGTGCACTAGTAGCATCTTACAGTATTATCATGGAGATTAAAAATGACTACTTGGGGCTTCCCTGGTGGCGCAGCGGTTGAGAGTCCGCCTGCCGAGGCAGGGGACACGAGTTCGTGCCCCGGTCTGGGAAGGTCCCGCATGCCGCGGAGCGGCTGGGCCCGTGAGCCGTGGCCGCTGGGCCTGCGCGTCCGGAGCCTGTGCTCCGCAACGGGAGAGGCCACAACAGTGAGAGGCCCGCGTATCGCAAAAAGAAAACAAAAAACAACTACTTGGATAAAACACAGACCTACTAGAGCACGGACCTGAGGATATGGGGAGGGGGAAGCGTAAGCTGTGATGAAGTGAGAGAGTGGCATGGACATATAGACACTACCGAATGTAAAATAGATAGCTAGCGGGAAGCAGCCGCATAGCACAGGGAGATCAGCTCGGTGCTTTGTGACCACCTAGAGGGCTGGGATAGGGAGGGTGGGAGGGAGGGAGACGCAAGGGGGAAGAGATATGGGTACATATGTATATGTAGGTGGGATAGGGAGGGTGGGAGGGAGGGAGACGCAAGAGGGAAGAGATATGGGAACATATGTATATGTATAACTGATTCACTTTGTTGTAAAGCAGAAACTAACACACCATTGTAAAGCAATTATACTCCAATAAAGAGGTAAAAAGAATAAAAATGACTACTTGGGATTCAATGAGATGATCAAGTATATCTTATGAGTTAGACCAAACTATGGGCAACTTTGGAGCAGCACCTCCCAGTTTCCAAGCTGTGTATCCCTGGACAACTTACTTGATCTCTCTGGTTCTCTATTTCCTCATCTGTAAATGGGTTGCTGTCAGAATTTAATGAGATAATGCAAGCCAAGCTCTTACTATAGTGAGTGCTCAATAAATAAAAATCTACTACTAAAATATTCAATACTACTGAAACAGAGGTCCCGGGCAGTCAGCCAGGCTCCTGCAATGGCCAAGGGCCCCCTCATGTTGTCTCCAGAGACTCACACTTGAAGTCATTCAACAGCAAACCTACAAATCATTCCTAGTCATGCCCCTCCAGGTTTCCTCTTACAAAACTGAAGTTGCAAACATTGAACAGGCTAGCATGTTTGGAAAGGTGTCCTATCTACCAATTTTTGGATAAATCTTCCTTTTGCTTTTTGGGTAAATAAACCTCCTTTTATTTGTCAGGTTACTGCCTGAGTGGGATATTTTTGCATTCATGTTGAGGCTGAGAGGTTTTTATCCATGTCATGTCAGTCAGGGCCTCAAAAAAGACTACAGAGTGCTTTTCTTCTGTTGAAGACACTTCTGCTGTGGTATTATTATTAGAATTCCGTGGAAACCAGACACTGTCAAATTACACCAGTGAACACTGTCCACGTGGTGGGAACAAAAGCATAGAAGGGAACATGAGTCAAGGAAGACATCTGTCAGTAATTTACTAGACTGGAGTAATGATATTTGCCTGGTATTGGAAGGGCAGCCTCAACGCTGCTCCTTGAAGACCGCGCTCCCCTCGCCCCACCCCAGCTTTGCCCACGTCCTCCCCACTCGTACTTGCAGGCAGGATGTATATTCTGCTTTGAGGTTACGCTCCAGCACCAGCTCTGCTATAACCTCTCCTTACATCCTTTCCCATTCCCAAGAGAGTGCGGCCTTATGCTCCATGATCCCACAGGAACTCCACTGCCCTGCAAGGATTCTCATTGTATGATTGCTAGTTGACCTGTCTGTGTTCTGCCCTAAACCATGAAGACCCCGAGGCCAGTGTTTCCTGCTGGAGCTGCATGACATCTGGCACACACAGAGAAAAGTGCTAAAAACTTGAATTCGTAGAATTTATTTTATTCAATTATGTCCCTTCTTGTTCCAGAAAGGGCTTAAGATGACTGACACCAATAGATAAGATACAGAAAGATGTGCTAAGTCAGTAGTAGATGGCGCAGAGGTGAAAAAATAGACAACAAGTTTAGGAAGAAGGCTAACATCAAACTTTAGGCTGTCATGCCCTAAACAGGTGTTATTGTCAAAGGCTGACAACAGCTGCTCTGGAATGCAGCAGGCGGGCAGACGGCTCCCAATGTGTGGTTCCTCTGTGGCCATGTTTCCCCCAGGTTTTCACATGTGTTTGGTTTACGCTATAGGCTCATCCGGCTGGAAGAAGCAATTTAACCATTCTCCCTTCACATCTGAACTGTGGGAGATAGAGGAGCATCTGTCCCGTTTTTAAATAGCCCTGGACAAAAGACCACTCTCTTCCTAGACAGTGATTCCAATGTTTTACAGCCTCACAGTTCTTGTTCATCTCTCAGGCAAATCTTGTGTGACAGAGATCTCCCTTCTTTCTCCAGGCTCTCCCACTTGATGGATGACGAGGAAGTTAACTGTATCACTAAAGTTTTCCCAGTTTTTTCTCCATCCCATCAAGTAATTCAAATGTTCTTTATCTTCTCTTACACTGGTGATAGGTAATAGACACGGATAAGAAAACCACAAGAATATTAGTAACAGTTTCAGTAACCTTATCATTTTCTAATTATTGGTTGTAATCAAGGGCACCTACTTATGGGCTATGCTGGGCATAGATTTTAATTGACCCTTGAAAAAGTAGGTCCAGTGAGTGAGCCAATGTGTGAGCCGCTGGAAACAATCTGACCACATTGTGTTCTGCTTAGTAGGAAGTGAGATTCCATGTGCTGGTTTGTTTTTGTCTCTGAGGATCCAACAATGATGTTTTGTTTACTTGTTTTGCACTCCGACTTAAATAACTTGTAATTGTGGAAATGTTTTGAATTAAGTGATATGTTCTTTGATTATTTTTTTAAATCCGGGAATAGGCCTGTGTGTTTAATCTGTTTAGTATGCATTATAGTATATTAGCAAAAACAAAACCATCCAGAAGGAGATAGAATCTTAAAAGCAAAAAAAAAACCATCACTTCTAGGGAAGGAACAAGTTGCTATGTATATCCTTTTTTTTTTTTTTTTTTTGTTAATTTGAGGAACATACTGAGACAAAAGATTTGGCTGTGTCAATTTCTAACTGACAGAGTCATTAATAGCTTTTCTGTTTTGGAATATAAAGCTGTCAGTGAGTGCTGTCTCAGAAGTGAAAAGAAAGTGGACAAAAGGCATATCTAGAATAGAGAAAGTGATTCTTAAAAATTGCCTCTACCCTCAGAAATCAAAAACTGTGAGTGGAAAACACAGGCCCTGAAGGAAACTTCATTAAAGTATACAAGATGAGCTTATAGAAACTGGCATTATTTAGCAGGAGAAAGAGCCTAAGAGTTTTTTGAGTTCATGGACAGATTTTATTTTGAGCAAGTAGCTGCCTGAAGCTTTCTTATCCTACACTCAGATCTTGTTCTGCCAACAGGGGGATAATGGAACTTAAAAAAATTATATAACTTGTCTCTTTCTACAGTGGATTTGAGAAAATTTCCAACGAAAGAAACGTACAAGGAAATAGAGAAATATAAACCGGACAAAAATCGGGAAGTAGGGAGGGTGACGCAAGGGGGAAGAGATCTGGGAACATATGTATAACTGATTCACTTTGTTGTAAAGCAGAAACTAACACACCATTGTAAAACAGTTATACTCCAATAAAGATGTTAAAAAAAAAAACAAAAAACACCAGTTAATTAAAAAAAAAAATTAAAAATAAAAAATAAATTCCTGAGGGGGGAAAAAAAATCGGGAAGTAGCAATAAGAAAGAGGGTAATAATATTAGGAGCATTTACTCTATGTAAGGAACTTGGTACATTATCTCATTAAAACCCTATCAAGTATCACTCTCCCCATGTTGGTGAGAAACCCAGCTCAGACGGGTAATAAACATTCCCAAGGTCACGCCTCTTGCAGCAGGAAATAGGGATTTGAGCCATGCTGTGTGATTATAGGTGGGCACTCTCACCACTCTGTAAGCACTCTCTCCAAATTAAAACACGGGAAGATAAAGTTGCAATAATTGAGACTCAGGTTCTCCTCTGAGATTCTTGGCAGCTAAAAGGATAAAGGAAAATGTAATTCTCACGATCAGAGCATCGGAATTTTTTTCTCCCTCCAAGTTCTTAATAAGATGCTTCATTTTTAACTTTATGTAGGGGACACTACATGATGTCGTGAACAATATCTTAAAAGAATATCTTTTTCTAAAATCACAAATGTGGTGGCTGATTGCTGGGATAAGTCTTTGACAAAAGCTGAGGTCATAATACAAAGAGAGTTTAACAGGGGCTGAACGGATGGGCTCAGATACTGCTGCCTCTGATCGAATTCAAAAGTCCCCTTGGGGGCTTCCCCGGTGGCGCAGCGGTTGCGCGTCCGCCTGCCGATGCAGGGGACACGGGTTCGCGCCCCGGTCCGGGAGGATCCCACGTGCCGCGGAGCGGCTGGGCCCGTGAGCCATGGGCGCTGAGCCTGCGCGTCCCTTCCGCTCTCAACTCTGTCTGTTCTCAGTCCTGCGTCTCCCTCTCTGGCCTGGATGCTGATAAAATAAATGTTCACATACTGAGGGGTGGGGAGGTCATTCTGGCTTGTTACATGAGTTAACTTGAATCTTATGCTAACCAGAACAGCCTGTTTGTGGCCTATCAAACATACATTGTACATCTGCTTTAATTATGAAGGAGAAAGGCACATGGACCAGAAGTAAGGAATGTCCACGTTAAAAATAAAGATTAAATGCCTCCCTTCCTGGATGCCAACGCCGGACCTCCTTCCATGGTAAGACTCCCTTCCCAGGTGCCGAGGCCATGCTGACTCTCTGCGTACGTGCTGATCTGTTTTCCTGGAAACCTTGAAGGAATGTATCCCTGACCTGTTTGGTGGTCTTTGTTCTAACAAGACATAAAACCGTGCTGAAATCCGTCTCTGGAGCGGTTCCTCGGAGTTGTCTGAGAGGCTGCCTTTGGGGCTATAGTCCTCAGTTTGGCTCATACAAAACTCTTCTCTATTCCTACTGGAGATTGCTTATTGATTATTTTCAATGACAGTGCAAGTAAACCAGAGCCTGACGGACATGTTCTCTCTGCAACTGTCTTGTTAACCTACTTCTTAGCAGTGTCCCTCCAGTAAGACGCACGCGCCAAGAGAGTGTGGTCCCTGCCTAGTTCCTTTAGGTCTGCACTTCCGGCTAAAGCAGTGCAGGGCAAGGATGCAGGGAATGTTCAGTGAACGAATCAGTGAATGAATGAATGAGTGGGTGTGTGTGGGATGCAGGCTGGCGTGTGCCCGCCTCCTCTGTCTCGGGGTCACCACGTGACGCTCTGTTCCCTGACCTCAGGAACCCATCTCGGTGCCTCTTTTGTCTCAGGCACATGACTTTGGGGCCCAGAATCCCCCGAGCTACCGGTTCCCGAATGACGCTGGTCAGAAGGGAGAGTTGAGGACAAGATGAAATACCGCCCCTGGTCGGTCCCCTTCTCCGTCTCACATCCTGAGATCTGAGTCCCATCCGTACATTCCTATCTCTGCTGTTGTGGGTGAGACTGTGGGACAGAGGTGGGTGTGAGGGGCTGAGGTGACCCTGACCCCACCAGATGGCTGTGTACGTCTCAGGAGGAGAGTGGGAGGCGGCTACCATAGCACCATCTCTGTCCAACTCTTCAGCTCCTGGGCACCCGTCCCTGACACTGTGCCTCCAAACTGTGCTTTTAGCCTCAAAGCCTTGTGTCGAAAACTCTGTCTTTTATGCTGGCCATTGTGTACAAGAGTATCGCAGAGTTACATCAACTAAATTGTGTGGGCTCCTGTTCTTTGAAGGAGAAACAGAATCCCACACACTGCTGGCTGAAAGGGAACATTAGGCAGAGAAAAATTTAATAAGCAAAGCAGGCCAAGCCAAGCCAGGGAATATCCGCCAAGGAAGTCAGGATTTAAAAGACATGGGACGTGTTAAAATGACAGTCAACACGTTATTTTAGAAACACGTAGAGCCTTCTCACTGAGGACGAAGTCCCCCAATACGTCTATTAGGGTTGCTCAGCCCCGCCCCACTTCCCTTGGGCCCCACTTTCAGGGAGGAAAGTCTTTGTTTGTGGGTCAGATGGCTTCTCTCTGCTCACATCTAAGAGCACCTAAGAGTGGTGAGCAGGCCGCCCTGCCACGCTTTGGTGGGTGTGTGCCTCTCACCGCTATGGTCAGGTCTGGAATTTCTTGCTGAAGCTCTGGGTCACTCTGGAGGTTTATGCTTGGAGGTGTTCCAGAAGCAAGTTGTCAAAATCTGGGCAGTTTGTATAGCCGGAACAGTGGGCAGGGGCTGGAGGGGAGGGGAGACAGGAAGGTGGCAGGAAGGGGGGCCTTCCCAGGTTTTTTAGGGGAAAGCCCCGATCCCTGGCACCTCCTTCTGTTCTACGTTGAAAGGAAAGGTCCTTGAAAGTGGTATTCCTGTGTGTGTGTGTGTGTGTGTGTGTGTGTGTGTGTGTGTGTGTGTCCTGTCTTTCCCTTTTCAATGTTAAAGAGGTCTGTTTCTTCCTCAGGAGGGTCCCATCCTGATGGATGTTGGTCAAGTTCCTTCTTTACCTATTGACACTTGCAGGAGAAAAGGAAATGCTTTCACCTCCCAGAACCACAGTGATGGTGAGGCCAGGTCAGGGCACCCAAGCTCTCAGGGACCCTGCTGGCCAGTAGGGAGGCCCCTGGTGGGAGTGCGGGGGGAGCAGAACGTCTGCATGTCACCAGTGCCCTCCTCCTGGCATCCAGCACTGGGCAGCCATGAGGAACACCCCGACCCCCAGCGGCTCCGCTCCCGGAACTCAGCAGGGCCCCAGGACACTGGGGGTGATGGTGTCTCTCCCATACCCAGGGCGTCCCGTCTCCCGAACCCAACCCAAAGAACAGAGTCATGCAGACTCCCAGAGTGAGTCGCGGGGGGGTCCTGCCCAGCCCTGCTCCTGCCCGCTAGAAGCAGAGGCCCCCAGAAGCGCCGCATCAGCACCGACCCAGCAAGCGAGCAACAGAGTCTCGAGGGAACCCGAGGCCCACGGGCTGCCTCGCTCAGTGCGGACATCGGGCTCGTGGAGGACGTGAGGCACCGTGTGTTTCCCTCCTATTTTCACGATCCTGATCAGCTTTGCCAGCTAACCGGTAATGCGGCCAGGCAACGAATACAGCTGTAAGAAAGGGATTTCAGGAGGGTTTCAAATGAGGGGCTAAGTGTGCATACATATTGGACTTAATACTGAAAAGTAAGTGATGATCTCTTGTGGAGGTTCGGGGTGCTATATAGATGCTTTCTTTTAAATTCTTCCGCCCCCCTGGGAGGTTGCAGCCAGCATAGTTGGGTGGATGTTTCAGTAAACTCTTGGCTTTCTTCTCCCTTCCTTTATCCCGGTCAACGAGCAAATGTTTATTGAGCCATTAGTATGTAATAGACGCTGTGCTCAGCACTGAGTGTGGAGGAGAGATGAATTAAACAGCGCTCCTCTCCTCCAAGAGTTCTGCGCAGGAGGCGCACGTCTAGGCAGTCCACTATGACACGATGACCAGGGCAGGGACGGGAGCGGCGGCAAGGTCCCGCGTGGGAGGGAGACAGACGCTGGCAAGGACTTCCCAGGTGGCGGAGCAGCGAGGCAGTATTTGGAAGCAGTAGGAAGGTCGCCAGCTGGGCAAGGGCAGAGAGGGAGATCCAATCCAGGCAGAGGGAACTCGGTGTGCAAAGGCACAGCTTTACAGAAAAGCATGGTGTGCCCCTGGATTGAGCAGAGCTTCCCCCAGCTGCCTGCCAGAGAATCAGGCAGCACAGCTGGAAGGGTGGGAGGCGGATCTCCCACGCGGCACCAAGACAAAGGACCTCCTCCCTTGGAGGATGGGGAGCCACAGGAGAGAGCTGATCTGGGAAACACTACAATTTGCTCACCTTAGAAGCATCACCCTGCAGCAGTGAGGAGGAGTCTGGGGGAGCTTGTGCTAAAGCAACTCTGAAAGTCAAGTCCATGTGGAGGGAGAAGCTGCACCAGTCAGATGGTCCCTTAAGTCTAAAGCCTCAGTACCATCTGCGACGTAGGCACTAAGTCTCATTGTGAGAGGAGGAGAAGTAAAGGAACAACATACATCCTGGGTCCTTGAAAGGGTGTGTAAGGGCGGCAGGGCAATCTGAAGGCACCGTCATGGAGACCTCGGAGGTACCACACGTGGCCTGTTTCTACTGGGATCTCACCACCGTTGCAGTCATCCTGGAGTACCGCAGTGTCGTGTACCGTGCAGCGCATTCTAAGACAAACGGTACTTGTGCCTAATTTCACTGTCAGAAAACTCTGCACCACTTAGTAGCATGTGCTCCAGAATACTCTGCTTCTCAGAGCTAACTGGGAGAAGTACATCTCAGGAGTTTTGCACTCTTCATTTGCAAAGCTTGCCCAACTCATCAATGCAGAGTGAATCAGACCAACTTTCTGGAACATATTGTATTTGTAACCTTATCTTGCCACAGAATTCAGTACAAAGGCTATCCTTCCTGGTTATATAGCAAAGTAATGTTACCAGTGGTGACCAGAGCCAATTAATAGGTAGGTCAAGTTAAGCACACATGAATACTTACAATGTGATCTGTACCACACTAGGGCTAGTGCTAAGAAAGATGCATAAGCAATAATTTTAGCCCAGGGTGACAAACCAACAAGTTTGGGAAGATACAAAGGATAGGGAGAGAACTACTCATTTTGTCTGATGAGGAAGGAAATTAAGACTTTAGGGAGAAGTGGAGAAGGTATGTTTTAGACAGGAGGAATATATGCAGAGGCATGAGAGTTATAAAGCCCATCCAGGCGCGTTCAGGGGACAGGAAGAAGACCAGTGTGTCGGAGGCGGGATGCTTGGGGCAGGAGAGGGCCGTTTCTTCTGGGGAGAGTGAGCCCTTCTGAAGATAGGAGAAGATGTAGTAACGGGCTCCCCTACATTGTGCTTTCACAAATGCTGTGAAAATGCTACTGAGCAACTTTCTTCAGGAGCAACTTGGGAGACGTTCCTGCCAAGCTACTAGGGGAAGCTACTGGGAGGGCGGGTGGATATTGCACAGCTGTCACCGCAGGAGTACGGGAGGTTGTCAGCACTTCCTTTCTCAGATCACCTATCGGGACAAAGGAAGGCACCATCTTGGACTCCAGCTCTAACAACGGTGCCAGTCGTTAGGACCATGGACCATAAAGACCCGTTGTCAGGACACAGAGGAACTGAAGTAGCAGCAGCTCTTTGCTTCTGTTATCAACATGGCCAGGAGGAGCACATCCAGACCTGATATAAACTCAATACCTAAGACCGCTTTTGGAAGACAACTCAGGGCAGAAATGAAGAGGAAGACATAAATAGCATTTGGCAATATAAATGAAATGCATCTGGTCTCTCTTTCTTTCTGTTTCATATCCTTCCCTCTGTCTCCCTTGAGAAGTGAAAGAGGCAGTTCATACCCTGGATAATACATTCCTTCCCAAGTTCCTTCCTTGTCATTCTTGTGGCCACTCCTGTGATAGCTGTAGCCCGCATTACTCAATTCCAATTCTAGCTGTCACTCATCCTCTTATCCACTGCAAGCTGCACCAACTCAGCACCCAGGCTATAAGATGAGGAACAGGAGAGATGGCTTAAATCAAGGGTTATCTGTGGAAGAAGAAGGAAATAAGAGACAGCTGGTGCTATTAAAAAGGAATTAGGTGTATCTTCAGTAATTTAGGATGAAATGATTGGGACAGCTGAAATGATAGGGAGGAAAATCAACCCAGCGGAGAAAAGAAACTTAGCTACTACCTTTTAAACATGCTCACATCACACTCGCTACTGAAATTCTTTTTTTCTTTTTCGCTACTGAAATTCTTGAACAGCCTTCACAGAAAGTCCCTTCTGACTTTTGTCATACCAATTAATCTTTTGGATTTTTCAGAACTAAAGAGAAGGGACAATCAATCGAGGCAGCTTGGAGCCTTTGAACTCATGGGCAAGAGCTGTAGTCTGCTGGGGATTTTAGAGAGTATTTTCAGTTTTACAGACTGGAGAAAAGGAATGATTTTCTCACAGTCGTCTCTTTCGCTTGGATGCCTGGGACCATCACCTGAGCTTGTCTGTGATACAGAAAAGATGCAGCTGCCACAGTGAATGACAAACGCCACTGCCTGTCCCACCAGTTCCTGGGGGAATCTTTGCTCAATAGTACGGTATGGGTTTACATAAAATTTAATACAAGTTAATTTGACTCTCTATAGCCATCACCAGAAGGCAAACGAGATGATTATCAACTGGCTAAGACAGTTTTCACCCTGAAGCTGATGCCTAGAAGTCGAGGGTCTCAATGATATGGTAATATATTCCAGAGCACTCACTGCCATTTCAATTACTTAAAAGACAAGCCTCCTACACCCGGACAGATAGAAACTCAGAAGTCTCAATGATCTAGATATTTTAGAATTTTTTTTCATTTGAGGCTGGAATTAATTATTCAGATAACATCTCTAATTTTCCATTCTCCCTTGCAGGCAGAAAACATCAGAGATGAAAGTTTTGTTTCCTTCCAGGGATGTGGCAGCGGCAGACACAGCGCTCACTTCATGGGGCGGCAGCGACAGAGGATCTGTCATCTGCCTGGGCTGCCACTCAAACTGCTCATTAAGCTTTTGTGCAAAGACCCAAGAGACAGCGGAATTAAAAGGAAAATGAAAAAATGAAGTAATTCAGGTTTCTGAAAGGCTGTTCAGGACGAAACATGAGTTCTGAGGAAGAAAGCACCACATGGTAAACATTAGTTCTGAGGAAGAAAGACTCATGGAAATGAGTCTTAAGCGCATCCATTTCCGAGATGTTAGCTTTGTTCTTTGCAGGCAACAGTCTCGTCCCCGCCAGTCCTGGGAAGATGACACACTCCATGCCAGCAGCTTAACTATGACCCACCCACCAGAGGCCAGCATTTTAGTCTTCATTAAAATTACTCCAAGGTCGTTAAAGCCACATGTCAGTGTGGCATTAAACTGCTAAGACTGCATTTCCCAGACAATCTTCACTTATTTATTCATTCAGTCAACAAATGAACGTGTCAAACACTGGAAAATGAATCAGAGTATAAGCTATGGCTTATATCTGCCCTGGAAAGCCAGGTCACACTCGTATGAAAAACTAACAACGGCCCAGGGTAGTCTCTGGAGTCTTATCTCCCCAACCGCCAAAGTAAGCGTTGCCAAGAAGAAACACAAATGCAGGGCCGGAGTAGGATGGGTCCTCCTGACAGGGAGAATGGTGCCTGCCCAAACATAATATAGAGGGTGCAGGACACGTACTTTGAGTCCTACCCAATTTAGGTTTTTAAGAAAAATACTGCAATCACTGTTTTCTAGTGACTCTATTTTATATGTTTCAATGGACACCTTATCAACACACCGAAGAAGGATGCTTAGAGCCAAACCCAATGTGGCTACCTCATGTAGCTCAGAAAATACTTCTCTGTCCTGGAATACCCATCGAAATCTGGGCAGCAATTGTCATTTTTACCTATAGGGCAGGGGGAGGCATATGGGAAGGATCCTTGCTGGGACTGGTGACTAGAAAGCCTTGCAAACCATTTTGGTGAATGGCTCCTTCTGTGTATTATCTGAACCATCTCTCTTCTGGGCTACGACATCAGCACTATCCCTAGAGAATACTGGCCGCGCACAGCAAAGGGAGACCGATTCCACATAGCCTCTGTTTTACAGGATGCAAAAACCATCTGAAAGATGATAAAAAGCAGTCTCTATAATTAACGTTTCCCTCTGCTGATTAGGAAGTGTCAGAAATAAACAAACAAAAGTAATTGTGGCATTTTGACAAGGACTTGAATACCGGGACTGAACTCTGCCCTTGCTTTGATCGTATATGATTCAATTCTGTTTAACAATATCCACTGAATATCGAGTCTTTGCAAAGCTCTGGGCTAGCTGTTTAAGACATGATCCCTGGTCAATATTAACTGAGGCAGAAAAAGCTGGCTGTATGAGATGAAAACAAAACTAACAATAAAACAAATGGCCTGACTTCATAGAGATTCTAACTCAGCAGACTGGGGCGGGGCTCAGACAACTGTAATTTAACCATCCCCCAAAAGGGTCCAACACTGTCTCTAATGGGTGGTGGTCACAGAAAGCTGCAAAGAGCTGGTGGTCATTGGAACATTTTAACAACTGTGCCTTCGGGCTTCCCTGGTGGCGCAGTGGTTGCGCGTCCGCCTGCCGATGCAGGGGAACCGGGTTCGCGCCCCGGTCTGGGAGGATCCCACCTGCCGCGGAACGGCTGGGCCCGTGAGCCATGGCCGCTGGGCCTGCGCGTCCGGAGACTGTGCTCCGCAACGGGAGAGGCCACAACAGAGGGAGGCCCGCATACCACAAAAAACAAAACAAAACAAAAAAACAACAACTGTGCCTTCAACAACTTGAAGGCATGCATCAGACTTGGGGAGGCAGAGGATGCAGAAGGAGGCGGTTTCCAACCAGAGGCAGAGCTACAGAGGCTGCCAAGTGCACCCTGAAGGCTGCTCTTTAGAGGTGCCAGGAAGACCCTTGGAACGGTTCGTTTCTAAATGAATTCACCAGCCTTAGTTCACATCCGGGCTCATTTCTCAATCTAGAGTGGCCGAAAGGGCCATAAACCTGTCAAGTGAAAGTGACATGGAAAAGTTTGCTCTGGACCTGAGACCACCAGGGGTGGACGAGAGCGGAGACTGTCCCTAGCACTTCTTTTAGCTGGAATCGCCCCACCTCAGATTCCAGCTGCGCTGCTGACCTCAGCGCTGAACATTTGGGCGTGTCTTGTAAGGGCCGCAGACCTTGCCTTCACCACTCGGCAGGCGCTGCCACAGCCTTTCCTGGGCATCAAGAAAAGTCAAGCCGTATTCTGCAAATTCCAAGAACCTGAGGGAGTCCAGAGTTGGGACTTTTGAGTATAAAAATGATACATGCTAACATGTTGAAAAATACACAAAAATTAAAAATTAAATTTAAATTAAAAATTAAAAAAAATTCACACCCCCATAACCATGCCACTCAGAGGCTACCAGAGTGGTCATCTGCCAATATTTCCTTCCATTTCTCTTTATGCATTTTGTTAGATAATTGAGACCACACATTTTTGTATTCTGCTTTTTTAAAAAAAAACATCTTTATTGGAGTATAATTGCTTTACATTGTTGTGTTAGTTGCTGCTGTATAACAAAGTGAATCAGCTATGCATATACATATATCCCCATATCCCCTCCCTCTTGTGTCTCCCTCCCTCCCTCCCTATCCCACCCCTCTAGGTGGTCACAAAGCACCAAGTTGACCTCCCTGTGGTATGCGGCTGCTTCCTACTAGCTATCTATTTTACATTTGGTAGTGTATATGTGTCCATGCCACTCACTCACTTCGTCTCAGCTTACCCTTCCCCCCCCCGTGTCCTCAAGTCCATTCTCTATGTCTGTGTCTTTATTCCTGCCCTACCCCTAGGGTCTTCAGAACCATTTTTTTTTTGATTCCAT
>NC_041218.1:99116702-99117797 GCF_002837175.3 Physeter macrocephalus | reverse complement strand
ATTTGTATATCTTCTTTGGAAAAATGTCTGTTGAGGTCTTCTGCCCATTTTTGGATTGGGTTGTTTGGTTTTTTGATATTGAGCTGCATGAGCTGCTTGTGGATTTTGGAGATTAATCCTTTGTCAGTTGCTTCATTTGCAAATATTTTTGCCATTCTGAGGGTTGTCTTCTCATCTTTTTTAAGGTTTCCTTTGCTGTGCAAAGCTTTTAATGTATGTTCTTGCCTCCTTTATCAAAGATAAGGAGACCATATGTGCCTGGGTTTATCTCTGGGCTTTCTATCCTGTTCCATTGATCTATATTTCTGTTTTTGTGCCAGTACCATACTGTCTTGATTACTCTAGCTTTGTAGTATAGTCTGAAGTCTGGAAGCCTGATTCCTCTAGCTCCGTTTTTCTTTCTCAAGATTGCTTTGGCTATTCGGGGTCTTTTGTGTTTCCATACAAATTGTGAAATTTTTTGTTCTAGTTCTGTGAAAAATGCCATTGGTAGTTTGATAGGGATTGCACTGAATCTGTAGATTGCTTTGGGTAGTAGAGACAGTTTCACAATGTTGATTCTTCCAATCCAAGAACATGGTATATTTCTCCACCTATTTGTATCATCTTTAATTTCTTTCATCAGTGTCTTATAGTTTTCTGCATACAAGTCTTTTGTCTCCTTAGGTAGGTTTATTCCTAGATATTTTATTCTTTTTGTTGCAATGGTAAATGGGAGTGTTTTCTTAATTTCACTCTCAGATTTTTCATCATTAGTGTATAAGAATGCCAGAGATTTCTGTGCATTAATTTTGTATCCTGCTACTTTACCAAATTCATTGATTAGCTCTAGTAGTTTCCTGGTAGCATCCTTAGGATTCTCTATGTATACTATCAGTAATCAAGACAGTATGGTACTGGCACAAAAACAGAAATATAGATCAATGGAACAGGATAGAAAGCCCAGAGATAAACCCACACACATATGGTCACCTTATCTTTGATAAAGGAGGGAAGGATATACAGTGGAGAAAAGACAGCCTCTTCAATAAGTGGTGCTGGGAAAACTGGACAGCTACATGTAAAAGTATGAAATTAGAACAATCCCTAACACCA
>NC_041218.1:99116247-99116677 GCF_002837175.3 Physeter macrocephalus | reverse complement strand
GATTCGCTATGTATAGTATCATGTCATCTGAAAACAGTGACAGTTTTACTTCTTCTTTTCCGATTTGGATTTCTTGTATTTCTTTTTCTTCTCTGATTGCTGTAGCTAAAACATCCAAAACTATGTTGAATAATAGTGATGAGAGTGGGCAACCTTGTCTTGTTCCTCCTCTTAGTGGAAATGTTTTCAGTTTTTCACCTTGTATCATCTTTAATTTCTTTCATCAGAGTCTTATAGTTTTCTGCATACAGGTCTTTTGTCTCCTTAGGTTGGTTGATTCCTAGGTATTTTATTCTTTTTGTTGCAGCGGTAAATGGGAGTGTTTCCTTAATTTCGCAACCTTGTCTTGTTCCTCCTCTTAGTGGAAATGTTTTCAGTTTTTCACCATTGAGGACGACGTTGGCTGTGGGTTTGTCATATATGGCCTTTA
>NC_041218.1:99115157-99115946 GCF_002837175.3 Physeter macrocephalus | reverse complement strand
GCTATATTTTGTAAGAGTTTGAGAAGGATAGGTGTTAGCTCTTCTCTAAATGTTTGATAGGAGTCGCCTGTGAAGGCATCTGGTCCTGGGCTTTGGTTTGTTGGAAGGTTTTTAATCACAGTTTCAATTCCAGTGCTTGTGATTGGTCTGTTTATATTTTCCATTTCTTCCTGGTTCAGTCTCAGAAGGTTGTGCTTTCCTAAGAATTTTTCCATTTCTTCTAGGTTGTCCATTTTATTGGCACATAGTTGCTTGTAGTAATCTCTCATGATCCTTTGTATTTCTGCAGTGTCAGTTGTTACTTCTACTTTTCCATGTCTAATTCTGTTGATCTGAGTCTTCTCCCTTCTTTTCTTGATGAGTCTGGCTAATGGTTTATCAATTTTGTTTATCTTCTCAAAGAACCAGCTTTTAGTTTTGTTGATCTTTGCTACTGTTTCCTTCATTTCTTTTTCATTTATTTCTGATCTGATCTTTATGATTTCTTTCCTTCTGCTAACCTTGGGGTTTTTTGGGGAGGTAGGATTGTGTTGCTATAGACTTCCCTCTTAGAACTGCTTTTGCTCCTTCCCATAAGTTTTGGGCCATTGTGTTTTCACTGTCATTTGTTTCTAGGTAGTTTTTGATTTCCTCTTTGATTTCTTCAGTGATCTCTTGGTTGTTTAGTAGTGTATTGTTTAGCCTACATTTGTTTGTATTTTTTACAGTTTTTTTCCTGTGATTGATATCTAGTCTCATAGCGTTGTGGTCAGAAAAGATACTCGATATGATTTCAATTTTCTTAAATTT
>NC_041218.1:99102538-99114415 GCF_002837175.3 Physeter macrocephalus | reverse complement strand
AATGTTGTCCCAGAGGTCTCTGAGACTGTGCTCAATTCTTTTCATTCCTTTTTCTTTATTCTGCTCTATGGTAGTTATTTCTACTATTCTATCTTCCAGGTCACTTATCTGTTCTTCTGCCTCGATTATTCTGCTATTGATTCCTTCTAGAGAATTTTAAATTTTATTTATTGTGTTGTTCATCATTGTTTGTTTGCTCTTTCGTTCTTCTAGGTCCTTTTCAAACGTTTCTTGTATTTTCTCCATTCTATTTCCAAGATTTTGGATCATCTTTACTATCAGTACTCCAAATTCTTTTTCACGTAGACTGCCTAGTTCCTCTTCATTTGTTTGGTCTGGTGGGTTTTTACCTTACTCCTTCATTTGCTGTATGTTTCTCTGTCTTCTCATTGTGCTTAACTTACTGTGTTTGGGGTCTCCTTTTCGCAGCCTGCAGGTTCATAGTTCCCGTTGATTTTGGTATCTGCCCCCAGTGGGTAAGGTTGGTTCAGTAGCTTGTTTAGGCGTCCTGGTGGAGGGGACTGGTGTCTGTATTCTGGTGGATGAGGCTGATCTTGTCTTTCTGGTGGGAAGGACCATGTCCGGTGGTGTGTTTTGGGGTGTCTGTGAACTTAGTAAGATTTTAGGCAGCCTCTCTTCTAATGGGTGGGGCTGTGTTCCTGTCTTGCTAGTTGTTTGGCATGGGGTGTCCAGCACTGGAGCTTGCTGGTCGTTGAGTGAAGCTGGGTCTTAGCGTTGAGATGGAGAGCTCTTGCCAGTTGATATTACATGGGGCCATGAGGTCTCCGGTGGTCCAATGTCCTGAACTCAGCGCTCTCACTCTGAGGCTCAGGCCTGACCCCTGGCCGGAGCACCAAGATCCTTTTGGGAAGTCTGAGGTCTTCTGCCAGTTTTCAGTAGGTGTTCTGTAGGAGTTGTTCCACATGTAGATGTATTTTTGATGTATTTGTGGGTAGGAAGGTGATCTCCACATCTTACTCCTCCACCATCTTGGAGGTACTCCCTGGAAAACTGTTGAGTCTTTTTCGTATTCTGCTTTTTAGGTTTAACTATTACAGTATATAAGAATTTCCCCTTGTTATGAAAAATATATCATATAAAATTTAATAACTACAATATTTTAATACAGATATTTATAATAATTATCACACGAATTCTATTTTTAGAAATTTAGATTGTTCTGATTTTTCTCTATTGTAAGTAATTCTAGTTAAGCTGGCATGACCACATATCAGTGAAAATATTCAAGTCAAAAGCAGCATTTTGTTTAAAGAGTTGAGATTTTAAAAATAATTAAAAACAATATAGTGATGTCACAGATGCCATTAATATTTAAAACCAATTTAGTGAATCTTTTTTTGTTTGTCTGGTATGAATGGGCTTACCATCACTTGTTTTTCTCTCACCACAGTGATGTAAGAACTACTGATTAGGGCTATGAGATGGAGAGATAATTGGATAGAAACAAAGCTTGATTTGAGTGTCTTCAGAGGGTCTGGAAAATATGTGTCATGTAGACCTCCTCCTCCATTAATCACCCAGCCTTGCTCTTGCCTCTGGCCACCTCCCTGTCCTCTGGTCTTCCCTGTACTCTATGGAAAGCCTCACCTCCAAGAGGGGGCTGATCTGGGTCCAGTGCCCGTATGGTCTTCAGTCAGTCCTGCTGCCAGCATCTAGGATGGCAGAGCAAGGGAACATCCTTCCCAGTAGTATAAAGGCCAGGGATTGGGGGCAAATGCCTCTGAAGTCAGACTTGGGCATAAATACTCTTCTACCTGCTGTGTGATCCTAAACAAATCACTGGCTCTCTCCAAGCTTCATTTGACTCAGCAAAATAAGACCTGACCTCCTTCTCCTCAGAGAGTCATTGCCACAGCCAGAATTGGACTGGGAAGGGGATTAAGGAGCCAGGTGTCAGCAAAGGGAATATTCTGTTTGCTTGGCCTTAAATAAGACTGCTTCCTGTGGGACTGGAAGGAGCTAGTTTTACAGTAACAGTGGCAGCCAATCCCCTAGGATTTCTCTGAGTCACTCCACTTCTCTCTGCCCAGAAAATGCTCTCTCAGAAATACCCTCCCTCCCACCACCCGCTCCCAGGCCCCAGAAAGGCTGGTTGTAGGACTGTTGCCCTTGTCTTGAAGGTTTTTCCTGTTGTGGTCACCCGTGTGGATGTGCATGTTGCTCTCAAAGAGAGGTGATGGACATGTGGAAATACTAGAGCATCTGAGGCCACAGGAGATGCAGCAGTAAGTTTTGGCCAGCTGGCACCGAGAGGTTTCTCCTTTAATGTATGTTAGACTTTTTCCCTCTGGGTTTAAAGGTTATATAATGCACTTAAAGTTGTTTCTAACTTAGAGAAACAAAATCCCACTACCACACCAGAAAACAAATTTAGATCTGAGAGTGCCCTAAAGCATGTGATGCCCAAGATTGAGGACTGGACTTTGGGAAGGTGCAGATGCCAGCAACAGAGCATTATTTGATACAAACATCCAGAGTTTGCCTTGTACCATCAAAAGAGCTGAACTGAATGCACAGCACCCACAACGCCCTGGAAAACGTTTCCTTGCATTCATGGTAAAGTCAGAGAAGAGTGCAGGGCGGTGTGGGGAGTGCTGGGTGGAGGAGGGTGTCATCCAAGCTTGCAACCTTCCCGGCTCTGTCCTCCAGCCCTCCTTTTGCTGCTGGTGGTACCGAGCTCCCTCTCAGGCTCTGGGCCACCCCTGTGCTTAGTCCTTAGAGGGGAACTTTGGTGACGCAGCGTGAATTCCAATTTGCTTCTATTCTGCTGTGACCTTGTGACCTGCTTATTAACTGGGCTTTGGTTGGTCTTGTAGCTTATCTCTACTTTGGCCCCCTGTGACTGTGGCTGGTTCCCTGGAGCCACATGAGATACAGAGGAAAGAGCACTTGCTTTGGATCAGGACACACCTGTGCAAAGCGGTGGCTGTATCACTGACTAGCGATGAGGTCATAAGCCAGCTATGCTCAGCCAGAGAGTCCTAATGTTTCCTTCCCTTCTGAGCTTCAGTTTCACCAGCTGGACAACTATCCTGGATGGTTATAAGAAGTAAAGAGAACTGAGGCGAGGTACCGGGTCCGGGGGGCTCCTGGCAATGGTACATGTTACTACTGAGTATTCTTACCTCTTGTCTTGATGGAAACCTCATCCCTCTCCTTTATCCTCTGGAACTGGGTCCCTGTCTTGTCCTGCCATTCTCCCTGGACAGGGAAGTTCCGTCTCACCATCAGCTCTCAGACCTCTACCATGTCAACAGCCAGCCTGGATCCCCAAATGCGGCCTCCTAGACTCCCTCTGTGCTTCACACACCGGTACTCCTTGTTGGGTTTCAAGGATACTCTGCCTGCATGGACCTGCCAGTTGTCACTATGGGCTCTGGACACTATGACCTTCCCACCTACCTCCCCTGTACCACCTGTGGGCCCCCTCAATCCTGCACATGGCTGATGCATCAACGGTGGTTTAATAACTGTCTCCAGGTTCTCCTTCTCTCCTGCTCTAGCCCATGACCTCGTGGCAAGTGAGAACATCGAGGAGGTCTCAGAAAGGGGCTAGAACCCAACCCCACTGGGCGGCGCTACCATTCACATAGGAACAGCATTACTGGGAGACTGCACCCCATTCCTTCATTGGACAATATCTGTTGAATGCCTGCTACTAGCCAGCGCTGTTGTGGGCAATGCGATAAACCAGTGAACTAAAGAGACAGAAAGCCCCGCCCGTGTGAAGCTGACATCCGATCAGGCCCAGCACAGCGGGATATCGACCTAGTTGGAAGGTGAGGATAAGGCGGGAGAGACAGGCTGCGGCCAGGTTTGGGGAGCCTCGAATGTGGGCAGGGGAGTTTGTCTTTGGGATTCATTATCTCCGATGGGGAAGAACATGCCATTACACATTCTTCAGGAAGGGTGGATGGTAACAGGATGACCATGAACTTCTAGCAAATCCGGTCTGATAGAAGAGGTGGGTGAATAGAAATAGCAGTCTTTCACACAGCATTTGCCAACTTCCAAAAGGCTTCCTCAGCCATCATGTCTAAAAATTCTCCCCGTGGTGGTGGCCAGGGAGACAGGCCACAGTCCCCATCAGAGGAGGGGCTGGGCTCTGAGGGCGGCACGTGCCTGGGGTCCCAGAGACCAAGAGCAGCAAAGTGGAGCCCCGGACCTCAGGCTTGCGACTCCCCGATTTCTCGTCTGTGTATTTCCTTTCCCAGCTAAACTTTCATTTACTCCAAATACACTGCATATTTTCTCATCAAGAAGAAGATTTGGAAAACTTTATCACAGTGTTCCCAGAAAAATAGCAAGCAAGAGAAATACTGTCAGAACTCCCTGGGGATTTTTTTCCCAAATACATATGGGCGCCCTGTTCCTCCCTCCCTCCTCTTCCCCCAGATTCTGACAGTGTCACCTCAATGCGTGTGATTTGCCGGAGATCCTGTGACTCTAGCCTCTATCAGCCTCCGCTATGGCCTGTCCCACTAATCCCCCACCCCTCCCTTCACTGACGGAGCTCAGTCCCGGTGGTTTCAGCTGTGTAGGCCCTAAGAGAGAGATGCTAATACAACACTCCCCATGAGAAAAGACTGGGGGAGAACGTCCCCATGTGTAACATGCAGAAAATCATCCGATTAACGCTGGTGGGTCTTCCCTTCCAACCAGCTACACCTTCGTGGATCTCTAATAGGCATCTCAAGCACAGTACGTCCAAACACAAGTTCTTGGTCAACCCAGCCCCTGGTCTGCTCTTCCGCACCTCAGGAGATGGTGGCTCCATTACTCCAGGTGCCCAGGCCGAACATCTGGAGGCATCCTTACCTCTCCCGCTCACACCTCCGATCCAGCTCGGCACAAATCCCAACAATGCTCGCTTCAGAATAGGCCCTGCCACCGGCAACTTCTCAGCCTGTCCCCCAGTTGCCATCTTCTTAACTTCGGCTGCCAGGGTCTCCTCCAGACTAATGGGTCTCTCTCCTTCCACCTGACATTTTATTTCCCACTCAACAGCGAGAGCAAGCTTTAAACGATGTATTTAAATCGGATCACGTTTCCTTCTACCACAGTTTAAATCCAAAACATTTACCACGGCTTCAAGGCTTCCGTGATGTATCCTCCCGCCTTAAGTCCCCACCCTCAGCTCCCATCCTTCTCCTCCTCCTCCCTGGGCTCCAGCAGCCCCGGCCTCGTGACTGTGCCTCCAGCCCACCAATCACAGCCGTGACACAGGGCCTCTACCCTTCTTGCTCCCTCGGCCAGGATACTCTTCCTCCAGGATCTACACCTCTCCATCTCCCTTCCCTCAGGGCTCCACCCCAACATCACTCATCACCTACTCATATGCTCGTCCCTAATCTCCCTGCAGCAAGTACCATCCTTTTCCCACTTTCACTCACTTTCCCCTTCCCCCTGCGCTCTCTTCATAGCATTTAACACTGCTGACCAACAAATATGCATCCATTTTTTCATTGTCCATCTTCTTCCATGACAAGGCATGTTTCCTGAGAGCCAGGACTGTTTTGTTCACTCCTGTATCTCCCTGCTGCCCGGGACACAGCAAATCACTCAGTAACTTTTGAGTGGGTAAATAAATGAGTGTTACTGCCATCATGGTTGTAAATCCTTTGCAGATCTATTGTCTTTCCCATTTAATTAGTACGGAGACCACCCCAGGAAGTTTACGGTTCTTCACGGCAGGCATTTATGCAGCATCATGGAATTTTCTAAACCCTGTCCATGACCTTCTAATTGTAATAAGCAGCTAGAACACCACAACTATCCAGCAGAGCTAAACGGTGTGATTCTGGGTGAGGATGGTTAGTAATGCCCCTCTTAGGGGTGTCAGTTTGGATTTCTATTGGATACGAAACATTTTAAGAGTGCCAAACAGAAACCCTGTGTATCTGCCAATAGGAGTAGTAACGAGGAAATAGTAGCTACAATTTTTGAGGGCCTACAATTTGTCAACATTTTTGCTAAATATTCTTAAATATTTATAAATATATATATAATGAAATACATAAATATACAAATCATATAAATATAAATGTACAATGAAACTGACTTTACTTTTTCCAGGGCAGAAACTGAGCTGTGATCAACTGAACAATCAGGAGAAAGGAAGCAAGAGCAGAAAATGCCACAGCCAGCCTTCCTGCTGTGCTACACTCTTCAGAGGACCCAACCAAGCTGCAGTCTAAAGGAAGGCGTCCTAAGGGCTCCCCATGGCTGCAGGACAGGTCGGTCTTGGCAGCGTCATCACTGGGCCTCATAATTTGTGATGCACTCAGCGTCAGTGCAGTCTGTTTGGACTGTGCTGATTTCTCATCCCATCTCTGTTCAATTTGCTTCTCTACCTGCCCTCCCTGATGCCCCCACTCCTCAGGGTCTTCCCTGGGAACCAAGGGCAATGATATATTTGCCCTTGGTCTGTCCTTTCCCTCCTGGACACAGCTTCAAGGCCTCTGCCATTCCACCTCTGTGCTCTCCCATTAATTTGCAGGGTGTAAGTATAGGCTTACAGACCATAGACTAAGAGACCTCTCCCCAGTTCTTGCATTTAGACCACTGACCTTTGCCAATTTGGATTCCTGGTGCTTTCCGTGAGACCTATTCTTCCACGTCTAAGCATTTTCCTGGGATTAAAGAGATTAAAGTTGGCTGCCACAGTATTTGCTGTTTTTTTTTTGTTTTTTGTTTTTTTCTCCAGCCTACTCTGAGTCCTTTATATTTTGTGACTCTGTGTAACTTCATTCCGGACTGTACTTCCAATAAGTAGCTAGAATCCAAGCAGCATATGATTTGTGAACTTCAGGGAACCCCAGTGATCTTTGCAGGGATGTTTCTTGACTTTCTAGTCCACTGGTTGTCAATCCAGAAAGCACCTGGAGTAGCCTAAGGAGCTCATACCTGGCTCCCACCCCCAGATATTCGAACTTAGTTGGCCTGGGCATCCCACTTTTTCAAAGCTCCCCATGTAAGACCCTGATTCAGTTTGTCTAAACATCTAATCCTGGGAAGCTCTCACAACGACCTATTTCCCTTCCCTGAACCCCATGCCCTGCCTTTGTCTTGAAGGGTCAAGGAATTAATTACACTATGTCTATAAATATTTTCCCAGCAATTCCCAGTTACTGGTAAATCTGCTCTTTTGAAAAAGAGCCAGCTCACTTTTTAACAAAAAATTATACTAAGTTCATATAACTAAGTTTAATAAATTTAAATAAAAATCAGAGCCTCAAAACAAGAAAAAAAATCCATACACAAAAAAGACAAACGTGAATAAAACACAAATTGAATAAGATCAGAGCCCTTCAAGATTCTGAATGATAAAGCCTGCTAAGGTCCTTGTTCTACCACTTGCTAGACTTGCAATCTTGGGCAAATCTCTTACTCTCTTACCTCCTCCATTTCCTCATTTGTAACATCAAAACAGAAATACTATGACTTCTCAGGTGGGAAAAAAATGGAATAGTGCTTGTGAATGTATCTCATAAAGGTATTGTTTAATTCAAAATAGAATGAAAATTATTTCAGATCCTGGGGAAAACGGTCTTCCCACTTCTTACAGTAAGATGACCTGTGAGTAGGCAAGCCTGCGGACCCGAAAGAAAGGCTCTGCGTCTTGGGACTCTGCTTTAGAGAAGTCACAAGTCCCAAACACAGGAGAGTCCCTACAGCTGGGGACCCCAGACCCCAGGGACATGCTCCCCACCTGTACTCCCCAAGTCCTTCACTCAACGGGCAGCCGCTGTGTCTGAGCACCGGGAAGGGGGTGGGTGGTGGTTCCACTGCTGACCCGGAAGAAGCCTCTGCTTTGGGGAGGATTTGAACAGGGCAGCGCTCAGAGAAGAGGTGAAGAAGATTTCATGAACTTGTCAAATGTGTCTCTCAGAGAGCATAAAGAACACAGATTGTTGCATAATAAAGGATCCTTTCCCAGCAGGGTCAAGATCTTGCTTCTCTTCCTGTTCCAATTCAGTGTCCTAGAGGTCTCAGGACCTAGTAGGTTAGAGGCTGTGGGACATTCACGTCATTAAACAATACCTATTACTCTTAAAACGGTATTCTTGTAGCTCTGATTCAACAGTTCTGTATTTTGGTTTCAAGATCGCTTTACACCCTCAAATATTGTTGAGGAGCCCAAAGGACTTTTATCTGTGTGGGTTGTACCTATCAACATTTATCATATTACATATGAAATTAAAACGGAAAAATATCTAAGTAGATGTATTAACTCATTAAAACAACAATAACAAACTTAAATTAACACGGATAACATTTTATGCAAAACAATTATATTTTTCAAAATTAAAACATAGTGGAAACTGTGGCGTTTTACATTTTTGCTACTCTTTTTAAGGTCTGGAGTAATAGAAGACAGTTGGATTCTCATGCCTGATTCTGACTTCAGACTGCTGATATCATCCATCATGAAGCTTTTGAAAAACTCCAGAGCACATGTGAGAGAAGTCAGGTAAAAAAGGCACATAAAGTCTTGATATTACTATGAAATTAGTACTGACCTGACAGACCCCCTGAAAGGCTCTTGAGGACTCCTTGGGGTCCCCCAGACCATACTGTGAGAACTTCTTTTCTAGATATGTGTGAAGCATGATATGATTCTTTCCATTGGCAGTTAGATAACCATTAAAGGCTAGAATGGCAGATAGCCTTGTAAAATATTTAATGAAATGGAATTAATTTTTGAGAGTTTTAAAATCAGCTCTATGTAGATAACTTTGATATAAATTTGATGTTTATTTTACTTAACAATTTAAAACATACATTTAATAATATTTATTCATTTTCTTATGTTGAACCATTTGCAGCTAGCTTTATAACTTGCAAACGTTTAACCATATGGTATGTGGGCCTCCATTATGACTCTTGCTGTGCTCTGCGGTGGGCAAGTGGTCGGATTCGAGATGCTCATGAACACTAAAACCAGGAAAGAAGCACATCAGCGCGGGTAGACAGTAACCGTAAGGAAGGCAGTTCTGACCCTTCTTGACAGCTTCCCGAGGTCTGGTTGGCAGCCAGCGAAGGAAGATCTCAGCTTATCAGTGAAATCAGCCAGACAGAATGCCCTGCAGCAGCTTCACTTTGTGAGTGTATGACTTGTCACACCACCTGCCTTTACGCCCCTCCCACTCTGTCTGCTGAGGTGATGTGCCTGCCGCTTGGCGGGGTGTGGCCATCAGGCATCCTGTCTAGAAGGGCATGAGAGACACGCAAACATCCATGAGAGGGATGTGGGGTATCTAAGCTGAGTAAGACATGGCTCCTGCTTTAAATCAAGGTCCCTCAATCTAGCAGTAGACATTAAACACGTAACTACGTAATCACACTACCATAAGCTGAGGCAGAGAGCAGTAGAGAAGTCACAGTGTTCAATGATAGCTGGAAGGGAAAGGATGGGATACAGAGGAAATCATAGAAGGCTCCATGGGGGAGGTGTCATACGTGTTGGGCCTTGAAGGGTGGACAGAGGGGTTGGTGGGGCAGGGCTCTGAATACACTGCACGTGCAGGATGTGGTCTGAGCCGCATTCTGCAGGCAGACCTAGAACAGGCACAGTGAGCAGTCTGGTTGGCAGAGTGTAGTGTGTTGGAGGGAGAGCAGACAGAGGTACAGCTCAAGAGCTGAGGCTGTGAGGGGAGCTGCGAACTTGAAAGAGCTGATGTTGGAGTCCAGCCTGGGTTTAAATTCCAGCTCTGCACTTACTATTTCTGTGGTAGCATACAAGTTATTTATGATCCTGAAGAGCAGGTTTTCCATCTCTAAATGGGGAAAAATCCTATTTCCCTGATGAGGTTGTTTGAAAATTAGGGCTACTGTAGAGAGCTTGGTACCCAGCAGGTGTCCTGTCAATGTCAGCTGTTGTTGGAACAGGTGGTGGAGAGCCTGGAGACCAAGCTAAGGGAAGGGACTTGTTCTGTAGGAAACAGGAAGCCGGGAGTCACGGAGCATGAGATGCATTGATCAGAGCTGAGCCTGAGATGGTGACGCACGATGCCAGTTATTCAGCTGGAGCTTTCTGCCGTGCAGGGAGCCAAAGGCTTGTGAAGAGACTCTCAGCATCACTCTTTGCTAGTCTCAATCGGGGGATGGTCTGGCAGCTGGTCAGACAGGAGGTGCAGAAATGCTGTGCAAAAGGAGTAGCCAAATCTATCCCAGCGTGAGAGAAGAGGGTCGGAAATCCCCCATTCTCCATTCTCTCAGCCTGGGATCCCAGAATCTCAGAGCTGTCAGCAATCTTAAATGCCGATTTTCAGGGGACAGACCGAGCCCCAAACAAAATGGGGCAAAGAAAATACTGCATCAACGATGCATGAAAGCCCAGCACTTGGATTACGTGTCCAGTCTTCCTCTAACGGGCTTTTCTTCCCCCTTTCACCTGCCTTCTTCCTGTTCCTCAAATCCATTTAGTCCTCATGACCAATACTGTAATTTTCCAGATTAGGAAACTAGTGGGCTGTTGTTTTTTTTTTTTTTCCTTCAAGAATTTCAGGGTCCTCAGGCTTTGGTGTTTATGGTCTTTCTGACAACTAAGATGTAAAAGGACTGAGCCGACACTTCACGTGAAGTGAAATGATGACCCAGTTCAGATACCAGAGAGGGGGCACTGGCTTTCTCATTTTACTAGAATTAGCATGATTGGTTGCACCTTCTCCCAGAAGCCTTCTGAGTGTGCTCTTATACTACTTGGTTAAATTTGTGAAACCTGTCTCCTTGTATTTTCAGTCACTAGGAACTACAATTCATCAATGAAAGAGAAAGCAAGGTGGGCTCTGTTGCTGGGGGTGTCAGCTACAGGAGGCATGCTCTCCTTTGAGCATCTGTCCCCTCGGGGGAGAGGGGGTAGAGATGCCCAGTCCTGACCCAGCATCTGGGATAGACTCATCCCAGGAGCCAGAGTTCTTGCACTCACCACTCCCTTTCTGTGTCTGAGGCACTCCCACCCCACTCTGATTTCTTCTCTTCTGCATCCCCGATGGGCTGTGCACATCCAGTGGAGGGAGTGCTGGTGACTCATGATCAAGGGAAAGTGCCCAGTGAGCATCCACTGTGACAGTCACCCAGCTGCTGGGTTTACACGGCTGGTCACCACAGGCATGGCCCCATCCTCAGGCAACTTAGAGCTTAGGGAAGGCAGTCAAGCCTTCCCTAAGCTATAAAACATAACGTAGACACAAACACACACCTAAATATACACTTGGGAATTGCAATGGGCCACAAAGGAGGAAGAGCAGTTGCTCTAAGAGAATCAAGACGAGGGATACCTTGGAGACAGTGGCAGAGAAGATCTCTCTGCAGAGGTGACACATCATCTGAGACCTGAGAGCAAAGGAACGAGGTAAACCAGGAAGGGGATGCTTTTCTAGGCAGAAGCAGGGCACGGGTGAAGGTGCAGGAGATGGGATTTCTTGACAGTTCAAGGAGCCGACTGAGACTAGTGAGGCCACATACAGTGAACGAAGAAAAGAGCCCTAGCGCAGAGGCGGGCAGGGGCAGGTGCTACGGGACCACTGGGAAGACCTGCAGTTTGTTCTAAATCAGTGGGAAAGCCTTTGCGGGTGTCGGACAGGATCCAGTGGAAGTCCAGGCATCCTGGTGGTGAACTAACCACGGTTTATCTGGAACGCTCTTTTCAACTTAATTAAGAGTGGGAGATAATGCCTCCCACACCAGAAAAAAAAGGATACAAAGAAGCAGTTTGCTGCTTATACTTATACAAATGTTTATTTTAGAATTTGTCTCATATATTAAGTAGAGGAAGGAAGGAAGGAAGGAAGGGAGGGAGGGAGGAGGGAGGGAGGGGGGAGGGGGGAGGGAGGGAGGGAGGGAGGGAGGAAG
>NC_041218.1:99096833-99102494 GCF_002837175.3 Physeter macrocephalus | reverse complement strand
GAGGGAGGGAGGGAGGAAGGAAGGAAGGAAGGAAAAGGCAGCACTACAGAAGCCTAAGACTATCCTGCTATTCAAAATGAGTTCATGAAAATGAAACTTAGCTCATTAGCACAGAGTCCCCTCAGCTGGAAAGAAAGTGCCCTTATTTAGACCTCAAATCGAATGCCTGCACCTTGAGCCCACTGTAAATGTTGCATCTGCGATAAACGAGTAGGAAACGTAGTCTAGACCCAACTCAAAGGAATAAAATTTGCATATACACCCGTGTCCTCGTTCTTAACCACTGAAAACCGTTGGATTTATTCATTCATGCTACTAATTTTGGTAGTGCCTATTGTGCTAGGCATACTAGATAAAGCAGCAAACAACAGACAAAAACCTCTGCCTTCAGAGAGCTTAAATTCTCACGGAGGAGAGACCAGAAGTAAGACAATTAAATAAATTATAGACCATATTCCAAAGGGATGAGGCCTGCGGAGAAAGACAAGGTGGGAAAGGGAGTGAGGGTAGTTTCAATTTTAAATGGGGTGGTCTGGGAAGACCTCCTGGAGGTGGTGTCTGAGGAGGCGAGGCAACAGGCCACCTGGACATCAGGGGAAAGAGCATCCGGGGCAGAGGGGAGACCAAGCAAGAAACCCCCAGGCAGGCATGCCTGGAGTGTGGGAGGGACAGCAAGGAGGCCCGTGTGGCTGGAGCAGAGTGAACAAGGAAAGGGGGCCAGATCATGCAGGGCTTCGCAGGCCACTGAACCGGCTGTGGGAGCCATGGGAGGCTCAGCCAGAGAAACGACATGCTCCAGATTAGGTTTGAAAAGGTACATGCTGGTGGATGTGTAGCCATATGTGCCAAAGATGGAAACAGGAAGAGCAGTTAGGAAGCTGCTACAGTAATCAGGGGAGAGATGCTGATGGCCAGGGTGGGTAGCTGTGGACGTTCTGAGAAATGATCTATTTTTGAGGATAGAGGTTTGGATGTGGGGTGCAGAGAAAGGATGAGTCAAGGATGACTCCACAGTTTCTGGCCTGAGAAACAGGAAGGATGGAATTGCCATCAACTGACACCAGGGAGACTGTGACCAGAGGAGGTTGGCGAGCAGATGAGGATGTCAGCTGGAGAGTTTAAATGTGAGGTGTTTATCAGGCATCTTATAGGAGACCTCAAGCAGGAGCTGAATTCAAGTTTGGAGTTCAGGGGAAAGGTCTGAAATGGACATAGAAACGTGGGAGCCACTAGCCTACAGATGTTTTTGTAGTCGTAAGAGTGGATGAGACCACAAAGGGGGAGGTGTGTGTATAGACAGGAGGAGAGGACTGAGGTCTGAGCCCTGGGGCAGCCCACAGTTCAAGGTCTGGGGGAGTCAGGGTAAGAGCCCAAGATGCAATCAGCAAATTTGGAGAACATCCAGGAAAGGGTGTTTTCCTGCAAGCGGAGAAAGCAGCGTTTCATGAAAGGTGATGTCCACTGTGTCAAGTGCAGGAAGGTGAGAACTGAAAGCTGACCAATGGACTTTCCAAAGTGAAGACTAGTGATGACTAACAAGAGCTTGAGTTAAGGAAGCTTGAGCAGAGAACTGGAGGGAAACTGCAGGCAATCCAGACACCTGACTGGAGAAGTTCTGCTGTAAGGGGGAGGAGAAGATGGTGGGGAGATGGAGAGGGACGTGGGTGGTGAGATGAGATTTGGGAGAAAGAGCTGGGAGTGATCTCACAGAGAGGGAGGGGCGTGCTGGGGTGGGGTCCTCAGCAGGCGACGCAGGGCAGGGTCAAGTGCACAAGTGGTTTAGAGAGGACCATGGGCAGTTCTTCTACCATAAAAGGCAGGAAGGGTTTTATGACCCTTTCAATTGTCTCAAGAAAGTATGATGCGGGGTCATCCATCACCTGAGTAGGAGGATGGGAAGGAGATGATGGAGATTTATTCATTGTCACATTTTAAGTAATTAATGGATTGGTTTTTCTTTTACAGACATAAACTCTGTTCCTACATTATAGGGAGAGAGAAGACAGGCAGGACTAGAAGAGGAGGAGAAAAAAGAGCCCTGAGCATCCTGAGAACCCAAGAGAAACACCAAATGAAGCTTCTGGCCAACACTCAGAAGACCTAACTGATGTTTTCTGAGAGAGAAGGAGAACCTGACAAAGTGGGATAAGAGACATTTGCGTTTCTGCTGAACGAACTTTCTATTCCGCGGGCAGAGGAAGCCTACGATGAATTCTGTGTGTCTCAGGTTAGTTGACTGCACTTTAGGGAAAGCAAAACAGAAAATAGAAAAGCTGGAACATGTGCCAAAAATAGGAATCACTCCTCAGCAAATAATTCTGCACATACTATCAAATATTAATTGGCTTCAGTTTGAGGTCTACTTCAAATGTGGAATAAATATGTCAGTGGACAGGCGTGTTCCTGGAAGAGGTTCCCACACTTCCACGTATTCCTAGCATTCTTGGCCTGTTCCCTTAAGACATCTGGCTTAAGGCACCTAGCTGTGCAAAAATAAATAGTATCATCCAAAAAACTCCCACATTTTATTAGGATTAATACTTTAAAATGAAGGATAGTTAGGGAGTTTGGGACTGACATTGTCACGCTGCTATATTTAAGATGGATAACCAACAAGGATCTACTGTATAAGCACAGGGAACTCTGCTCAATATTCTGTAACAACCTAAATGGGAAAAGAATTTGAAAAAGAATAGATACATGTATACGTATAACTGAATCACTTTGTTGTATACCTGAAACTAACACAGTATTTTTAATCAACTCTACTCCAATATAAAATAAAAAGTTATGAAAAGATAATAAAATTTATAATGGCATAAAGATGATAGAATTCTCCTTCATATAGGAGAAGAAAGGGCTAATTATCACACCTTTAAAAAAATCATGTGAATTTCTGCCTACATTTTATTTCGAATAGCATGTGATAACATAAAATTTAAAAAAATTAAATTTAACATCTACTTAAATTCTACATGCCACTGTGTGAGACGCTTGAATATTTTTTAAATCAATGACAAAGTGTGAGCATTAACACTGGGGGTCTCGAGTCAGTTGCTAGGACAAAAGGGGAATTCTCAGGGGAGTCACTTGTACCAGGAGTTACGAGTCTTGATGTGGAAATCAATGTTGCTGGCCTTTAGACACCTCTAAAGAACAGGCCAGGTGGTAAGTCAGTCTGTTAGACTGATCCAAACAAGCTGTCCATTGCATGGTTTTTATGTAACATGATTTCCCACTGTTTCTGCTATCCTTTACACAGACAACAAGATAAATAAAGGGTCACTTCTCACCACAGGGCCTCCATCAACTGGAACTAGAGCGGGCCCTTTGACAAGGGGTCTTATGCACAATCAGTTCTTGAAAACTGCCTCTGCCTCCTTCCAGCACCCGTACTGAATGCCATTCCCTAGAACAGATCTCAATCTATGAAACAATTGTAACGACAAAAATCCAGTAAGGAAATTCAATAAAATCTGACACCATAAAATGCTATAAATCCCTAGAGGAAATGGCTCCTTGGATCAATTAGCAGGATATTGGCAAAAATGCTATAAAGCATTTGATTGAATAAGCCTAAAGCTACCTCTCCAGTGAAAGAACAATGACTGGATTTGTTGCAGGTGTGTGTGTGTGTGCAAGTGATGGGTGGGGATGGGTAGGGGGAAAGAAAGAGAGATTGTTTAAGTAATCAGGAAGGATGAACTAATGACCAGGCTGCAAGGCAGCTCCATAATATAGGCAGATGTTTCCTGCATCTACATTACTTCCTCCTCTTGCCTTCTCCAAACTTAATACTATTTCTTCCGTATTCACAGTTTTTATGATAAAAACAATGCTAGCTAATTATAAATAGCTTACAAACAAAAGCATACAGAGAACAAAAAACCACCTCAAGCCTCATCACCCCGAGATAAGTAAATACTCTTGATACATCAGGAATTTCCTTCCCAACTATTTTCCATGCAATCATATGTGTTTCTCAGCCAAAAAATATTGTGCTGCATATAGCAATAATAGTGTGCTTGACTTACGTAACATGTCATGAGCAATTTTTATTCTATTAAATAGTCCTTGGAAATCTGTTTTATAAAGCTTATACATTATTCCATGTTAGGGTGTTACTTTAAGTAATATTTTTGTTGGATTCTGTAAGATATTTCTAATTTTTCACTATTGTAAATATACTGCAAATAAACAACTTACAGCTTATTTTTTGTACCAATATCTGAGTATTTTGTTATGTTATTCTCTGAGGACCCCAGTAACTCAGCCATACTCTTCATGTGTCCTGCCAAACTGCCAACTAAAGGCTGGCAGAGCTCGGCTCATTGACACGTCCTCTGCATTTTCTGAGTGCCTGTCCCAGTGCATCTTCAATGGCATTGAGTAGTATCGTATAAAAATTTTAGTTTGGTAGGCAAAATGGCAGAGTATTTTTCATTAATTTGTGTTCGTTTTTTAGTACAGCTAAATATATTCTCACTGCTTTAATCATCTTTCACATGTGTGACTCAAACCCATCACAGTGTCTGGGACATCGTAGGTGCTGGATAAATATATATCAAATGAATAACCAACGGAGAGATGACTCATGTCTTTCCTATTTTTGACATAGGATTGTACTGCTTTTCTTATTATCATAAAAGCATACTTTACTACTATCCAGACTTTTCAATACATATGACAAAATTTCCCAGTATTTACTTGTCTTTTCATTTTGTGTATGGTGTATTTTTTTTTTAACTTACAGAGAGTTTGTTATATTGGCAAGTATCTGGATTTCTTTTCCATTGTTAGCATTCTGTTATTTTATGCTTGGAATCACTCCCTCTCTCTTTCCCCAACTCAAGATAATATTCAACCATATTGCCTTTTGACTTTTTATGATTTCACATTTATATTTAACTGAAATCTATTAGGGCCTGGTGTGTGGCTAAAGGAGGGAATGTATATTAGGGTTTTTCAAAGTAGTTAATATCAGTAGCATTTATTGTGTAATATGTTTTTTACTCAAAGAGATTTTTATTCCATCACTATTTTTTTTTATGAGTCAGGATCCTTTGTTAAATTTTTCTTTTTACTATTTTTTTATTTGAGTATAATTGCTTTACATTGTTGTGTTAGTTTCTGCTGTATAACAAAGTGAATCAGCTATATGTATACATATATCCCCATATCTCCTCCCTCCCACCCTCCCTATCCCACTCCTCTAGGTGGTCACAAAGCACCAAGCTGATCTCCCTGTGCTATGTGGCTGCTTCCCACTAGCTATCTATTTTACATTTGGTAGTGTATATATGTCAGTGCTACTCTCTCAGTTCATCCCAGCTCACCGTTCCCCCTCCCCATGTCCTCAAGTCCATTCTCTACGTCTGCGTCTTTATTCCTGTCCTGCCCCTAGGTTCTTCAGAACCATTTTTTTGGATTCCATATATATGTGTTAGCATACGGTATTTGTTTTTCTCTTTCTGACTTACTTCACTCTCTATGACACTCTCCAGGTCCATCCACCTCACTACAAATAACTCAATTTCGTTTCTTTATATGGCTGGGTAATATTCCATTGTATATATGTGCCACATCGTCTTTATCCATTCATCTGTCTATGGACACTTAGGTTGCTTCCATGTCCTGGCTATTGTAAACAGTGTTGCAATG
>NC_041218.1:99049084-99095935 GCF_002837175.3 Physeter macrocephalus | reverse complement strand
TCAGTGTCTTATAGTTTTCTGCATACAGGTCTTTTGTCTCCTTAGGTTGGTTTATTCCTAGGTACTTTATTCTTTTTGCTGCAATGGTAAATGGGAGAGTTTCCTTCATTTCTCTTTCAGATTTTTCATCATTAGTGTATAGGAATGCAAGAGATTTCTGTGCATTAATTTTGTATCCTGCTACTTTACCAAGCTCATTGATTAGCTCTAGTAGTTTTCTGGTAGCATCTTTAGGATTCTCTATGTATAGTATCATGGCATCTGCAAACAGTGACTATCTGTTTCTTCTTGATTCAACTTTGGTGGGCTGTATGTTTCTAGAAAGTTGCATTTCTCCAAACATTGCCAACTGTCCCCTTTGGGCAACTCACCCTCCATCCCCCTGCTCAGAACCACTGCTTTGTTCTCTTAGCTACATTAGACCAACTGTGTGTTGTCAGACAGTTTAGATTTTGACCACACTTATAAGTGCTCCAGAAATGCCCCAGTGTTCCATGTACTGGTTATTCCTTAGATTTGCTGCATTCACAGATGACTTGTCCTTTCCGTCCATTAATTTTCTTTAGCTCTCCCAGTATCCTCTCCAGCCTCATTCACTCCTGTATTGAAATTGTCTTCCTAACCCAAATCTGTTCCAAGTTTCAATTTCATGTAACCCTAAAATAAAGTGTTGTGTATATTAGGGAAGTGCCAGGGAGAGCAGTAGATGGATGTCCAGGCCTGGAGTATCACAGAAAACCTCCTGGAGAAAATGGCATCCACACCGAGATGGGAATGAGCTAATCAGGTGAAGTGTGTGGGTCATAGACAATGCCAGACTGCTACAGGCAAAAAGAGGAGAATATGGGAGTACTCTGTGGCCAGTGAAGCATGACACATTCCAATTGTATGGGACTTAATGTGACTAAAATATGAAATGCCATTGGTAATTTGATAGGGATTGCAATGAATCTGTAGATTGCCTTGGGTAGTAGAGTCATCTGAACAATATTGATTCTTCCAATCCAAGAACACAGTATATCTTTCTATCTGTTTGTGTAGTGTTCAATTCTCTTCATCAGCATCTCATAGTTTTCAAAGTACAGGTCTTTTGCCTCCTTAGGTAGGTTTATTCCTAGGTATTTTATTCCTTTTGATGCAATGGTAAATGGGATTGATTCCTTAATTTCTCTGATATTTTTATTGTTAGTGTATAGAAATGCAACAGATTTCTATATATTAATTTGTATCTTTCAACTTCTATTTACAATAGCCAAGACATGGAAACAACCTAAATATCCATTGACAGATGAATGGATAAAGATGTGGTATATATGTGTGTATGTGTGTGTGTGTATATATATATATATATATATTTACACATATATAAAATGAAATGTTACTCAGCCATAAAAAAGAAAGAAATAATGCCATTTATAGCAACATGGATGGACCGAGAGATTATCATACTAAGTGAAGTAAGTCACACAGAGAAAGACAAATATCATGTGATATCACTTGTACGTGGAATCTCAAAAAAAATTATACAAATGAACTTATTTACAAAACAGAAATAGACTCACAGACATAGAAAACAAACTTACGGTTACCAAAGGGGAAAATGGGAGGGATAAATTAGGAGTTTGTGATTAACAGATACACACTACTATACATAAAATAAACAATAAGGCCCTATGGTATAGCACAGGAAACTACATTCAATATCTTGTAATAATCTATAATGGGAAATAATCTGAAAAAGAATATATATATATATATACACACACACACAGACACATGTATATATGCACACACATTGTTGTTTTAATTTGCATTTCCCTGGTGACATGTGTGTGTATATATATATTCACTTTGCTGTACACCTGAAATGAACACAACATTGTAAATCAACTATACATCAATAAAAAATATATATATATACATGAAATGTCCCCAGCATGCTTGTTACAGGAGGGGGTGGCAGCATGAATGGCAAGAAGGCTAGAAGAGTAAGGAGAAGTCCCACCAAGGAGCATGGTAGATGGATTCAGGAGATATTTAAGCGATAAACTGTCAGAATTTTATTAAATACAGGATTTCAATGGCGAGGGAAAGAATGGAACTCAGATTTCTGGTGTGAGCAAGTGGGTAGATGGTGGTGTCATTTACTTAAAAAAAATGAACCCAGGAGGGGGCAAAGTTTTCAGGGGAAGATGACACATATTGAGTTTGAAGTGGAAAGGTATAGTGGACAGTTAGATATGGCTCTGGTTCTCAGAGTCCTCCTCTAGAAAAACAGATTTGAGATTCACATAATGTGCTAGGGTTTTTCAACCAGCACTATTGATACTTTGGGCCAGATAATTATTTGGGGACCATCCTGTGCACTGCAGGATGTTTAGTAGCATTGCTGGCCTCTACCCTCTAGATGCCAGTGGCAGTGTCTCCAGTTGTAACAACCAAATGTGTCTCCAGACATTACAATGTCCCCACGGAGGCAAAATCACTCCTTGTTGAGAACCACTGGGTTAAAGATTTCCTAGCTAATAAAGCAGTAGATCTTTGATACAAATCCTAGGGGTCTGGCTCTAAACTACATCTCTTAACTCCTGAGCCCCTTGTTACACACTGTCATAGCCTATTGTGTATCTCCTTCTACTTAATTTGTAGTTAGTTGTGTATGTCTGTTTTCCCCACTAGATCGGTCAATTATGAATAAAAATGCTATAAACATTTGTGTACAGATTTTTGCATGTATATAAGTTTTCAACTGGTTAAGTTAAATACCAGGAAGTGTGATCACTGGATCCTATGGTAAGAGTATGTTTAGCTTTGAAACAAACTGTCAAACTGTCTTTCAAAGTAAAGGTACCATTTTGCATTCCCAACAGCAATGAATGAGAGTTCCTGTTGCTCTACATCCTCACCAGCATTTGGTGGTGTCAGTGTTCTGGATTTTATCCATTCCAATAGGTGTGTAGTGGTATCTCATTGTTTTAATTTGTATTTCCCTAGTGACATATGATATGAAGCATCTTTTCACATGATTATTTTCAATCTGTAAAACTTCTTTAGTGAGGTGTCTGTTAAGATTTTGACCCATTTTTAAATTGGATTGTTTGGTTTCATAGTTGAGTTTTAAGAGTTCTTTGTGCCTTTTGGATAATACTATTTTATCAGATGTGTCTTTTGCAAATATTTTCTTCCAGTCTGTAGCTTTTCTTTTCAGTGTCGACATTGTCTTTCACAGAGCAGAAGATTTTAATTTTAATGAAGTCAGCTTATTAATTATATCTTTCATGGATCATTCCTTTAGTTTTACATCTAAAAATCATCACATTACCCAAGGTCATTGGCATTTTCTCCTATGCTACCTTCTAGGAGTATAGTTTTCATTTAACATTTAGGTCTATGATCCATTTTGAGTTAATTTTTGTGACACATGTAAGATCTGTGTCTAGATACATTGTGTTTTTTTGCAGGTTGATGTCCAGTTGTTCCAGCACCATTTGTTGAAGAGACTATCTTTGCTCCATTATATTACCATTGCTCCTTTGTCTAAGATCAGTTGCCTGTATGTAGGTCTCTTTCTGGGCTCCCCATTGTATTCCATTGATCTATATGTCTATTTTTTTACCAAAATTATACTGTCTTTAAAATGTCTTGAAATCAGGTATCATTAGTCCTCTTTGTTCTCCTTCTTCAATACTGTGTTGGCTATTCTGGGTCTTTTGCCTCTCTGTATAAAGTTTAGAATCAGCTTGTCAGTATCCACAAAATAATTTGCAGTGATTTTGATTGGAATTGTATTAAGCTATAGATCATGTTGGAAAGCACTAACATCTTGACAATATTGACTCTTCTAACCTATGAACGTGGAATAGCTCTCCATTTATTTAGTTCTTCTTTGATTTAATTCGTAAGAGTTTTGCAGTTTTCCTCATATAGATTTTGTACAATGCTGTAGATTTACATCTAAATTTTGGGGGTGCTAATGTAAATGATACTGTGTTTTTAATTTCAACTTCCACTTGTTCATTGCTGGTGTATAGGAAAGCAATTGACTTTTCGCATATTAACCTTGTATCCTACCACCTTGCTATAATTGTTGTTGGTTCCAGTTTTTTGTTGTTGTTGTTGATTTTTTTCTACATAGACAGTCACGTCATTTGTGAACAAAGACAATTTCTTCATTCCCAATCTGTATACTTTTTATTTCCTTTCTTTGTCTTGTTACATAAGCTAGAACATCCAGTATGATACTGAAGAGGAGTGATAAGAGGGGATGTCCTTGTTTTGTTCCCAATCTTAGTAGAAAAGCTTTGAGTTTATCACCATTAAATATGATGTTATCTGTGGGTTTTTGTAGATATTCTTTATCAAGTTGAGAAAGTTCTTCTCTATTCCTAGTTTACCGAGAGTTTTTATCATGAAAGATTTTTGATATTGTCAAATGCTTTTTCTGCATCTATTAATATGACCTTGTGATTTTTCCTTTATAGTCTGTTGATGTGATGGATTACATTAATTGATTTTCAAATGTTGAACTAGTCTTACATACCTGGGATGAATCTCACTTGCTTTTGTGGTATGATTCTTTTTATACATTGCTGGATTCAATTTTGTTGAGGGTTTTTGCATCTAGGTTCATGAGAGAAATTGGTCTGTAATTTTTTTTTTTTCTTATAAGGTCATGGTCTGGGTTTGGTATTAGGCTAATGCTGGCCTCGTAGAAAGAGTTGGGAATTATTTCTTCTGCTTCTACCCTCTGAAAGATATTGTAGAGAAGTAGTATAATTTCTTCCTTAAATTTTTGGTAGAAAAAGTTTTGACAAAGTTTGACACCCATTTATGATAAAAACTCTCCAGAAAGAGGGCACAGAGGGAACCTAACTCAACATAATAAAGGCCATATATGACAAACCCACAGCTAACATCATTCTCAACGTTGAAAATCTGAAAGCATTTCCTCTAAGATCAGGATGTCCACTCTCACCACTTTTATTTAACATAGTCTTGGAAGTCCTAGCCCGGCAATCAGAGAAGAAAAAGAAATAAAAGGAATACAAATTGGAAAAGAAGAGGTAAAACTGCCACTGTTTGCAGGTGACATGATACTATACATAGAAAATCCTAAAGGTGCTACCAGAAAACTACTAGAGCTCATCAATGAATCTGGCAAAGTTGCAGGACACAAAATTAATGCACAGAAATCTCTTGCATTCCTATACACAAACAACGAAAGATCAGAAAGAGAAATTATGGAAACAATCCCCTTTACCATCACATCAAAAAGAACAAAACACCTAGGAAGAAACCTAACTAAGGAGACAAAAGACCTGTACTCTGAAAACTATAAGACATTGATGAAAGAAATTGATGACACAAACAGATGGAAAGGTATACCATGTTCTTGGATTGGAAGAGCCAATATTGTCAAAATGACTACATTACCCAAGGCAATCTACAGACTCAAGGCAATCCCTATCAAATTACCAATGGTATTTTTACAGAACTAGAACAAAAATTCTTAAAATTTGTACAGAAACACAAAAGACCCCGAATAGCCAAAGCAATCCCGAGAAAGCAAAACAGAGCTGGAGGAATCAGGCTCCCTGACTTCAGACTATACTACAAACCTACAGCAATGAAAAAAGTATTGTACTGGCACAAAAACAATAATATAGATCAATGGAACAGGATAGAAAGCCCAGAAATGAACCCATGCACCATGGTCAATTACTCTATGACAAAGGAGGCAAGAACATACAATGGAGAAAAGACAATCTCTTCAATAAGTGGTGTTGGCAAAACTGGAAAGCTACATGTAAAAGAATGAAATTGGAATGTTCTCTAACACCATACACAAAAATAAAACGAAAATGGATTAAAGACCTAAATGTAAGGCCGAACATTATAATACTCTTAGAGGAAAACATAGGCAGAACACTCTTTGACATAAATTGCAGCAATATCGTTTTGGATCCATCTCCTAGAGTAATGAAAATAAAAACAAAAATAAACAAATGGGACCTAATTAAACTTAAAAGCTTTTGCACAGCAAGGGAAACCATAAACAAAATGAAAAGACAACCCACAGAATGGGAGAAAATATTTGCAAATGAAGCAACTGACAAGGTATTAATCTCCAAACTATACAAACAGCTCATGCAGCTCTATATCAAAAAAGCAAAGAACCTAATCCAAAAATGGGCAGAAGATCTAAATAGACATTTCTCTAAAGAAGACATACAGATGGCCAAAAAGCAGATGAAAAGATGCTCAACATCAGTAATTATTAGAGAAATACAAATCAAAACTACAATGAAGTATCACCTCACACTGTCGGAGTGGCCATTACCAAAAAAATCTATAAACAATAAATGCTGGAGAGGATGTGGAGAAAAGGAAACCATCCTACACTGTTGGTGGAAATGTAAATTAGTGCAGCCACTATGGAAAACAGTATGGAGGTTCCCTAAAAAACTAAAAATAGAACTACCATATGGCCCAGCAATCCCACTACTGGGCATATACCCTGAGAAAACCATAATTCAAAAAGATACATGCACCCCAATGTTCATGGCAGCACTATTTACAACAGCCAAGACATGGAAGCAACATAAATGCCCATCAACAGAGGAATGGATAAAGAAGATGTGGTATATATATATATACAATGGAATATTACTCAGCCATATAAAGAATGAAATAATGCCATTTGCAGCAACATGCAGCAACCTAGATTATCATACTAAGTGAAGTTAGTCAGAGAAAGACAAATATATCACTTATATATGGAATCTAAAAAAAATGATGAATTGCACTTATTTACAAATCTAAAAAAATAGTGATGCAATTGCACTTATTTACAAAACAGAAACAGACTTTGGAAACAAACTTATGGTTACCAAAGGAGAAACGTCAGGGGGAGAGATAAATTTGGAGTTTGAGATTAACATATACACACTACTACATATAAAATAGACAATCAACAAGGACTGACTGTAAAGCACAGGGAACTCTACTCAATATTCTGTAATGAACTATATGGGAAGAGAATCTGAAAAACAATGGATATATGTATGTATATAACTGAATCACTTAGCTGTGCACCTGAAACTAACACAGCATTGTAAATCAACTATAATCCAATATAAAATAAAAATTAAATTAAACAAATGTTTGGTAGAATTCACCAGTGAATCCATCTGGCCCTGGTGCTTTCTGTTTTCGAAGGTTATTAATTGTTGATTCACTTTCTTTAATATATACAGGCCTATTCAGATTGTCTATTTCTTCTTGTGTGAGTTTTGGAAAATTGTATTTCAATAGATTGCTATATTTCATCTATGTTTTCAAATTTGTGGGTGCAGATTGTGTATTAAAAGGATAATAAAGGAATACTATGGACAAATACCATAAAATTTGTAGGCATTTGTTCATAGTATTTATTATCCTATTAATGTCCTTGTGTTCTTTAATAATGCCCCCTTTTTCATTTCTGATATTAGTAATTTGTGTTCTCTCTCTTTTTTTCTTAGTTAGCTTAGCTAGAAGCTCACTGATTTATATTTTCAAAGAACCAGTGTTTCTTCCTTTTCCTCCCTTCTATCATTACTGTCATTCATTAACTTGTATATAAGCATACATAAGCATAACCATGTAGGTGTGTGCATGTGTATACACACACACATAAGATATGCACATAAGCATATACAATCAAATATGTTTTTATTGTGAACAAACTGTTACCTATTAGATAGATTAAGAATAAGAAAAATAAATTTTTATTTTACTTTCACTTATTCCTTCTTTCCAGATCTTCCTTTCTTTATGTAGATCTGAGTTTCTGACCTACGTTATTTTCCTTTTCTCTAAAGAACTTCTCTCAACATGTTTTTCAAGGTAGGTCCACTGGCGACAAACTCCCTCCATTTTTGTTTGTCTGAGAAAGTCTTTATTTCTTCTTCATTTTTGAAAGATAATCTCACAGGGTACAGAATTCTAGGTTGGTGGGTTTTGTCTCTCAACACTTTAAATATTTCACTCCACTCTCTTCTGGCTTGCATGGTTTCTGAGAAGTAGCTGGGTGTAATTCTTTTCTTTGTTCCTCTATAAGTGAGGTGTTTTTTTTTCCTCTGGATTCTTTCAGAGTAATCTTTGATTTTCTGTAGTTTGAATATAATATGCTTAGGTGTAGGTCTTTTGGCATTTATTCTGTTTGGTATTCTCTGAGCCTCCAGAATCTTTGGTTTTGGTGTCTGACATTAATTTGAGGAAATTCTCAGTCATTATTATTTCAGTGACAATGGCAATGGAATTTCTTCTCTTCCTTTCCTCTCTTTCTTCTCCAGTTTCCCATTACACATATGTTACACCATCTGTAGCTGCCCCACAGTCCTTGGATATTCTGTTTTTTGTTTATTTGTTTTTGTTCTCTTTTATTTTCAATTTTGGAGGTTCCATTGAGATATCCTCAAGCTTGGAGACTCTTTCCTCTGTAAGGACCAGTCTTCTAATACGCCTGTCAAAGGCATTCTTCATTTCTGTTACAGTGATTTTGATCTCTAACATTTCTTTTTGGTTCCTTCTTAAGATTTTGTCTCTTTTGTTTACATTGCCCATCTGTCCTTGCATATTGTCTACTTTATTAATTAGAACCCTTAGCATAGTAATCACAGTTGTTTTAAATTCCCGGTGTGATAATACCAACATTCCTGCCATATCTGGTTCTGATGCTTGCTCGGTCTCTTCAAATTGTAGTTTTTGGCTTTTAGTATGACTTGTCATTTTTCTCTTCAGAGCTGGACATGATGTGCTGGGTACAAGTAACTGCCATTAACAGGCCTTTAGTAATAAAGTGGCGAGGTGTGGGGGGAGGGGACATGCTCTATAGTTCTGTGACTAGGTCTCAGCCTTTAGTGAGACCGCACCTCTGAAATGTGAACTTCACAAATGTTTCTATTTTTCTCCGTTTAGGTGGGACAAGATGGCCAGAGCGGGCTGAAGTTGGGTATTTCCCTTCCCCCAGGTCCGTTAGGCTCTGATAATACCTCAGCAGCTTAGACTATGGTTAAGTAGCTTCCACCGAGAGCAGGCCTTGTTAAGAAGAACAAAGTGCTCTGGTATAATTCAAGTTGGTTCTTTCTGCACTGCTCCTGCCAGAAGCACAAGGGTTTTTTCCCCCTGATATTTACTGTCAGAACCTGGTTGAGCTCCTGGAGACAAATCTCACAAAATTGTTGGTGTCCCCCTAAGACTAGGTCCCTAGAGTTTCTAATTCGCAGAGTCATCCACACTGAGCCTGCATCAGTTCAGGTTTTTCTACCCCAGCATTGGTTGCTGTGGCTGTTTCCATTTACTCTGGTAAGCCATGACTCCCTGTATTTACCAGTCTGTCTCTCTGGTCTTGGGGGCAGTGGTTTGCCCTGTGTCTTCCCTTTTCTTAAAGATCCAAGCTGACTTGCCGATTTTTCAGTCTGTTCAGTTTTTATTTGTTAGGATAGGGTGGCAACTTCCAAGCTCCTTAAATGTGGAATCAGAAACTGCCACACAGAACTGGAAACTGGTATAATTTAAAATTTTATATATTACATTTTATTTCTATGCGATATCATTCATCTCATATTAGTATGCCAAAGAATGAGTTAAAACTCTCAAAAGAAGTACATATCTGCTCATTTTGTGCACTTTTTGCTTTAGCTATTTAAATGCAATATTATTCAGAGCATAGAGATTAACTTTTTTCAATATAATATTATCATTGTTGTTGCATTAAGGACTTTTTCCCATCAAAAATTACTTGATTTGATATAAGCTTTTATTTTATTTTAATTTCTCACTTTTCTCTCAATTTTATTTTTATACCCATCTCTTTTAAATACAATATAGATAAATTCTGTAGTTTGGTTCAGTTTGAGAATTTTCTGTTCTTAGGAGATACTTATTTATGTTAATTCTTGTAAGGGGTTTGTGGTTTAATAAAATACATATATATATATATATTTGGTCTTTGTCCTCAGTTCCTGGCACAGAGCAACTAAAACCCTTGTAATTTCCTGCATGATAGAAGTTTTTGTTATTCACAATGAGCCCCTTTCAACAAAAGCTAAATTTATGCTAGTGATGTGACTCTGGTGGGCCCCTTCAGGATGGGGCTGGTCACCAGAAAAACCAAAAATGTGATTAGAGAGTTGAAAGTTTCAGATTGCAATGAGGTGAGAGGGGCTGAAATTGACTTCAGTCACCAATGGCCAATGATTTAATCAATTATGCCTGCATGATGAAGGCTCCATTAAAACACCTAAATGACAGGGATCAGGGCAGCTTCCAAGTTGGTGAATACAATCACATGCCAGGAGGGTGGTGCACCCCAACTCCATGGAGACAGAGGCTCCTATGCTTGGGACCTTTCAAGACCTTGCCCTATGTACCTCTGGATGTTCACTTGTATCCTTTATGATGAACTGTAATAATAGGTATAGTGTTTTTCTGAGTTCTGAAAGTCATTCTACCGAATTTTCGAACCCCAGGGGAAGGAGTTGTGGGAAGCCCAAAATTTATACTTCACTGGGCAGAATTTATAGTTGGCATGCAGAAGGGTACCCTGGGCATGCCATTTGTCAGTGGCACCTAAGGTGGGACTGAGTCTGTAGGGTCTGCACTTCTCCAGGAGTGTCACAATTGAAGAACTTTTGGACACCCAGTTGGTGTCAGAGAACTGGTATGGGAAAAGCACATATTTAGTGTCAGAATTTGTGTCAGGAGAAAGACAATGTGTTTTAATCTTATTAGTGTGAGTCTTATGAAATTGCCATTTTTGTAGGTTAAAGTAGAATATTAGCAATTATGTACATTTCAACACATATTACCTGATATTAGGGTTTCTATCTAGTATGCTTCCTTTCAGTGATAAAATCTGTGCCCTTCTCCAAACATGTCTTCCCTCAGCTGTCCAGGCACATGGTAGGATGTCATTTCCTGGTCCCCTTGTGGTTAGGAGGGCCACTGGACCAATAACTGCCAAGGAGTTGTGTGTCACTTTCATGCTGAGGTTGTTTAAATGGCTCTGCAAAACCTTTCAGAACTCTCTCTCCTCTGAGACGGCAGCTGGCAACACTGGAGATGGTGGCTGTCTGCCACCCAGGACCCACAGTGGCTACCACGAGCAGAGTAGAACCATGGACTAGGAATACAGTGAGCAAACATAATATTTGTTTAAGCCATTGAGACCTTGGGGGTTGTTTGTTACCACAAATAACCTATTTATCCTGACCTACTTTCTGTCCACTTTGTTTTCCCAATTTCTTCATTATATGAACAATATAATTTTGCTTCTGTGTGCTCAAGTTTTCGTGGTAAATAAGAAGAAATGGAGGGATGAATTTAATATACCAAGTCATTTAGACTAATTACCTTCATAATAATATATTTCATGAAAGGAAAGCAGACTTTAGATACATTAATTTCTTAATAATAGTAATTATTTCTTACTGAAGGCAGATACCTTAAGAAAATCAAAGAACAAAATTTTTAGATTTATGCATTTTATCATTTTTTGTATTTTGTGAATGGTAAATAGTGAAAAAGAAATGTAAGGTATGGAAAACTATGAGCTTAAGCTTAAAAAAAAATGATACTAGAAAGAATAAAACAAATCCTAGAGCCTCTTTCTCTTCCTCTCGTTTTTTCCTCCCTCCCTTCCCTCTTCCCTAGTATTTCTCCCTGTTTTCATTATTGGTAACAGAGCTCAGAATATTTTAGCAATAGATGACTTGCTCTGCAGTACTATTGCTGACAATAATTTGTAATTTCCTATAATTCTTTGTGTTTATTAGTAAATTAATGAAAATCCACACCTGTACATCTCTTTGAAGACGCAGAGGTCTCTTTAATGTTTTTAGATGCTTTAGTGAAATTACGATTTCCTCTTTAAGGGAAAAAATAAATTTTCCCTCTTTAGAATGTGGAAATTAAATTGTATTCTTTTCTTTTTATTACATAGGTAAGTAGTATCAGGACATGCAGATGAGAAAAATTATTCAAAATCCTACCATCTCTCAATAACCACTCTTGTCCTTTTGCTGTCTAGTCTTTTAAGTGCAACTTTTGCATACAGATGTGTAACCTGCTTTTTCCAACAAACATATAATGTAACCGTATATAAGAGGTTGCATCGGAGGGTATGGATGTGAATGTATGGCAGGAGGAGCTGGGGGTGGGGAGGTGGGGAGAAAGTCGATGTAACAATGAACAGGGATACTGGTCCTGCTTGTCTCCCAGGGCTGGTGGCAGTTACTTATACAGTCTTTTTGCTCTACCTATAGAAGCTGTTCAGAGGAAACAGAGCAGGAAATGGCATTTTTAACTATGAAGTAATTATTTTTAACAGTCTACTTCTCCTAAGAATGCACGTTAACCTCATTACTGGATTGAAGACTCTTTGGGGAGAAAACTAGGTCTTATATTTTCATAACTTAGTTCTGATAAGACAACTGCTAACTAATTATACAATTGATCTTTGAACAACATGGATTTGAACGGTGTGTGCCCACTTACATGCGGATTCTTTTCAGTAATAAATATTATTGTACTACATGATCCATGGTTGGATGAATCCCCAGACGGGGAACCGTGGATACAGAGGAACCCAATTGCAGACATGGAGGAACCCCCAGATACAGAGAGCCAACTACAAGTTTTTGACTGCACACAAGGTTGGCACCCCTAACCCCCATATTGTTCAAGGGTCAACTACAAGATTTATTTGGAGATATCATAACATAGGGAACAGAACCTCAGGTTTGGACCCCACGAAGCCTGAGTCTGAACCTCACCTCCACCTCAGTAGTTATGGGTTCTTGGAAAAGGGCCATGACTTATCAGAATCTGTTTTTTCATGTATGAAATGATGATATCATTGATACCTTGTTGGTTGCTGTGAATATTACATCATATAAAATAACATAGCTGATGTGTGGACATTATTTAGTCACTGATAGCTATTATTTTCTAACTTTCTTGTATCTTCAAATTTATCAATTTCTTAGATTTGTAGATTTTTTACTGGCTAATGTGGCTAGGCAAGGAATAAGCAAATAACACTGAAAAATAAAAATCTACCAGTTACTGATTTGTTACAAAACAGAAGCACTAGTGATGGGCCCCTCACCATCACAATAAAGATATAATTAGTATGGCTAAAATTCATGAAATCTGAGTGTTAATTCTGTCAACAGCCACTTGTTAAAAAACTACAGCATTGGCGTGGAAGAAAACACTTTCTGGCTTGTCTGCCTGCTGGTGTGGTAATCCCCCCTGTTTAATGAAGATGCTGTGTAATTGGGGTGGAAGTTGTAACCTGTGCCACATATTCCAAGAGTCACAGAGCTGCCTGGTCCTGAGGCTCCACCAGAAGCAGCCAGGACACAAGGGGTTAAAATGCCTTGCACGTGGGGCAGAGCTTCCAAGGGTCACTAGAAGGAAGCAGACAGGTGTAGACTTGTAACCGTGATGACAAGAAGACATTCAAGTAATGCTGCTTGTTCTGCCCCATTCAGAGAGCATACTTGGGATGCTATGCACGAGCAGCAAAGCTGGTACTCTAGACATAAGGTTTTTAAGGAGAAAAGGCAATTTCACCTACATCCAAGACAATCTACCTTCTCAATGCCAATAACCTTCAAATATTCATCTCTAGCCCAAATCTCTCTTCTGAGTTCCCTCCCTATATCCACTCAGTAAATGTCTCAGTCTCTTGACACGCATTATCTTTATGCTGTCCCACAGGCAACTTGGCATAATGGTCAGGGACACATTCTCTGGAGTCAGACTGTCACCTCTCTCCATCTTTACCAATACCACCCAAGTCCAAGCCACCACCATTTCTCACTGGAATGACTCCTATGGCCCCCTGATCTCTCCTCAGCTACACCTGTGTCTTTCTACTTTATCCAGTGTTCTAAGAGTTTTTCAAAACACAAACATGTTTAAACAATCTCTCCTGCTTAAAATTCTTTAAAATCTTCCCATTTTTTCTTAGAGTGAAAACAGAAGTCAATACTGTGGCCTGCAACAGCTAGCCTGGCTCCTATGTTTTTCCTTGATATCTGTGTTCCACCTACTTTGGACCTTTCGGTTTTTCCATGCGGCATGTTTTCTCTTGCCATAGGAACTTTGCACATACCTGGAACATCTTCCCTACTCTTTGCCTACTTAACACCTCATCTTTCAGATCTTAGCTCAGATGATACTTTCTTGAGGAAGCCTTTCTTGACCCCTTGACTAGGTCATACTGTTGTTTGTCCCCAGAGCATGGTGCATTCTTCCTCCACACAACCTTTCTCAATTTAAGATCCCTTTCCATTGCCTTCTGACTTTAATTGTTCTTGATAAAAAGTCAGCCATCTTTTTTTTTTTTTTTTTTGTCATTGTTCCCCTGTATGTAATGTGTTATTTTTTTCCTGTGCCTGCTTGCATGATATTTTCCCAATCTTTGGTTTCCAGAAACTTGACTGTGATGTGCCTAGGTGTGGTTCCTTTATATTTCTACTGTTTGGAGTTCACTGAAATCTTGGATCTGTAGTCTGATATTTTCCCATGATATCTGAAAATTTTCAGATGTTATTTGTTCAAATATGTGTCCTGGTCCATTTTCTCTGTCTCTCTTCTCAATTTGGAATTCTGAATACATGTGTGTTAGGCCACTTGACAGGTCACTGATGATTTGTAAAGTGTTTTACAATATTTTTCTCTCTGTGTTTTAGTTTGAACAATACCTACTAACCAGTCTTCAGGTTCACTGATCTTTTCTTTCACAGTTTCTATTCTTCTGTTAGGCCCACTGCCACAGACTGAATGTTTGTGTCCCCCCAAAATTCATATGCTGAAACCTAGTCCCCAGTAGGATGGTATTAGATGTGGCCTTTGGGAGGCAATTAGATCATAAGTGTGAAGCCCTCATAAATGAAATTCGTGCCCTTATAAAAGAGGCCCCAGAGAGGTCCCTCATCTCTTCCACCATATGAGGTTACAAGTAAAAGATAACTGTCTATGAACCAAAAAGTAGGCCCTCACCAGATACCAAATCTGCCCATGCCTTGGTCTTGGACTTCCCAGCCTCCAAAACTGTGAGCTATAAATTTTTGTTGTTTATAAGCCACCCATTCTGTGGTATTTTATTTTAGCAGCCCAAACAGACTGAGATACCCACCTAATCTATTTCTTTATTTCAGATATTTTTAGTCTAGAACTTCTATTTGGTTCTTTTTTTATACTTAACCATTTCTCTCCTGAAATTCTTCATCTATTCATCCATTCTAGCCATCTTCTTCAGAAAATCCTTGAATGTGTTCACAATAGATGTTTTAAAATCCTTATCTTTAGTTCTGATATCTGATTCATCTATAGGCCTGCTTCCACTGATAGATATTTTTGTTGATTTATCACATTTTCTAGCTTCTTTGCCTGTTTTATAATCTTCCAAATTATCTATGGAACACTGTTTATATAAGAACAATGGAGCCTAAAGTATACTATTTTTTTGTCTGTTTGTTTTCCCATAACAGTTCCAACTCTTTCCTATATCTGGAGGTTAAGAGGAGGAACGGATCATTCATATTTTGCTAAGAGTTGAGCTGGTTTAAAGCTGTGCTGCATCTCCCATGGCTAGATGTATGGATTTTCTATCCTAGCTTTCACCCTACAGAAGCCACTTCCCACACTCAACAATATAACTGCTGCCTAGCTCACAAAATTTGCCTTTGCCAGTTCTAACTACACACACACACACACACACACACACACACACACACACACAAATATATATATTTTTGCCAACAAGTTAGGTCAGTGCCAATGACAACTCTATGAGCACAGGTTGTTTAACAAGTAAATATGACACTTTCAATCACACTTGACTCCTACTGGACAAGTGGAGTGTTTCTAGATCTCCTGGGCCAACACATCAAAAAGAATCTGGGTCTGTCCTGCCTGTCTATATTCCTATTCAATTATGCTAGCTTAGTCCAGTTTTGGAGCCATTCCTGATTAATATCTAGCTGCAAATGAAGTCTATAATTAGTCCCAGTAACTGTATGCCCCTGAGCTTCATATTAGAATGTTATACTCGAAAAAGACATGGGATTTGGAGTTAAACTAACTTGAGTTTATTTTTTTATTTTTATTTTTTCAGTTGTGACTTTTTTTTTCATCTTTATTGGAGTATAATTGCTTTACAATGTTGTGTTAGTTTCTGCTGTACAACAAAGTGAATCAGCTACATGTATATATCCCCGTATCCCCTCCCTTTTGAGCCTCCCTTCCACCCTCCCTATCCCACCCCTCTAGGTTGTCACAAAGCATCAAGCTGATCTCCCTGTGCTAAATGCTAGCCCCACTACTTCTTATATGTGTGATCTTGGCATCTTATTAAACTTTCTGAGTCCCAGTTTTGTTATCCATAAAATAGAGAAGACAATATCTGCCTCATAGAATTGGGAGGATTAATGAGCATTTAGTAAGTAATGAGCACTGAATAAAATCTTGCCATGTGCCAGGTATTGTGCTAAGTGCTTCTCCCATGTTATCTCATTTAAATGTCACAATATTCTTTACAATTCATATTGCTATTGTTATTTCCATTTACATATGAAAAAAATGAGTTTTAAAGAGGTAAAGTCACTTGCCTCAGGTCATATAAATCAGCAGTGGTAAAACATGGATATAAACCTTTAAAAAATCTGAATCAAGAGCCTGTAGTCTTTATCCACTATGCTGAAATTCCTGGAACTTACTGACCCTCAACACAGTGCTTTTACTTTTACTAATTAAAATTATAAAATTAATAATGTAAATAAAGTAAATCCCCATTAAGTCGACTTGGTCTAGATGACTATGCTCCATCTTAGTTTTCCACCTCCTCGCCACTAGAGGTTTGCTGCTAAGCCCGCATCAGAGTTAGAACTCTGACCTAAACCCCGTGCCTCTTGCTTGAGGCCCTAACCTGCCCTGCTAATATCAGTTTCCTTACTCAGAAGGTAGAGTCGCACTCAACTGCTTAGATGAACATTCCCAGAGCGTACTCAAGGAATCATGTTAGTAGATGGTATGTTTAAAAAAATGCCATACAAATGCTGCATTTCTAAAACCCCGTCTCGTCACATATTAAACATTCTGAGAGGTCCTTCAGCTAAGAAATCAGATGAAGTTGGTTCGACCTAGTGTTTCCCAGGCTTACGTGAACATGGAACCCTTTTTTGAACAACTGTTGATACCTCACCTTGAAGTGTTAACACATATACTGCCTTTATGTAAACATCTGTTTGTGTCTTGTTCCCTTGGATGCCTCACAGCCTCTAATGCAGAAATCAGTAAAGGCTCACAGAATGCATGAATAATGGACAGAATGAGCAAACACCTAGTAGAAATCATTGTAACACAAATTGCTAATCTGGAAGGGAAAGAGAGTAGACATTTCTCCTTTTTGTTTCCTGACTTCTGTATCAAGTATACTAAAATGTTTAGACTCAGGTTGAAATGAAGCCTTAGATAGCACAAATGGAACCAAACAAGCAATTCACAATACATTATCTATATACACTTCTTTCCTTTTGGCGGGGGGAAGAGGAACCACACAGAGAACGGAGATAAAGGAGGATCTGTCCTAGGAAATGTTGCTTTTAGTGCAGCAGCTCTTACTGAACTAATCATTCCCTTGGTACACGTTAGGCTAATGTATTATTTATTAATTATTCCAGTATTTTACTGTGGTATTATTAATCAGGAGAAATTACTTTGGTGCTCATCTTTTATTCTATTATATTCTTACTTGGCTTGAACTGTAATTCTTCCTTTTATACTGTGCTCAGTAGGCCTCTTACACCACACATAGCTTTATGACCAACATACTCACCCTTCCCATTCACTATTTTGGGTAGTATGATAAAGCACATAAAAAGTCATTATTCTTTTCCTTGAAAACTCTCAAAATATTGACGAGCGCCTACTATGTTATGGACCTAGAGTATGCAATAACTTGAAAAGCAACTGCCCAGCGCAAAGAGTCAAAATCTACCTACCTAATAATAGGAGCTGGTGTGCAAGGTAATGAGCAGTACACTTTGAAAACTAAAAAGATGGTTCTAGAAAAGACCAACTAAAAAGTACCGGCTTCTCTTATTTTTATACCTCTTTATATTAAGTAATGAGGTCCAGATTTTCTTGGAAGCAGATGACATCAATTTTTGTAATAAGGAAGAGATACTGTTCTCTCTTACCTAATCAACTACAATTCATGTTTCCGTTTCCAAGTCAGCATCCCTTCCTCAAGGACACTTCCTAAATCCACGTAAAGTTCTCCCCTTGTCCGTGCTCACAGAGCTATGGTCTTTGCCTTCCGAATACCCTTATTGGCTATGATTTGAATGAGTTTCTCCTTCACTGGACTGTAAGCCTGGAAAGTCAGGGCTGGCTTTGCTCACCGTTTTATCACCTGCACTTAGCACAGCATCTGGCCCCATAGTAGCCACTCCACAAATATTTATGAATAAATAATACATGTTAAATAGTACATATTTGTGGAATAAATCTTGCTGCATACAGTGGTGACTGAAGTTCTCAAGGCAATGTAGTATCTGAAACACTACTTGACTCCTCAGTTGTTTTTATTTCAAACTTTTTTCCTCGGAAGTAGAATTCCAGATGAGGAATGAATACAAATGAGCTAGCAACTTGGATCCCATTGGGCACACTTATTCAGCTTTTAGATGCCCTAATTCTTAAATAATATAGAGCTGGGGGTTCTAACTTTTAACTCATTGTATTGATTAATAGGACACTGTGCTTCTCCTTCTTGACTTGTAATTGTACTTTTCCACACATGTCTGCAATAAAGAAGGAAGTGGGTTACTGGACTGAGTGGATAGAGATGCTATTGTGCAGCCCACTGAGGAAAGACAAAGTGGTCCCGGAGAAAGTAATTAAATACCCCCTCCTTCTAGTGACACCTAAGGGTCTTAGGGGTATAAGTGACTGTGGTGGAGACAAATGTAGACAGACAGCAGGTACAATTGGTTCTGTGGTTTGCAAGGAAGTAGAGTGTGACTCTTTCTTGGGGAGGGAGACCAGTGTCGGAAGGGGGAGGAGAGAAATGATAATTCAATGGAGGTAGAGCTGAGAGGGGCCTGGCTCCCTGCCCGCTTTCACATAGCATGTTCCAGGGCAGCTGGGGGGCTGAACTGTCTGCTGAAGAAAGCAGCGGAGGAGACAAGGAGGTTTTTATTGAGTTCCTGTGTGTATGATGTCATTAGATTATATATTGACTTAATGTTGATATGCGCACTTCCTAGTATATTCTGCTGAATTCCTTGACATAACTTTCTAGCGAGAGTGCTTGTCTGGTATGTCAGATATTTTCAAGAGGGCTGGAAAAGCAGAAAAGGACACCTGGCAATATTTCATAAAATTAATTACTTGAGGGAATTCATGAAAAATTGCAGATACACGTGCTACAATATAAGGTTAGTGGACCATGTCATATTTTCTTCTAACAATTGCCTACATTGTGTTATTTTTCACTTAAGTGAGATTCTATTAGTTTACCCTTAGTGGTCACTGATTCTCCAGTGAAAAAAGGATCCTCTGTGTTTGGTCTCCTCAGATTTGAGAAGACCTGAAGATAAGATGAAATTGGAACCTGACTCAGGAAACAAAGATGTTCCCAGACAATTGTTAATCTAACCTGGGGAGACTTATTAACAGTCGGTCAAGATTTGCCTGGAAAATTCCCCTTAATATGAGCTTTTGGTTGAAAGACGGCGGTCTTTCTACACAGGTCCTCAGTCCAAAGACCTGAGCTCCATTCCAGGTTGTTCAGTGGGCAGCTTTAAGCAAGCCCCTTGCTTCCCTCAGCCTGTTTCCTCAGTTATCAAATGAGGATAAGTTCCTGTGATAGCTCTGTCCACCGCTTATGATTGGAGGGAATGTCATGGATGTTAAAGCACTTGGAAACTTGAAAGTAATGAACAAATGTAAAACAGAATTATTAAAAGGGTGGATTCAAGCCTGCTGCAGAACTACCGGCAGCCATATAAAATAATCATATTTAATCTGGCAATTTGTTAATGGACCTCTATGCAGGCCCATATATAAAGTGAAGCTCATAAAGAATGTAGATTTGGACATATCCAGAGGGTGTGTAAATGCAGCCTGCACCATCAACACCGTTACCACCACCACCTTCATTATCGTTGTCACTGTCACCACCTGTCATTATCAGCATCACCTTCACTATCGTTGTCATTGTCACCACCTGTCATTGTCACCACCACCTTCATTATCGTTGTCATTGTCACCACCTGTCACTGTCAGCATCACCGTCATCAACATTATCATCACTATTGATGTTGGACAACCACTGTGTGTCAGGCATGAGACAGGGCTTTTCCCTTCACGCTACCATTAAATTCTCTCAAACGCTCACCAGACTGCTCTTTTATTATCCTCCTTTGAGAAAAGAGGGGTTACAGGCTCCATGAAGTTGCCAGTGGTTCCCAAACTCAGCTGAGCATCAAAATGACCTGAGGGCTTTTCAAAAATGCAGATACCTGGGTTTCACATAAAAGCTACTGCAGCAGGGACTCTATTGATGGATCCCAGGCGGCTGGAAATTTGTTTTCAAGCTCTACAGATGGTTATCCTGAGCAGGCAGACATGGGAATGACTGGGCTAAGTAACTCCCCCAAGGTCGCATAGCTGGGAGCAAAGCTGGACCCTAACCCAGGCTAGCCACTGGAAACCCATGCCAGCTCTTAACCACGTTTCTGTCTTGCCTGCCTGGCAATAACAATCTACTTAACTGAACAACTGTCTTTTAATGACTTTAATTGGCTTTTCCACATTCTACCTCCACTGTTAAACGATACTGCAAGATTACTAGTCCCTTAATGACCATTTAACTGTTTCATATGAATGACTTAGTTCCCAAGGATATTTTCTACTGTGGCCAATTGCTAATGATATGGTAGCATTTACCTATAGCTGAATGTAATAACTAATAAAAATTAAGATCACAAAATGTGTGGGTCTGTGTCTGACGGCGGGGAACTCATAACCACTGATCAGAGAATGTCCATTCGGTGCTGAAGGAGTTTTGTACAAGGGGCTGTGAGGGGAAGTGGACGGGGCCCAGGGCAGAAGTGGAAGCCTATGCTTTTTCTACTTAAAGGTCCACGTGAATCTCCCAGGAATCGTATTAAAATGCATATGCTGATTTAGCATTTCTGGAGTGGGCTTGACAGTCCGCATTTCTAAGCTCCCAGCTGGTGCTAAAGCTGCTGGCTCCTGGGTATAGGCAATTGTAACCGTAGGGCGGCTATGAGGAGATCCACTCTCAGAAGAATGAGCACAGGCCTGATGAGCGAGGCCTCAGACTGCCCCTCACTGATGGGGATACAGAGTGCGGAGGACGCTCAGAGGTATGCTTCTGACATGAGAGAAGAAACATAGGGGAGGCAGGGCCCAGCAAAGACTCTTTTATCTATTATGGAGTAGGGAAAGGTTATTCGTTTAAGTAAAAAGTACATTTAAACATCGATTAGAGGGCTTACAAACATACGGTTATGATATTTATATACACTTGGAAATATTCTGTCTAAGTCAAATGAGGGACTTCTAGGCCAACGCTGGTTGACCAGCTGGAACAAGAAGGAGGGTGCTACTGAATGCTGACTTTCTTGGGAGGATCCCATGAGCCAAGGATCCCGGGGCACGTGCCCCGTCTAGCTCAGGGGACACTGCTTCTTGCAGCCGCTGTGGTCACACCCCTACCTGTCAGGTGATGAATGGCATGGTACCCTGAAAAGCCACATAGAAATGAAAATAAACAGCAACCGGAACAAAGCGTGTGCTTTGGCTAATGCATTTCGTTCCTCAGGTCTGGGGAAGGTTTTGTTGGTGGAATTGTCTAAGGGACAAAAGATGAAATAACCAGAGAATGGGCCCGCGTTTTAATTCGGCGGAAGGGTAATGAAACCGTAACCCTAAGACCTGCGACTGTCCACAGTGAAAACATACCAGGTGTGGTGAATTGCGTTAAGTCTCCTGCTCTGATGGGCCAAATGAAAGCACTCTGGGATTGCAAAAGGATGGGGCTCACTCTTCGACTAGATGGCTTCTCCAACTTAACCTGGGACTATGTGAGCTTGGCAATGCCCTGAGAGTCCCTTGCAGCAGGCAGAGAGAGTTAAATCTACAGAAGGCGATTGGTGGGGAAGGAAGGAGGAGAAAGTTTCACAGTGCTCATCCCGTAAGGAAGGGTCCTGATACTGCAGACATCACTGCCCTGCACATACGCAGGGCTGGCCTCAGAACAGGCTGGAACCATGGCTGCCTTCAGAGGCCAACGGGAGGCGAGCTAAGTGAGAATAATGACGACTGGAAGGTCCTAACGGGGACCCCCTCACTGAGCTCTTGCCCACCGCTGCCAAGCAGAACATGAGTCCAGGGCTGCAAGAGCTTTTGCTTTGTTTCAAAAGGAGCTAAGATTCGAAAATTTTATATAAAATTATCCATTTTTCTAAGTCATCAACAAAATCACATCCAAAAAATAAGTAGATAAAAAGCCACTGGCAGCTAAATAAAAATAATGTCATTAGGGAGTGGAGAGGTGGTGACCATGGGGCTATATTTTTACACAAGTTCAGAGACAGCATATGGGTTTTCAGAGACTGAACCCAGAGGTGGGATATGCAGTAGCAGAGCAGGTGAACACAGGGTGTCCCCAGGCCCTCTCTTCCCCATCCATCTTTACTCTGTTCTTTCCTTCTTCTTAGCCCTTCTCCATTCCTGACATCACGTTATAAACTTATTTGTGACTTTCATCTTCTGACACCCCCTCCCCTCAACTAGAATGAATGCTTCATGCGGGTTGGGGCTCGTCTGTCTGTTCTCAGCTGTCTCCTCCACACCTCTACCATGGCTGGTACGTAGTAGGTGCTTGCTTAATAGGTGCCCAGTGAATAATAAATGACTGGTACATGCCTCCATCTAAAACATCGAAGCCAGGATGAGCTTGTGTCATAGGGCCCTCACTCCAGAGTCTGATGTCCAATTTCTAGTGGTTCGTGAGGCTGCTTTCGGCCAGGGTGACCCAGGATAAGGTCTATCCGAAAATTTGAAGGAGAATAAAATACTCCCAATCCTACTTCTACTTCGTTTTAAAAAATCTGCAAGAGAGAACGGCAAATACACATCCACTTGTGGTGTGTATTTAGCTGTGATCATGAAAATACTGACTTAATATTTGAAATCGTGTAAAACAAGAACTTTCAGTAAGAAAAGCATAGCTGAACAAACAGACCCAGGACCCGTATCTGCTGACACACGGTGCTGTACCGAGACTGAAGCAGGATATCAGCAACGCCGCATTCTCTAAGAATTCTGCACAACGCAAACTGGGCATGAGGGGATAAAAAGCAATGCTGGGGAACTTCTAGTGCTTTCTGTAAAAGAAAATTCTGGCCCTAAATCTGGCACTACCCAGCAAGAGGGGCATCTCCTCTGTGGCTGCCTATAAAGCTGGCACTCCTTTGCTTGAACAAAACCACTTACTATACACTACTTCAAATAAACCAAGCTCAAAACAGACACACATGCAGGTTTTTTGCCACCTGCTGTCTGAGGAAAATAGCTATGCAATGTGCATGCCCTAGTTTAAAGCAGTCTTTGAATTTCACACAAAAGCATCTTTCCTCTACCGATTTCCCTTTCCAAAGCTGAGTCCACAAAAGGACTAGAAATGTATTACCTGTTCAGTGAGGAAAAAAATATGTTTAAAGGGCAGTCCAGACCTTTTGTAAAAACACTTACTTTGAAAGAACAGGACAGATTATGTATTCAAAACAAGACACCTTCTATAGAGCAGACCCAAAAGCTGTTCAATGCCCTGGCCTTGCTCTGTGCTTGCAGCTCCGGCCCCGCAGGGCACAGTTAACAGAAAGGGCTGGGCCTGCATGGTCTGGTCCTCTGGGGCTGCTGCATCAGAATGATGCTGAGAACAGTCATTGGACAGGCTGTGAGCAAGTCAGCAGGGCAGTCTTATCTCTGTGCTGAGGCTACTGCTTTCTAATGGGAAAATATTGGTGGTAGAGCTCTCCCTTCAGGTACGGGCAGAACCGAGGCTCCCCAGAGGATCTGAGTTTGGAGGAGGGAGGGGCGCCCATCACCTGTTGGGTGGAGGCAAGCAGTCCCTGAAGAAGGCGTCCTTTGTCAGGTCAGACCCCTTCCAGACTCACCCAAGGCTACTGGTCTCCTTGACATAGTTTCTTGACTCTGCCAAGGGCATGACCCAGCTCACTCACTAGCAGTGGGCATCACACTATTTATCTCCCATAGTCCAGGAGGGCTGAACTGAAGGCAGTGACCAGAGAAAGGTTAGAGGGGAGACCGTGGTGGTCTCAGTGAAGTTGAAACTCAGTGAAGTTGAAAGCTTGTGGCTTCACGTGCAGGGAGATTTAGCTACGGTAGTCATTGAAATACAGTGGCTTAGGACTCTGGAAATTGAAGGCTATTTTGGGGTGGGGGAGGGTGGGGGAGGGGGAGGAATGGAGGAGGAGGAGGAGGCGGAGGAAGGGAGGAGGACAGCAGTCAGCTTTTTAATTGAGTTTCCAAATCAATACATGTAGAGAAGTAATGATATCCTGATTTTCTACTGGTGTCAAGATGACAAATTGTGGGGTGGAATTGAATTTTTCCATTTATGCCTGGATGATACCATAACTGAAAAGCAAGACAGAGATATAGAGGAAATTTAAGGAAGCCGGCTGTGGGCTTCAGAAGCCCAAGGATTCACACCTCTGTCTACGAATACATTCTAGACACGGAGCTCACCACTGTGGACATGATGGGGTTGGGGAGAAGTTGTAGGAAATCCTGGGACCATTTTCAGTGTGGAATATGTAAACAAGAACACAAAAGTTATGGAGCCATGAGGTTTCCTTTATCATACAGAATTTGGGGTCAAGGAGACGCAGTGGACCAGGAACATTCCATATCAGAAGTCGTGAGCAGACACGGGTCTGTGGGGTGTGCAGTCATAAACAGACAGGAAGCTGGGTGGGGCTCGGGACTGAGCCTGGGGCTCCCCCGGGCCCTGCCATCTCTGGGTGATCCTAGATAACACACAACCTCTCTGGGCTTCAGTTTCGGCAGGAGAAGGTTTAAGATCCCTGGAACTGTAATGCCCTGTTCTTCCAAGTCTGTCCACCTAGCACGTGCCCTGATCCAGAGAGAAATCTAAGGAGCCATGCTTTTCTCCCTATTTCTTCCATTCCCTCCCCAACCTTCCACATAAGGCAGTAAATCCCAGCAAAGGACCATATCTCAGCGCTGTCTCTATTCTAGCTGCTTCTGAGCAAATTCTGAAAAGCCCAGAAGAACAGATTTTCTGGAGTCTATGGAGAGTGTTTCAGATGAGCTGCTAGGATACTCCTTTAAGAAAGGACTCCTCGCCCGGTGGCTAGGAGGGTGGCAGCCGACAACTAGACCACTCCTTCAGGCCCACCTCAGCCTTGGGGCGTGTGTGGTCTTCTTAGGGGGCCCTGAGCTAGGAGAGGGGACCGGGGCCTGGTTGATTCCACCCAACATGGGTGTCTCAAAACAGGCAGGCTTTGCTCCCGAGGGCTCACCGGGCTGGAAGGGACTGAGGCTGCAGCCCCAGCCTGATTCTACTTCCTTCTTCTCTCCCAGGCTTTACTTCTCTCTTGAACAACCAGCATCTACGTCCCCGGGGACTTGACAAACAGAGACGCTAGTCATTGTAACATGTAAAGCCTCAGGTTCTTTTGTTTGTTTTTCAGAAAAGGAACATCGACAGGCTATCTTTGAGCAAGAAGATCCTCTTTGCAGCATAAAGATATGCAGTGTAGATTTCTTTCCCATTCTCTCATTCACAGACACACAGAGACTCAGCTCCCACCGGCTGTAACCAGTGGTTCTCAACCAGAGGTGCCTATAAGACATTTTCAAAACGCAAATGCCCAGACTCTACGTGCAAAGCTACACTTAGTGCTTTGAGATGTACCCTGGTTGAGAACCACTGGTTTTAGCACGAACGCTTCATCTTCTTCCAGAGATGAGCATTTATCCTGCTGAGGACCATTCCAGAAGCTGAAAAGCACATCTACATTAAATGCTCAATTAAATGATCCCTAGTTCACCTCCAGATATTTGGGTAAATCCAGCCAGTAATGCCGCAGACTCATTTTGCAACATGGTGAATCTTCTTGGAAAATATTATAAGGAGGTGTAGAAAACCTTAGGATCGTTTTCGACTTTGAAGATTTAAGCGAAAAAGGCAAAAGTTATGGGGCCATAAGATTTCCTTTATCTTGCAGCGTTTGGGGCAAGGAATCATAAAGTGAGTTTCCATGGAAACTGGAAATCAGGCAGCTGGTTCCGTCCCCTCAGGTTTCTAGTGTCATCATTGTGCAGGAGGTTGAGTTTATGCTCACATGTCACAAACTAAGTCCTTTGGGAGCATCAGTTGTGATCGCTGTCTTCTCTCCCCCGTTAATCAGGGACAGCTCACTCACATACACGTCAGGGGAGAATACCCGACTACTGTGTTTCCTGCATCACTGAACAAAATCCCCCGAGATGACGTGTGTGCCCATTTAGCTTTGCTATTGAATTCAGAGAGTTGTTTCTCGAGGCGAGGTTTGTATCTGAAGACACACAGGAACGGAGATTCCCTAGGACAGGGAAGCCCTCCACTTTCCAAGGACATTCGTCTTGGAAAGAGGAAAGGTGGGGGCATTCTCCCAGAATGTTAAACGCACCCAAAGGAACTACTTGATAATTTTAAAAAGACTTCTCACTATATCTTCACAGCCAAAAAGAAAATCCAGAAGTCCCAGGGGAATGTAAACGGATGAGAGGGCTGTGCATCGGGGAAAATGTTCTCTTAGCAAAAGTCAAGTGTTCTCCACTTGGGGAAGACGAGGGGCAGGAATAACTGAGTGAACTTCGAGAAAGCAACTGCGCTGACAGCACAGCCAACTGGGAACGTGCAATAAGAAAAGGGCGTTTAAAGTCACTGCACCGTGACTGTCCCCGGACATTTCGCAGCACATGATTAAGTCCTAATTTAACGCTTCCTGCATACAACACGTTAAATGCTCGTCTCTAAGTGCGCTCCTCAAAACTCACTAATTAAGACGGCGCCCGTCTGGGTGCTCTGGAACTTCCAGAGCACCCCGGTGCCCTGGGGTGGGGTGGAAGAGAAGAGCTGAGTTTGAGGCTCGCTCTTCCTCCTGCGAGCTGGGCAAGACCGGATGCTCACGAAACATCCCACGCTTCCTTCTCCTTACCGCATGGTTATTTCAGGGATTAGCTGAATCCGCATGTGGATATGCTTAGTAAATTTGTGGAGAGATATGCAGATGTGAGCTTTTATTATTATTATTTTTTTAAAGCCTCATCTAAAGATTGGCTGAGTGCATACTCCCAGAGCAGCATCAGGGCCCCCCCGGAGTCCAGCTCAGAGAGGCTGGCCGCATTTGAATTCATTCAGGCTCCTCACTTACCCACCAGGAGACTTCGAGCAGTGACGTAGCCCTCTAGGGCCCAGTTCTCTCATACATAAGGTGGGAACGATGGTTGTACCTGCCTCTTCAGATTGTCATGAGTGGAGAGGAACTCACGCAAGAAAAGCACACTGTACAAATTATGATGCACGGTGTCCAGTAAATGCGAGCTGTGATTATTACAAACCAGGGCTGCCACTGAAAGTTGTAAAACTGTGCAGTACTAGCAGGAGAGGACTTGGAGGGAAGTCTGAGGGGCCTGGAGGAAGGTCCTTCTGGGAGAGCCACCAGCTGCTCGAGGCCCCTTGCAATGCCCTGGCAACCTCCCAGCAGCCGGCCCGACTCTGAGAGTCAGCAGGAGAAATCGTTGCTCTGGTCTCCGGGCATATTTCTCTGCGTCCATATCAACTGTAAGTTAATTACCCACAGCCCAGCAGAGCTCTCAGCTGTGATTTTGGAAGGACCATCAGAGAGCGTTGGCTTCCAGGTACAAATTCACTGGTGACAACTATACGTTCACATCACACAAGAGGAACTCGACATGCAAACCAGATCATCTCAAAATGGAGCACAGTCAGATTCGGGGTGGATGCAGGCAGTGGGGGAGGGGTGGGTGATGGATCTCAAATGTCAGGGCTGCACTTGAGAGAACTCCTGGGCTGGGGCGACCGCGAAGGGCTCCGGGTTGAGGCACATTCCATTATGAGTGGAGTGGGTTTATAATGGAATGACATGGATGGGTTCTTATAATCAGAAAAACACACTGACCTTCACACTACACAGGTGCAGCAGCATAATGACCCACCACGTGTACGCGCATCAATTCCTGGGGAAAGTCCAACGAGGTTAACTCAGCGTGTATCCCAAGCAAACAAAATCAGCGACATCACCCGCGTGAAGAACACTCTGCCCCCACCCCCGCCAAGAGAACTGGTTTGGGCAACTGACATGTACAAGGAAAGATTACACGAAGATCACACTCATTCTGAAAAAAAAAAAAAAAAAAAAAAGGGACAAATTGCAGCAAGCAGCATTATTTTATGCCGTGAATAATTTGACTTGGATTTTTACAATTTAAGGGGTAAGAATCATGTGTCTAGAAAAAAAAAATTATTTGTCCTTTGCAGGAAACAAGCATTTGGTGTGGGATCTGCAGGGAGGGAAAGTTCTGTTCCCCCAGCCTTCTGAGAAAACCACCTAAAAGCATCCTCAGATACGTTCCACTCGTAAGACCCCCTCAACCACAAAACAACCAGATCTGTAGTTAAACTGCTGAAAATGTCACTGACTTATCTAGGCGCCTTTAGTCACTCAGGCATTTACTGAGATGTGAAAGACTCAAGAGGAAGCCCCATCCCCTTGCAGCGTATCACCCCAATGGCAGTCACTCGTCGCGCCATCAGCACTTTAAATAGAGAAACCACGTCAAAAATTAGGACTTGAACAGAGAGATGCCAGGCGTAGGAAAACTGCAGCTGGTATTCCACCAGGGTCCTGTTAATCTGGGTATCACTTTGGTTCCTGAGTTTTTAATTCTCATTTTATTCACTCATCTTCCTCTGAAGGTAAAGTTGTGGTCAGAGTACTCAATATGGCCTTATTCCAGAAGAAAGCGGTATGTGATCCAGCTTTCCAAAACCCCAGTGAAACCTGAAGCTTTGCTGATAAATGGGTTCGTGTCAGAAATGAGCTGCAAGCTTGCATTCTGTGTGCCTGGATTATCTTCCCGTCCCTGGTCCAAGCAGATTTGAATAGGAAAGAGAGAGAGGTTCAGCCTCCATATTCTAAGGTCCCGCTCTATGCCAACGTCACGCTGGGCGCTCCTGGGCTCTGCGTGGGTGAGGCCCCTTTCCCTGACGTGACCACTGGCCTCCCAGCTGAGCTCCATCTGCAGGCTTTCCCATGTTGGAAGTCCCCAGACCCTCCTATATTCACACGAGGGCCCCTATTCCCACCCATGGCCTCGATTAACTCTCTGAATATTGACAACATCCACGTTTTGTTGACAGTTCAGCGTTCTCATCTGAGGTCCAAACCCAGCATCCACCGGGACTTCTCAGAGCCCTCCAAACACAGTGCAAAAGGAGCTCAGGATCTTTATCCTCAGCCCTGACCCAGTACGGGCTCCTCAGCCACTGGGTCTCCCGTTGGGAACTCTGGCGTCCACCTCGGGTCCTCCTTCTCCCCCAGACCATCCTCTACATCCAACCAAGCCCCCAGTTCACTCACTCGTTCCTCTTAACCATCCTAGATCCACATCTGCTTTTCACCATTTCTACCTCCTCCGTAATGGCCCAAGCCTCCCTTTCCTTCCCAGTCTCAGTTGATCCTAACCGGTCTCCAACCCCACCCCAAAGACATTCTCTGCAACAGGCAGAATGCTTCTTAAAAAGGGAACATCCGACCACGCCACTTCCTCGCTTTAGTGGCTTCACACTTCTTTTAGGCTAAAGTGCTAAATACCAGTTTGAGACTTACTGCAGGCAAACGCGCCACATGGATCTGGCCCTGCTTCCTCCCCGGCCCCGCTGCTTCCCCCTCTCCCCACCCTCTGGCCACTCGGGGAGTTTCACAGCCTTCAGAGGCACTCGCCTCTCTTTTCTCGGAGGCTGCAGCATGCTGTTCCCTCTGTCTGAAACACGCTTCCTTCAGCTCTTCCCTCTCCACAACCTCCAGTTCTTGGTCTCCCTGGGACCACCCTGCCCCGCCTCTCACACCCGGCCAGAACATATGCCCCTGGAGCAGAACTCTGTATTTATTTTAGCAGGTTTGAAAATAATTCTAAAGAACTAGGTATGTAATTTGTTTAACATCTGTCTTGCAAAGATGACCTGGAATTCTCAGAGCTGGGGCTGTACAAGGAGTGCTCTCTACGTGCAGTGAGAATTGGACAGATGAATGAATGAATTGATCAGGGATGGTGTACACCCTTGAGGAACTCACAGTCTAGACTTTAGAAGATATAAAAGGAGCCTTTTGGTTCATCTGCCCTAAGCCAAATGTTGATGATCCAATTAATCACACACACACACACACACACACACACACACACACACACGGAGAGCAAGCAGAAAAGAAAAAAAAGACCATTCAAATTAGACGTTACCTATTTAGCACTTAGCCCTGGAGATACTGGTGTATTTCACTTTACAGTTTACCGTAAATTGTTTTCTTACAGTTTACTAACTGTTTAACCGCAAAGCTTGACTCTGGCCAAGAAGGAGGAGAGCAGAAGTGGAGACTTTATAAACAGAGTGAACGAGATTAGAAAGGACCCATCTCTAGATCCCCAAATTCCATGCCACCCTACCAAAGAGGACCCAGAGAGAACCCTCTCCCCTCAGGAATAAGGTGGAGCTCAAGGAAATTAAGGACTGAAATGGGCACCAAGTGACCTGGCTACATGAAAGCAACCAGATACGTCTCTATCCTCTGTTTGCAACCCGCCTCAGCTTTACAAATCCACAGGGGCTCTTCCCTTGAATGAGCGCAAAGATTTCAAGCAGAGAAAACCCCACAAGAAATGACAGTTGAACGTATTAGGGATCAGCAAAGTTGTACCTTATAAATAACCTGAGATTAGACAATTCTTCCTTCAAGCGCACCAGTGAGTTAATGCAGCTCTAGCCACTTCTATTGCTCTCCAGGGGCTGTGACCCTTGGGGAACACTATTGGAGCCCAGCGCACAGAGCGGCAGGAAAGTCAGGTGGGAAGGACACATACGAAGACCCCGGCAGCAGTGCCTGCAGTAGAAGCCCCAGGAGAGCAGGGACCGCATCGCAAGGACAGTGCTCGACGAGCTGCCCCTTCAGGGGTCCCTGCGTCAGCTCTCCAAGCCCCTGGCATCCACACTGGCACCCTGTTAAAAAACCTCCGACAGTGCCACCCTATCGGTCAAGGCTGAAAGGTGGCAAAAGCTGTGAAATATGGAAAGGAGGAGACACTGTGCCTCCGCTACTGTGTCACCTGGGTAGAAGTTACCATCATTAAAAATCAAATAAACCAGTTAAGATATTACTCCAGGGCCAATATTGATCCTGCCCCAATCCAAATGGGCTAAGATTAAAAAACCCAATCCAGAAAGCATGACACTGGCCCTCAGACCACACGGTGATTTATCATGTGCTAAAACAAACTTGTTTTAGTTTTGCTCCCCTCCTGTTCCATTCTGTCAGCATCTGATAAGTGGAGGATTATTGAGGAAGAGATCAAGATCATTCACAGGTGGAACGGATAAAAGTGAGCAACATACAAGATGACATAGTTTAAAAACTTTTTTTTGTAATTATAGAAACAGTGTACATTTGCTGTTTAAAAAGCCAAGCCATACAGATAATACGATGAAAAGTCACCCATAACCTCATCCCTGAAGAAAGCCAGAGATTCTGGTTGGCACTGGGTTCCTCATTTCTAAGGGGCCCTCTGAGGAAAGTCTAACCAAGGTGCCACCTTCCGGGTGGCCAGGTCTTTGCGGGTCTTTCTGGCCGGTAGGTGGGCACCACGGGAAAGGAGCCCCAGAGTCGCTGGCCCTCGGAGGAGGTTTGTGATACTGAAAAAGAACTTACACTACCTTTATATGGATGTATCTCATATGCTCAGAAACCCGGTCAGCTAGTTCAATCACCCCACCATCATGGCTATCAATCATTTTAACTCGACCTCAGTATGGATGATTGACACCTAGGATCTGCTGAGTTCCAATGAGGGATGCCAAGTTGCAGAGACATTTAAAGACCTACCGTTTCCATTTCAGAAGCCTCAAGCCCTCAAGAAAATCTAATACCCTCCTTTTTATCACCTGCAAACACCCTGGCTCAGTGACCACCATCTGATAAATATTTGTTGACTGAGTGAATGAGCAGATCAATGGAGGAAGGAATAACCTGCATATGCGTTCCTGCCCCCGGGGGAAACTCCCGGTATACCACACCTGACTCCCTGGGAAGGACGAATTACATTCCCTTGTACATGTTTTGAATGAGACTATAAAAAACTTATCTCTTCCTAGAGACCGGAAAAATTACCTTTGCTAATTTAAGAAAACGATTCTTGTTGGGAGATCTCAGGAACAAGTATTCAGCCGTTTCACTAGATCACCCCCTCCTGTTGGCATCGCAACAAGGACTCATCAGCCGACAACAATGAGGACAGGATGCTGAAACAAACGGCTGTTTGGTCCTGTGTTCAACTTTGTGACCATGAGCCCATCGGCACTACTGTTTTTACCATCTGACTGGTTTTGTTTCATCCCAAGCTCATCTCTTTTGGTCTCTTGTCTGGATCCCAGTTAAATGCTCAGGAGACGTAAGACTTACTATCACATAACCTTAAGGGTTTCATTATCATCGGATTTGTTTTCCTGGGAGGAGGTCTCTCCATGAGCCAGCATCGAAGAGCATCATTTTCTGTCATTACTGACTTACAGTGTCTTCCAATTTCTTAGGCCCCTCTTTCCTTAGAGATCGTCTCTCTTAAATTGAAGAAAAAGGCTTTGACAAACAGGTCAGGCTTTACTTGAAGAGCATGGACTTGGTGTCATAGCCAGTGAGCTATTTATCCATTTTCGTAACACTCATTTTAACGTATTTTAATTTTTCTTTTATTCATGTATTTCTCTAGTTCTGCAGCATACCCCTGACTAAATCTCTACTAATCATAATGCATTATTACTATCAAAACTTCCCATCTGACATTTTCTTCCCAACCTGACGGACTCACGCTGGTTCTAAGGAAGACTGTTTCCAAAGACGGCCAGTGTGTCCTCAGAGAGGCAGTTCCAACTCCAGGACCAGGCAACATAAATACGTGGGTGCGGCGCCCCCCCCCCCGTACCTTGTTCCTCGGACCCCAGCTCTGAGCAGCAGAGGGGCAGTGCCAGGAGGAGGAGTAGAGCTGAGTCCTACAGCCAAGGTGGCGAGGACAGGGCCGGCGCAGCCCACAGCCAGCGCTTCTGCTCGGGTCAGCGTTCCTGGCCATGAGCTGGGTCCTCTCCCCACCGCTCCCTCCCTCCCAGCGCTGTGAGTTCCTGCTGCTTGGCCAAGGCTGTTGGCTCTTCCCCAAGCTTCACGTTGCATCGAAGGACATCTGTGATGAGGAAACGCTCAGAATAGAACTCCATACTTGACTGACTCCACAACAAAGCTGTCTTCTAAGAATAAGAGCTGATCCCAGGACGTTTTCATTAAAAACAGAGTTTCAGTGACAGACTATCAAAACATTTCCCTTGTACTGTAAGCAGTATGATGGGATAGAATTATGCAAAACACATGGGCTTAACTCTGCCCTCAGCAACTAGGGGCTCGCTTCCACTGGATTCAATAACTCATTTACCTTACCCATCATGGGTGTGCAAACAGACTTTGTCCTGACCAGTGCTTTTTCATGCTCCAAGTGGCAGAAGAAAAACAAAAAGGCTGGTGAACTGCTTTTCTGCCTCTATTTGCAAAATCTGTCACCAGTTGCCTTTGAGGGGTGGGATTCCCCTGTAGCCTGAGGCAGTCAGCGAGGTGCCTTACAGCAAAGCAGGCTCAGAGTCATTCAACACTTACTGACCATTCACCATGTACCTGGCATCACTTCAGCACTAGAAAATACAGTGATGAAAGCTAACATCCAGCATTTATATAACTTTCCATGTGCCAGGCATCATTTGAAGTGCTTTATGTATACTAATTCACTCAGTCCTCACAATGACCCCACAGGGCAGTGCTAGTATTGTCTACATTTTACAGATGAGGAAACTGAGGCATGGAGAGGTTATGTCATGTGCTCAGCGTCACACAAAGAGTACGAAGCAGAGCCAGGACTCAGACCCAGGCACCGGGCTTCAGAGGTCAGACAGACATGGCCCCTGCTCTCAGGGAACCAACATCCTAGTGTACCTGTTAAGAAACACTGAACAGATAAACTGAATACACAGCATGCCTCAGATCACTGAACTGAAGAGCCAAGGAGGGTCCAGGCAGTTTCTGTTCAGTGATTTAAAATTTATTTTGGTCCTAAATACTGTGAAGACACTGAGGAGAAGGTACCTTCTCTCTCTTCCTGTCACCTCTGAAGCCCCAGCCTCCCTTCAGGTAAACAGACACCCTCTTTCTCTAAGTTTCCTCTTTATAGCCTAATCTTTCTGAAAGTTATCTTTGTGTGTGGCTTATTCTATTTACTCTCTCTTTCATTTTAGGCTTCTGCCCCCCAAATAGTTTTGCAAGTGCTATTAGTTAAGCAATCCTTTAATATGCTAGAACATACTAAGTTTGTTAAAAACTCACATGCATTTCAGGATTATCAACCTCTTCTATGTTTTTTTCTATTCATACACTGACACAAAGTTTTCAGGTGTGCATCAGTTTACACAGACTAAAACATATAAGCTTATGTGTTAATATTTATAATATATCTCATTGGGTAGCACAAGTACCTCCTTCATTAATTTTTGAAGTAAGTTCTTCTCAAAAATCTCCCAGCTATGCTTGCATTATTATCTGTCTAGAATCTGGAGAGCTGGGTTGCTATGGCCAACGGGACATGGGAGACACCTATGAGAGCATGATGGTTACAACCATGGGATTACAAGGCAGGGGGCCCAGGGAGTGCTGGCCACACTCCCTGTCCAAGATTCAATGGAACTTCAAACTTACACTCAAGTGCCACTTTCTAGACCATAAACATCCCATGGATATTGTTAGTTGGATTAAACTAACAAATGAATATGAGAAGGTTTTCTGCATTAAGTTATCCCATCCAGGAGCATGGTCTGGGGTCCACCAAAAGCCAGGGAGGGCAGAATCTCACCTATGCCCCTCTCTAGGGAGGGCCCAAATCTCCCTCTCCTGCAGCCAGGGCTGGAGTAGGGACAGTGGGTCTCTGTGGGGTCACCCTCCAGGGAGGAGCCCTTAGGGATGGGCTCTACCTCCTCCTGCAGCGTTTTAAGGGGCAGAGCTCTGCACGCCCTTGGGCAAGGCTCTGCCCAGTTCCAGGTAAGCACTCTCCCTGTCCAGGTCTTCTGAGGCAGGTGTCCTGTGGCCAAGCCTTGGAGAGACAAGTGTGGTCAAGACTTGGGCCTGGACCATGGGTCTGGCAGGGGACTGGCCCTGGAAATGATGCAATGTTAGTGAACCACAGACTACAAGCTCTGGCTGTGGAGCTCATGTTTGAGGGAGAGAACAACAAAAATCATAATAAATAAGTAAGATACACGTTAGGTGGTAGGAAATTTTAAGAAGAAAGAAATGAGAAACCAAGTGTTAAGATGTGGGTAGGAGGTGACATTTTAGACTGGGTTTCTCAAAAATGGAGAGATTTTAGAGTAAAGATTGGAAGGAAGAAAAGGAAGTGACCAATGAGATGTCCAGGGAAAGGACATTCCAGGCAAAGGGAACAGCAAGTGCAAAGGTCCTGAGGTAGAGAGTGCCTGGGTCTTCTGGGAAACGGCAAGGAGGCCAATGTGGCCAGAGCGAAAAGAAGAGAGGGGAGAATAGTAGGAAATAAAGTTGAAGATGTGATGAGGGGCAGGCTAGTGGTAAGTTTACTAGTTCAGTGGAAGGGCTTTGGTGTCCATACAAAGCGAGGTGGGGAGTCACTGGAGAGCTCTAAGTAGGGAGTGACACAACCTGGCTGGCAATGAACAGGGTACCTCTGGCTGCTGGTTTAAGAACACACTGAAGAGAGGGCAAGGGAAGAAGTTGGGAGACCTTGCAAGAATCCAGGCAAGATGTAAAGGTAGCACGATCAGGGTGGGGGCAGAGGGGGTCATGAGAATTTGATCAGGATTGTAGCTGGAGGAGAGCTGTTACCGGCGAGGCTGCATTGCGTTGAATTTGTAACGCCTCTAACTAACCTTGTGTTTGTCTAGCACAACCTGCTCTTGCAGGCTGACGAGGGATGCTGGCTGTTCCTTACCTGCTCATCGGACTCCTGCAATGAAGCTGATTTCTGGATAATCTGAAGCAGCTTCTCCTCCTCTTGTCAGAAACTATAATCTGTTTCCACATCTATCTCTGAATCTGCCTTTTCTTACTGGGGGCATCACAGCTCTTATTATGCCCATTGTATCTGTATATCCACTTCCAGCTTTGCCCGTTTTGGGGAGTGGAAGACCGCAAAGGAGAACAGGAAGAGAGGAGCAAATGGAGCCTAGGAGGTTGGCTGGTGCAGGCGTGGAGCTACCGAGGGCGGGCAGGCGGAGCGCGCGGGCAGGCGGAGGTCTGACCCTGGTCTTCAGGGTGCCAGTCCCACTCTGCATCCTGGAAATCAGTCCTGGAGTCAGATATAGTGATCACTATTCCTGGGTTCCAGAACAGTATCGTTTTGCATCATTTTTGGAAGCTTTTCATAGAATTATTTTTATGGAACTTGTTCTGGGAGAGGGGCATCCAGTAAAATCTATCACGACCCATCAGTCAGCTTGGTAACTGGATGTCACCCCATTTTTTTCAGTCTTGTTTTTTTCCACTGGCTAATATTTTAAGACTCCACAGACACATAAAAGAGTTTCTCAGACATTGAAAAACAAACAATAGCAGCTTTCCTTTGAACACATAATCCATTAAAGATAAAAAAATCCACAGGCATACGCTCACCCAGATATATGTGACTGCGTGTGGCCAAACCTTGTCTTTTCCACAACAGCATCTCAAAACTCCTGGGGCTAAATGTAAATAAATCAGTCGATAAAAAGGTGGTGAGGGCTTCTGAGGCAATGATAATATCCAACTGTACTGTGTCCACATCGATGATGTAAAAGACATAAAAAGAGTTTCCAAATGTAATATCCAACACCGTAATGCCAACCAGCTGGGCAGGGAGAAGGAGTGTTAGATTTTGGACCTGGTCTCAGTATTTCAGCCAAAGGGAATAGTTACCCGCCGAGAACTCTGAACCGATGGGGACTCATTTCCACAACTCTGAAACCTTGGGTCTACTAAAACTAAGGAACAAAAGTCAGAAGGTTAAAAAGCTCGAGTGCCAGGAAAAACGCTCTATAAATATTTTCAAGTTTCTGAGCAGAGAGCACTGGCATCTGGGTTAAAGGATTATAGCTGGTTACCCCAAGGACAGAGACCTCTGGAAAGATACAGTCGTATCTCCTCTGGAGACATCTGTTTACATTCCAGGGGTTGTAAACCCAGAGTCTTTTGCCTTGTCTTCCCAGAGAAGATTTCCTTATATTCCAGAACAAAGGTCCTTCCTTTTTCTCTCCAGAGGGTAAGGGGGCCAGATGTGCCTGCAGCTCCTGTATAATCTCTGAGAGTCACAGTTTCCGGGTTTCTCTCCTGTGGCACAAATCCCTGTATGTACAGGGAACATCTGGCTCCCATCACTTCACCCCATGGGGAACTGAGCATGGGGAAATGATGATAAGATTGCTATGATAAACGGTCTGTTTTCTGATCTGGAAACCTCATGTTTTCTGTCACAATAAATAAATACAAGTAGAGGTATAACTTAATAAAAGGAGAGCTGGCTGTAACAGTAGTACCATTCACTATTATACAGCACATTATCATCATAATCCATCCATCAATCCTTTCATTCTCCTCTTCAGGGGCATCATACATCCCTCCTGCCATGGGACTTGCCCGTGCTGCCTGTGGGGAGAGTATACACACCCACCTCAGAGGTTTGGGACTTGGCCGTGTAACAAGTAATATGCTTCGGCCAACCAAATGTGATATTCACTTCTGAGCATCAAGAGAGGCCTTTTAAGAGGCATCAGGAGTTTACACCAGCCTCTTGCTCTTACTGCTTCTCCCGCAACAGCAGCATGTTCTACTCCTAGACTGGGCTGTGCCTTCAGCCTACACTTCAGAAGAAAGAAGACCTATGCAGCACATCTGAACCCAACCCACAAAGTGAAGGCGAGCTGCAGCTGACCCACAGCCGAAATGTGATATGAGTGAGAAATAAACCCTTGTGGAGGAAGCCCTTGAGATCTTGTGCGTGTTTATTTCACAGCCCAAGCAGCAGAACAAAGTTGTGTGGATGTGTGCTTCTCAACATAACCAGCAAAACAGGCTAATGCGGTGCACACCCAGCTTCTATCTCGGCCCCTCTTCTGAATTGAACCCTACTACTCGGTGGGACGTAGTTCATCCTGATTATTCTATGCCAACCAGCACTTGGCATTTCCCTAAACTGACCTTCCTTGAAAGAAAGGTCTTATATTGCATGAGATGGGGAGAGATTTTGGTGTAAATAGAGACTTGCAAGGTGGCAACAATCTAAGAGGCATCTTTCTTCTCTCCTGTGTCCCATTCAAACCACCCCAATCAACCAAGTCCTCTACTTCTTCTTTTTTTCTTTTTTTTTTTTGCCAGTTTCTCTCTTTCACTGAAACTCCAAACTCTTTATGGTCATTTTTCCCCAGTTACTGTCAACTCCCAGATCAAATTTCTTCCAGTAGTTGTCATGTCAGGACCCATAGTCTATCTCTTCCTCAATGTTTCCCACAAGGAGAGCATTCTCTGCTCATAAGAGAGGAAGGTTGGCCTCAACTCTGCAGCTGCAGTGCTGTGTTGTTGCTAAGGGCTCATGGTTAAATTCTTGTATTTTATTAAGTTTTTATGCCAAAGCATAGAAAACCGGGGGAAGTAAGCCTCTAGCACCATCCAAGGGTTACCTCTCCTCCTTGAATCTGCTATCTTGAGTCCTTTTCAATCTCTTAGCTGGCAAACAGCAGGTCCGAATTAGGGCACTAACACAATTATAATATTGGAGTTTAACAGACTTAAACTGGGTCCTCCTGGAGGCATTTACACTTCAGAATGAAGAGCAGTCTCACATCACAGCAGCTGGAACAGGCAGGGAGTAAGAGGAGACCTGCCAGGAGAGGTTAAGTGTCTGGTCCCTTCTCACCGTCTACCATGGCCGGGAGGGGCTTCTGACAAAACAGAGCCAGAGTGTGTTAGAGATTGCTCACATCAAGCCAAAGATCTCAAAGGATCTCAAATCTACAGACTTAACGAAACAGCTCACTGCTTCATTTTCCCTATCCAAAATCCAATAGTTTCAGGGGTTTTAGGGCAAGAGAAGAATGTGATTTTAATGGCGGGACACTGAGCAAAGTGAGGTCACACGCCTGGTACATATCAATCCTGGGAATCCACATTGTGTGCAGGGACCATGCAGATGCTTTTAGATTGGTAAAAAGAGTTACACGGAAAGGGTTTTGATGAGAGAGACAGACGATTTCTAGATGTGGAACAGAGAGAAGAGGGAGGTGGAGGAACCCAAGTTCGGTCTCATTCTGCCACTTCTGGCTCTAGGTTCTCGAGCAAGTTACTTAACCTTTCTAAATGGTAGTTTTCTTACTTGTACATGAGGATTATAACTGTAACTACTCCCTAGCCCTGTCAACAGATAGAGGTGGGAAAATTGAAAGAAAGGCCTCAACAGCACCAGACACATGGCACCTATTGTCTAACGAGACAGAGAGAGCTCAGTGAGAAAAAGGTGTGTCAAGTTGAAGAGATAAGGGGCCTTTATACTCCAGCCAGGGTCCTAAAGATGTACTAATGCTTGGCTGAGCAGGCAATCAACTGGTCGCTTTCTGCTTTAATTTTGACATTTTAAAAATACTTTCAGAAAAGTCACAAGAATATTACAATGAATGATCTAAAATATTTCACACAGATTCTCCAAACATTAATATTTTGCTATATTTGTTTTTGCTTTCTCTCTCTGCATATATGTGTATATATACACATATATAATTTATGATTATGCATATTTATATATACACATATGTGTGCATATCTATTTTTTTTCCAAACCATTCAGAAAAAGAAATCTGTAGACAGGATGCCCCTTTACTCCTAAATACTTTGGTGTATATTTCCTAAAAACAAGAAATTCCCTTACATAACTATAATACAATTGTAAAAATTAGGAAGTTGACAGTGACATAGTTCTATCATCTGATCTACAGACCTTATTCAGATGTTTCCATTTTTTTCAGTAATGTCCCGCATGGCAAAGGAAAATCCAAGATCCAAGATCACGTGTTACATTCAATTGTCTTTCTTTGTCTTTCATGACACTGATAGTTTTCCAGAGTACAGGCCAGTGATTTTGTAGATTGTTGCTCACCGTGAGTTTGTCTGATGTTTCCTTGTGACTCAAATTCAGGTTATGCACTTTGGGCGGGAATACCACGGAAGCCATGCTCACTCTCTGTGCACCATATCCGATGCAGATGCTGTCACTAGTCCCAGTTTTGGTGATGTTAACGTTGATTACTTAGTCAAGGTGACGTCTGCCAGGTTTCTCCACTGTGAAGTTACTACTTTATCTTTTGTAATTGTGAGTATCTTGTGGAGAAATACTTTGAGATTATGTAAATACACTATTACTCCTTAAACTTTCACCTACTTCCTATAGCATCCATTAATTATTTTTGCCTGAGTCAGTTATTGTTTTGATGGTCCTATCCTCTTTCTTAACAGAAGTTTTGAATTTTGTCTTTTGAGGAATATTTTCCATGGCAGTGGATTTTATAATGAGTCTCATTAATGCCACTACATTGTAAAGCATATTTGTAAAAACTGAGCTCTTGCCTGGTGTCAGCTGGTTGCAAAGACTTCATTTTAAGGAAGGTGAGAACAATCAATGCTGGAAATGCAGCTTATTTGCCAGAAAGTGAGTAAAAATTAAATTCCTCTTGAGTTTAAATTATAGCCATTTTACACCTGGTTTCAACACAGCATGGTTAGTTCTTCCTTTCTTTAAAATTATAAGTCATTTTTATAGTGGAAAATCCAAATGCTATAAAAAGCAGAAAACAGAAGAAAAAAAGACCCCCATAATCCTGAATCTATCACTGTTAACCAATTTAGTATATTCTTTGCAGTTATTTTTTCCCTTTTCTTTTGTCTTAAGACATATCGTCTATATCATTTTATATTCCAATTTTTCAATAAAATATAAGCATTTCCAATGCTGTTAAGATTTTTTCATAAATAAATCTTAATGGATGTCTTTGAGAAACATACTATAAGTTAGTTCCTTGTTCCCTATTTTGGACACTTAGGTGGTTTTTATATTTCTGCTATTTAATAATGATGGGACAGACATCTCTGCATGCACAAAAACTATTTTCTGCATTTTGCATTATTTGTGCAGGAAAAATTATGGCCTGAATGAGTATGGCTGGATTAAAGTCCATGGCTACGTACTGGCAAGTGGCCTTATGCAAAACCCTCACCAACTGATAACCCAAGTAACAGTCCATAGAGTGCTGTCTCCACACACACTTACCAACACTGGGTGTTCTCATGGTTCTGTCTCCTGATTATACTTTCAGCCTTCTATTGCCCTTTTGTTAACTGTCTGATCTTGCTCTTTGAGTGCTCATCTGCTGAAGCGGGGTGTTATTTTTTACTTAAGAATGTAAGTTCTGTGCACCCTAAAATATTCAGCTTTTGTCCAACATATGTGTTGCAAATATTTTCCCTGTGTATTATTTACCTTTGAATTTTGTGTATTTGGATATTAATGGAAGATTTCCAATTTTATGTAGTTAAAGCTCTTCTTTCTGATTCCTTCTAACGCCTCTAATCTTAGAAAGCCCTCCCCTCTGTCCCTCCTGCATCCACCTAGTATACTATGGCACTATTGTGAAAACCTCAGCCCTTTGTAATTTATTTGGGAGCATGGGAATAACATCCCTCTTCCTTGCTGACACCTGATGCTCGTTATCATGTAACACATTTTCCATGTGTTAGAACTGACTCTCAGTTATGCAGTTTAGTTTCATGGAGCTATTGTTTTTCCTGGGGTTGGGACCACATTTTTATTCATTATTGAAGCTTTAAATATGGAAATGTTCATCTCACTTCATTCCTCCTCTTTCGCCCTCTTAAAATCCACTTCTCCTGGCCTGTTTATTCTTTCAGAATATTTTAGAATAATTTTATTAATTTAAATCAATAAAAGATTTTAATTAACAGGAAAATTGAGTATATTTTAATTATAACATTGTGACCAGTATATGAATTAACATGAGACAGATCAACAACTTTAAAATACTCATTTTTCTCATGAAAGAACATGGGGTGTCTGTAGATTAATTAAATCTTTTATGTTTCTCAGTACAGTTTTAGAGTTTTACTTTGCTCTTCATGAGTATGCATGGATATTTGATGTTTTCATTATCACTATGAATAGGGGGCTTTTAAATGACTTTTAAATTTTATAATCTGAGTATTAACTTTGTAAACTGTCTTAATAATTCAATTAACTAGCTATTTCTCTTACATTTCACAGGTATACAATCATATCTCTAAAAATAATTACCATTTTGTTCTTAATTTTGTAGTAGCATCTAGAGCTTTGGCTCTATATCTTACTTCCTTAGCCAAAACTTCAATATCAATGTTAAATAATCACTAAAAATGGTGGTCAATCAATTTTCATTGTTCCTGACAGCGACAGGAATGTATTTAACATAAAGCAGAACCACTGGCCATTAGTTTGTAATAGACATTAAGTTCCATCTTATAACATCTAGATGAATATATTTTTAATGTCATTTTGCTATGAGGAAGGGCAGTTATGGTCATCAAACACAAAACACGATCATAGGTAGTTTTCATGACACTGTGGCAGCCGTGAAAACAGAGCTCTCAGATCTCTGACAGCTGGAGGTGGAACCCATGACCTTCACAGAGTCCCAAGGCCACGCATCCACAGGCAACTCCCACCAAGCACTGGCTACGGTCAGGGGATGCCAGGGTGGGGGCCCATTCTTGGGAGAGGAGAGGCTCCTCTGAAAGGTGACTCTTAGCATCACACTGTGGCTCACGAGGCCCCAACTGCCTTCCAGACCCCCCCATGGCGCCACCCGCCAGGCTCCTCCCCACCTCGGCACCTGCTGCTCAGAGGACCCAGAGTAACACAGACATTAATTGTTTTGGCCCATGCGTAAAAAATTCAGACTGTTTTACTGAGCTTTCGGTTGAGTGACAATGTTATTTTGAAATCTATTACTTCAGTAAGATTAAAAACAACAGCAGATTTGGGCAGTGAATTAATGGCAACAAGCATAGAGGCACTGGTACTTTACAAGTCCCTTTCCTGGACACTGTCTCACCGTCATACCATCGGAGTCAGGGAAGTTTTCCTGTCTTCATTTTACAACAAACAACAAACAGTAGAAATACTGGGGAGTTCATAAATCTGAGCAAAGTTGCATTAAGAAGAAGAACAGAACCAGGGACAGAGCTTATAGCTTTTTAATTTTTATTCAAAACCCTTTCCATTTTAACCCCAATGTTCCCTAAATTCACATAAAACATGTTATTTTTATTATCTGGTTTACAAAAGAAAATATGATATTTAGCAGCGTTTTGACTTTTCATGTCTGCATCTAAAAATAATCTAATAATGCAAACCAGAAGTGTATTCTATTGGTAATCACTGTATCCTACGCATATTCTATATTGACCTCATAGAAAATTGACAGAATTTTCTATTATTACTCATGGTTTTTAACTAACCTTTTTGGTACCATGAATGATTTCGCACTAGTATGAAAAGAAGTTCTTCACGTTTTAGAAATATCAACTTTATATCTGGAATAGTTACCTATATTAATACATAGCTGCTGATTTCCAGTTTAATCATTCTATAATATCTTATCGATGTGTATTCCAAAATGTATTTATCTAGTCTCCTCCTGACTAGCACTTAGGTTGTCTCCTTTTTTTTTTTTCTTTTGCTATTACGAGCAACCTCACTTTCTTACCCACAACCCCTCATGCACGTGTATGAGAGGTTCCCGAGAACATACACGGCTATGGGTTCGTTGGAACAGGAAGACTTCTCATCCCACACCTTGCCAGACGGGGCCCTGGCGCTCACCAAAGGGGCAGAACCAGTTTATTCTCCCATCATCTGGGTAGCTCCCATGTTCCTACAATCTTGCCAAACTTCCTACCGTCAGCCTTCTTTGTTTTTAACTGGATGGATGTGAAACAGCATATCGCTGTGGGTTTAATTTCTATTTCTCATATTATTAGTGCTTATGACTTATTCCCCAGTCATGACTCTGTCTATGAAAAACAGGCCCATCACCCTTTAATATCTCTGCAAGTCCCTCGATTCTCCTCAGTCCACTGCCAGGCCCTAGACAAACCTGCAGCATCTCAGCAGCTGGCCTTCACTCTCCCTCATCCCCCCACAATTCCACTGGAGGTATTTACCTACCATCAACTTAATCACGTTATTTCTTCGCTTAAAAACACTTCATGGTCCCCCATTGCCTAAGGATCAAATCCACACTTGCCGGCACTACAAACACCCTCCACAGGCTGGCCTCACCCTTCTTTTTCCAGGACTATCCCAGCCACTCCTGCCCACATACCACACTCCTTCCTGCTGTCCAGTGAACTCCACAAACACTTCTTACCTGTGTCGCTTTTCACATGGTGTTGTCTCTAGCTCATGGATGCATGGCTAATGTCTTACTGACCCTTGCCACTGGAGTAGGGCCTGGTAAATACTGGGTGATCCACACGTGATGCTTTACATTAAATGGGGTTTCGTTTTCTTTGGACAGCCAATATTACTTCCATTCATTTGTTTTATGTGCCTTTCCTAGAGTCCAGGAACACAACGGTGAATCGAACAGCGGAAACTCCTTTTTCCACCATCACGGCGCTTACATTCTAGAGCGAGAAAACGGATGATGAACAAAAATGATTGACTTACGTAGTGTTGCAGGAATTGATGCGAGCTATGGGGGAAGAGAGAGTACAGACATGAGATAGGGGCAGTGGGTGCGGGGGTGTGCTGTGATAGGGCTGAATCCTAGAAGGGGCAGCGGAGGCCGATGGATGGGAAGGAAGGAGGGAGAGAGAAATATGACTGTCTAGGGGCAGAGCTTGCCAGGCAAAAGTCATGGCGAGAGTAAAAACCCAGAGGAGGGAGCTTACCAGCTCGCTGTGCTGGAGGCAAGCTGGAGCAGAGACTGAGGAAGAAGGCTGGAGACGCAGATGGAGCGGGGAGGGAGGGAGGCACTCAGGTAGCATCTCATGAGTCAGTAAGGACTCTGCCTTTGCTCCTAAGAGATAGGAAGCCATCGAAGGGATCTGAGCAGAGAAGTTGTAATGGGCTCCCTCAGAGTGTTGTGCTATGATCAGCCTGAAGGTGACCAAGAAGAAAAGGAAGGAGAAAAGCCAGGAGCCCCTGCAATAATTCCAGTAAGAAATGTTGGTGGTGTGGATGGACTGGGACGGTGGTGAGAAGTTGTTGCTGGATTCTACGCGTGCCTTGAAGATAGAAGCAAAGGGTCTGCTGCTGGACTGCACGTGGAGTGTGAGAGCAACGGATGGATGACTCCATTTTTTGACCCGAGAAAATTATAATTTATAAACAAATTTATATAATTATATAAATTTATATAATTATAAATTTATAAAATTATAATTAAAATTTGATGGATCTGCCAGGAACTGAGATGGGGGAGGGGATGGAGCAGGGTTTGAGGGGAAAACGGGAGTTCAGTTTTGGACATTTTATGTTTGAAAATGCTTATTAGACATGCAGGTGGAGAAGGAAAAACAACTCTGGCATTCAGGGGAGAGGCATGAGATATGAATAAAAATGTGCAAGTCATCAGTACGCAGGTGAAACTGAAAGTCCTAAGAGTAGATGGGATCATCAGGGTGGTGAGTAGAGAGAAGGGAGGAGGCCAAGGATGGAGCCCTGAGGCACCTCCATGAGTGCAGGGGAAGGAGGAAGAACCTGCAAAGGAGACACAGAAGTCAAGGTGGCTGGGAAGGTCACTCCGTGGCTACAGGAAGATAAACTGAAGGTCACAAACCTCATACGGATCAGGTTTCCAGATTAATTTGGTAAACTGAAGCATCTGTGCAAGCTGTCCCCCACTGAACTTGGCTGTTTATAGAAGAAAAACAATTTCTACAGATTCTAATTCAGGAGTGGTATCAGAAGAAAGCACTATTAAAAGACCTGACCCTAGACAGAGGCGCTGCAAATTTCTGGTGCTGTCCCTCAAATCACTTCAACCATCCTCTTCAAAGTCCACATTTTGAAAATAGCTCATCTTTTTTTTTTAAACATCTTTATTGGCGTATAATTGCTTTACAATGGTGTGTTAGTTTCTGCTTTACAACAAAGTGAATCCGTTGTACATATACATATGTTCCCATATCTCTTCCCTCTTGCGTCTCCCTCCCTATCCCACCCCTCTAGGTGGTCACAAAGCACCGAGCTGATCTCCCTGTGCTATGCGGCTGCTTCCCACTAGCTATCTATTTTACATTTGGT
>NC_041218.1:99017983-99048937 GCF_002837175.3 Physeter macrocephalus | reverse complement strand
GATGGACACTTAGGTTGCTCCCATGTCCTGGCTATTGTAAATAGAGCTGCAGTGAACACTGTGGTACATGACTCTTTTTGAATTATGGTTTTCTCAGGGTATATGCCCAGTAGTGGGATTGCTGGGTCGTGTCGTAGTTCTATTTGTAGTTTTTTAAGGAACCTCCATACCGTTCTCCATAGTGGCTGTATCGATTTACATTCCCACCAACAGTGCAAGAGGGTTCCCTTTTCTCCACACCCTCTCCAGCATTTCTTGTTTCTAGAGTTTTTGATGATGGCCATTCTGACTGGTGTGAGATAATATCTCATTGTAGTTTTGATTTGCTTTTCTCTAATGATTAATGATGTTGAGCATTCTGAAAATAGCTCATCTTAAGCATGCCCCCAGTGCAATCCCTCACACACAAAGCACCTTCCAGACATGAATGTTCTATAATTTTGCAAGATGTGTGAGATACAGAGATGGAACCAGATTTTATTGGAAAGAAAGGTGACTCCGTTCATCATGGTGGCATCTGATTTCAGAGCAAAATACCAGACTGTCCACACTGATCAAGACTGCTTCCCCCTAACCTGCAGTGCTCTACCCCAGTGGTTTTCCTGGGGAACTGTGAAAAATACTGAAGCCTGGCTTTCACCCACAGAAAGTCTGACTTAATTGTTCTGGAATTCTAATTGCCACTAAGGTTGAGAAACACTGTTCTAGAATGGGATTCTTAAGCTCAAATGCATATGAACTTCCCACAGAACTGTAAAAATGCAGACTCTGATGAAGTAGGTTTGGTGGGGGCCTGAGACTCAGCATTGCTATAATCTCCCAGGTGAAGACAGGATCTGGTCCAAGGACCACGTTTCAAGCAGCAAGGATCTACACTGTATAATCATCTCTACAGAAGTCATTTGGCATCATCATGTATGATGATGAAATGCAGTCAACTCGACTATTAAAAGCTAGTTCTCCAGACATTTTATTCAGGAAATATTTACAGAGCACTTAACTATGCATGAGGCTTGGTGTTAGAGGCTTCAAGAGATACAGAGGTTAAGGGGAGAAAAAAGTCATGGTTCTGACCAGAGTTAGGAAGGGCAAACAGGCTTCCATTAGAGTATCTTCTCTGATCGATTGGTACATATGTCATCCTTGTCCCAAGAGAGCAAAACATAAAATGACCTGGAAACTCAGCATCAGAAACCACAGACTCTCCTTAATCCTCTAATGTGGTACCAGGTACCATTACATTCTTTAGGGCACATGAAATGGGACCCCTGGCAACTGTCTGTCCAAACTCCCTTAGCCTTAAAGCCCAGGTATTTGATAAATGAAATACTGCCTCTGCCGTATCAGTAAACAAAGGATGTCACGGTCATCAGCGACTGCAGCCCTCCAACGTGAGCCAGTGAGCCCTGAGGAAACTCAGGAAGGAAAGAATACCGGAAATCTAGCAGCCGTCAGACTGCAGCCACTCCCTAAGGTGAGCCCTGAGGAAACTCAGGATGTGGAAACACACGGTACTGGCTCCAGAGAGCTGAGGTGCATATCAAAGGAATGATTTCAGTAAGTCCAGACTCTTGCATCTTCCCATGCACAGAAAAGCACTACATTCCTTAACTTGCGACTTCTGGTTTTCTTTATCTAACAGTAATCTTTTGATGTTCCGACTACCTGCCCTTTGTTGCAAAACTCCTATATATCCTAGCTCTCCACTCAACTCCTTGGAGCAGTTCTCTCAGGGTTACTTGAGATGCTGCTTCCTGGGCTTGAAGCCCTAAAAATTCCCACCGAATAAAGCATAACTCTCGACTTTTAGGTTGTGTATATTTTTTTAGTCGACGTAATTAACCACTAACCCCTCTATTTGATAAGGGACCTATAAACGGTGCTCAAAGTGCTTCCAGGCCCTTGAAGAAAGATTCTTTAATGCATTCAGCAAGCCCACAGCATCTTGCACAGGTGGCCACCAAATGATGCACCCAATTGTCCCTCTAGGGGTGTGGGATCTGACACGAATATACATTTCTCATGACTTCCTTCTGTGAGACCAGCCACATCTGATTATGCACAGTGAAGCCTGTGAGTTTCCGGCCCAGCTCTGCCCATGTTTAGAGACAAGGGGCACCATAATGGGAAGTGTGTAAGAAGCTGGTCTCCCCCACCCCTTCATCCTAGGGTAAGGCCTGGGGGGAGGAAGGGGTTGTTTGCTGCCCTAAAGCTAACATCTGGTTGTCTGGGACCATACCTTGTCACCTGCACCTCAACAAACTCCCTCATTTGCCTGCTCAGCCAAAAATGACTAGGGGTTCCTGTGTAATAAAGAACGTGGCTGGCCCTTGTCTCCAGCTTGTGGGAGGAAGACCCTAAATCCTTGAAATTTCTCAAGTGACAGCACTGTCTTTGCTATTCATGGTAGGCCCTGATAGTTTATGCTAACGAGGTTACTGACGGTGGCCCCCCCAGATAATTTACACTAACGAGATGACTCAGGATGGGAGCTGGTCACACCAGAAAGACCAACCATGTGATTAGAGGGCTGGGGCTTTGAGTCACGTGACATCAACCTGACATCTGGGGAGGTGGGGGTAGCTGAAGATTAAGTTCGACCACAGGACCCACGATTCAATCAACCCTGCCAAATAACGAAACCCCAATAAAAACTCTGAACAGCAAAGCTCAGGTGATCCTCCCTGGTTGGCAATACTCTGCATATTGTCACACAGTGATGTGCTGGTAGGGTAACCCATCCTGACTCCACATGGAAGGGACACTAGAAGCTCTGTGCTTGTCATCGTCTCAGACCTTGTTCTATATGTCTCTTCTTTGGGCTGGTTGTGATTTGTATCCTTTTGCTGTAATAAAACTGTAATTTTAAGGATAGAACTTTCCTGTGTTCTGAGTCATTCTTGTGAATTACTAAACTGGAAGAGGGAGTGAGAACTCCTGAATCTGTAGCTAGTTGGTCAGAAGTGTAAGTGACCTTGGGGCCACAAGCTTGTGGTAGTGGTGGATGGGGGCCGTAAGTTGTGAAGTGTGACCCACCTCCAGGTAGCTGGTGTCAGAACTCACTGCCGGAGTCTGTCTCAGTTTCCTGAGAAGCACTGCCCTGGAGGGCTGCCTGACTGACTGAGGCCGTGTCAACGTCCTCCAGCCAAAAGAACCTTCCCCTATACACCTCCCAACCCTGCTGGGGATTTGCTCCCAACTAATGAACATGACATTTTCTTCACCTTGAACTTTGCTCATCGAGTACCATCAATCCAGGTGATGACTTTGGCTGCAACAGCCCATCAGTAAAATGCCTATGGGGACACTGAGATGTGTGCAGGGTCACAGGCACACTGTAGCCAGGCTTTCCCCTGAGCCCGGCCACACCCCTTTCCCTGCCTCTTTTCCTTCTCCACCAAAACACATCAGGTCCCAGGTGCTCCTAGGATAAGGCCATCCACCAAGACGTGTGATCCTGAGTCACTGTCATTTTCAAATCCATGATACATCTGTTCCTCTTGTTTGGAAAAAATAGCCCGAGCTCTAGAGGAGTTAAGAGCAGGGTTCTCAAGGTGACCCAGTGCCGCTGCATGAGAAAGAAGAACCAGGACCTCCTGACTCCTCTCATCATTCTCTCAGATCATGTTGCTGTTCGGAAACAAAAATTCAATCCGTGATCTAAATATACCTTAGGTTGAATGGTCCAACGTCATGATATTGATTGTTTTTTAAGTTAAAAACACAAGAGGACCTGTCAGTTTTCGCCTGCAAAATTCTGTTCCGAAAGCTTCACAAACCTTTTTGACGCAGAATCTGTTCGGCCATTTACACAGGTCTTCTCCAGAGGGGAAGATAAAGCTCCTCCTAGGGCTTGGTGGTACTCTGCCCCTCCCGCCTGTGCACCGCACACGCCTCCCTGCCTGTCCTTCCAGCTCAGACTCTCTTCTTCTGGGAAATTCTTCCCTCTCCATGCCCATGAGGAGCAGCTGCTGGCGGCCAGGTTTGCCCTGGATGACACCACTCCTGGGCCAGCACGGACTCCCAGAGATGGACCTGGCACCAACTAATTAACTGGCCGGTCAGTAACCAGCAAGAGTTCCTTTCCTGACGATTCTAAGATACGTGAGTGGTGGGTGTCCTGTGAGGTCATCCAAACCTCAAGGCCATGTATAGGGACCTGTACAAGGACACGTACAGGGACAAGCAAAGGAATACAGTCCAGAAAGAAAACTGGAGAGGAACCTATGCCCGTTATGACTTTGCAAGGGAATCTGTCATGTGATTTTACAACACCGCTCCTTCTCTACTTTGTTTTTCACCATTTAAATAGGCTCCTCTTCCTTGCAAGCAATGATTCTAGAGGGAATAAGACATACCTTCCTCTCTAGTACACTAAGATTCACTTACAAATGGAAAGAAGCTGTAATAGATCTCATTCATTTGATATAGACATTCAACCATAATCCAACACTGATCCTATTTAACAGAACGCATGCATTTTAAAGTAGGAAGAAACATGTTTCTTATTTCTTATCTGCATTCCCAGGGAGGGACTTCATTTAGCGAGAGCCAAGAATATATTTTACAAATCTGAGACTCAATTTTAATTTATAGTACTGGGTTCTGGATCAGAGTCCAGGCATAAATTGTCTATGAAGCAAAATAGAGAAGATAAAAGTGAGTCTCAAATGTTTCTAGTCAAGTTAAAGATTTCTTCTTATGAGATCAGGGGCCAATTTGTTAGTGTAATTGGTAATAAGCTGCTGTCATTAAAACCTGGGCATGGTCTAGGGTTGGGACACAAACAGGAAAGTGTGATCAGAGTAGGAGTGTTCAGAAGGTGTCACAAAGGACTCTAATTCCACTGTGACCAGATTTTGAAAAGCATTCCCTTGACAGCTAGCTCAAGGATGCTTTTAGTCCAGGAATGCTTTAAGGATGTGACAAATGCACAGCGTTTGTCACTCTGTTAAAGGCAAGCAGGATGTGTGCCGAGACCTTTGCCTCTGGGCTGACGAAGCATCTGGAAAGCAGGACCAGGCAACGTCTTCAGCTTATTGTGGCCCAGGAAACATAGAAAAAGGCAATGGTGCTGATGTAAGTGGGACGGACTGCTTGCTGCCATAGCTGAGGCCTTTAAGGTCTTAAAAACCTGCTTCATCTCACCAGATTCAAATTTCATCTCATAAAACCAAGATCACACAAAATGACAAGTCAGACCCACCCATGTGACGTCCAAGTCTGCCTTCTCTCTGACTCAGAGGGCCCGAGTCTACTCCCATAAAACACTGGAAAAACATTTCTCCTTCATGGGTGTCAGGCATTTTGAAGAAACTACGGTGGTTTTTGCCTAACCCCCTCCTCTGCCTGGATCTCCCACACTGTCCCTACGTGTCCTCTGAGACAGCAAAGACCAGAACCAGCTATGGAGGAAAGCTTTCAAGGTCCTGACAACCAAAGAACAGACTTTGTTTTCTAATATCTGTGGGCCATTTACAAAAATCAGTTACACAAGGGTCGTACACAAATACTGGATAAATTACAAAATGCAGCACGAGTATGGATGACATTTTCTGACCACAAAGCAACTAGGCCAGATAAGAATAATCCAAGTTTGAATGTTAACGATACTTCAACCAATTTAAAACTAGGAACCCAAATAGCTTCTTGGTGAAAAAGGAATTCTAAATTGCAGTTACAGACTTTAGAAATTAACGACGATGAAAAGGAACACAAAGAGAACTGTTCTCAAGAGGAGAATGAGTAGCATTAAATAGGACTGGCATCCAGCCGGCACTCACTGGTTTGGCCATCTTACTGTTAAAACATGGGAACACTTTCCAGTGGGTTGGCAAATAGTACCACTCTGAGCCTGTCCCCTGGGATTACCAATCCTTCAATTCTGATTGGTCAGTTCCTATACAGGATTGGTCATTAAATATTGTAGAGTTTAATTGCTTTTGTGATAACACAAAAAAAGATAAGTAAATGAACTGAGGATTCAACCCTCACATTTCTTAAAATTAGGGGAAAAAAGCAAGAGTCAACCCAAAGAGAGCAGGAAGAATGAATTGAGGAGGACCACAAATGTGAGGGATATCTTCTGTCTGCTTCTCTTGTCCCACCTCCTCTGCCTGACCCAGTGGAGGCACTAATGGTCTCCCTCGCTTTCTGTGGTACAGTCGGTTCAGCCAACTGTGAGCACTGCAAGAGCCTGGAGGGAGGGAGAAGTGTGAGGCTAGAGGTGTCCTTGAGGCCCCTCACTGCCAGCTGTGAGCTGGCTCGAGGTCCCGGCCCCCTCAGGGATCCCTCTCCACTCGTCTCTGTGTTCCTTCCATATTGGCTCCTGTGCTCACTCGGCCATGGAGTGGTTTCCTCCAGTCCTTTTACTAAAGTCTCCTCAAATTGCCTGCTTTGAGTTTGCCATCATTTCCTGATGGGACCCTGACTGATGCACTAACAATGATAACAGAATAATGAAAAGGAAAATGTGGGCAGGAAAATTAAACAGCCCAACTCCGGTTTGTCTAGTGTTTTGCATATACATTATTCAGGAAATTTACTTGAATGTATCATTTCCTGAATACGTTATTTATTCATGATAAATAAATAAATTACCTAAGACCTTTAGATAGCTTTCTTTTATTCTTTAAAAGCTGTTTTCCCTATCAGTGGTAGTTATAACTCCCTTTCATATCACTCATCTTGTTTGTCTGCTTTATTCTCTTTAATTTTATATGTACATATATGTATACAAAAAAGAATATATTTGAAAAACTAAAAAGGAACTAGAAAAATCAGAAATATATATGAAAAACTAGAAATGCTAGAGAAATAAATACATGTGTATACATATGTGAATTACACACACATACAAGCATGCACACACACAAATGAAGAACAGAAAAATTAGAGGTAAAAAACAAATATGCAAAATTAGTAATATGAAAGGAGAAAGGAGATTATAGTTACTACTGTTGGTAGGAAAAGTGGTTTGAAATTATAAAAGAAAGGTACCTAGAGTTCTAATAAAATAAATTCCAAAATCCTGATGAAATGGTTAATTTTTCTGAAAATTTGACTTTTCTTCTGAAGACTTTCCTTCTGAAATAAATAATAATGAGACTCGTAAATATGGAAGAAACTCAAAACAATTTTCAAGTGTTTTTTGCTTCCGGAAAAATTATTTCATAAATTCAAGGAATTAATAATTATATAATTTCTCTATTTCAGAAGGTACAAGATAGTTTCCTAATTTATTTAAAAAGCAATGTATATGTCATGCCCCCCTTCAAAAATTAGAGTCTATGCATTCTTAAGGTAAATTATGCAAAAATTCTAAATCAAGATACAGAAAATGAATCCAGAAATATGTTTAAAGAAAAATAATACATGAATGGAGGGGAGTTTGGCACTTTTACCCCAGTGGTGTGCTGGTAAACTGGCTTTCTGGGGTGGCAGGTGGTGTTAGCTGGTTTCTGGGGTGTAAAGTCCCTACCATATTGATTTCACATTATCAGTGGTTTAACAGCAGGCTCCCAAAATCCCTGAAAAAGTAGCAATTTTTCTTATGAGCCTCTGTCTGAGTGAGTTGCTCTCCAGGACCCACTGCTCTTCCATGCGGCAATCTCACCTCTAGGGAAGTAAACTGAATATTCGCCTCCAGAATATGAAAACACAGACGCGTGAGGGTATCCACTGCAGTCTCCCTGTAATTACAAAACACTGGAGGCTCTACCTCAGTGACCACGTATAGGGTGCTGCTGAATAAACTTTGCTCGCACCGTACCTGCACACCTACACAGTGCACACATTACTGGGCACCTCCACCTCCCCTAAAAGGGTCTTACTCTCTGTGCCTCATCATCCGCTTACGGCTGGCCCCTCCCCTCATTTTTCTAGTCCCAGTTCAGTTATTAGGGACTCTGGGAAGTTTTCATTTACCTACTGGCTGAGATATGTGCTATATACTTATGGTGTTCACATTAATGGAACCATGTGAAAGTCTTTTATTTCTGTGTAGGCTCTGTTACAATTATTTTGTTTTCTTCAAACATCCTGGTCACATAACCAATAAATGTATTTTTTTAAAACTATGCAATCATCCCAGGGTAACAAGGATGGTTCAACATATGCAAATCAATCAATGTGAGACACACTGATTGTGTATCAATGTGATACATCAACAAAAAGAAAAGACAAAAACCACATGATCATCTCAATAGATGCAGAAAAGGCATTCGATAAAATTCAACATCCATTCATGATAACAACTCTTACCAAAGTGGGTAGAGAGGGAACATATCTCAACATAATAAAAGCTATTTATGACAAACGCACAGCCAATATAATACTCAATGGTAAAAGCTTAATACCTTCCTGCTAAAATCTGGAACAAGACAAGGATGCCCACTCCCACCACTTCTCTTCAACAAAGTACTGGAAGTCCTAGTCACAGCAATCAGACAGGAGAAAGAAATAAAAGGTATTCAAATTGAAAGGGAAGAGGTAAAATTGTCATTATATGTAGATGACATGATAATATATCTAGAAAACTCTAAAGACTCCACACAAAAACTACTAGAACTGATAAACAGATTCCGCAAGATAGCAGGATACAAGATTAACATACAGAAATCTGTTGAATTTCTTTACACTAAAAATAAAATATCAGAAAGAAAAAGTCAAAAAATGCCTTTTAAAATCTCATAAAAAATACCTAGGGATAAACCTCACTAAGAAGGTGAAAGACTTATACACTGAGAACTATAAAACATTGTTAAAGGAAATTGAAGATGATTCAAAGAAATGAAAAGATATTTTTGATTGGAAGAATTAATATTGTTAAAATGGACATACTACCCAAAGCAATCTACAGTTTTATGTGATCCCTGTGAAAATACACATTACATTTTTCACAGAACTAAACAAGTAATCTTAAAATTTATGTGGAACCACAAAAGATCCAGAATTGCCAAAGCAATACTTAGGAAATATCACAAAGCAGGAGGCATAACTCTTCTAAACTTCAGACAATACTACAAGGCTACATTAATCAAAACAGCATGGTATTGGCACAAAACAGACATATAGATCGATGAAACAGAATATAGATCCCAGAAATAAACCTACACACCTACAGTCAGTTAATCTACAACAAAGAAGGCAAGAACCTATACTCTTGGATTGGAAGAATTAATATTGTTAAAATGGCCATACTACCCAAAGCAATCTACAGATTTAATGCAATCCCTATCCAATTACCCATGACATTTTTCACAGAACTGAACAAATAATCCTAAAATTTATATGGAACCATAAAAGACCCAGAATTGCCAAAGCAATCCTTAGGAAAAAGACCAAAGTGGGAGACATAACCCTCCCAGACTTCAGACAATACTACAAAGTTACAGTCATCAAAACAGTGTGGTATTGGCACAAAAACAGAAATGTGGATCAATGGAACAGAATAGAGAGCCCAGAAATAAACCCACACACCTGTGGACAATTAATCTTTAACAAAGGAGGCAAGAATACACAAAGGGGAAAAGAAAGTCTTCAGCAAGTGGTGTTGGGAAAGTTGGACAGCTACATGTAAATCAATGAAGTCAGAACACACCCTCACATCATACACAAAAATAAATTCAGAATGGCTTAACGACTTAAATATGAGACATGACACCATAAAACTCTGAGAAGAGAACATAGGCAAAACATTCTCTGACATAAATCATACCAATGTTTTCTTAGGTCAGTCTCCCAAGGCAATAGATATAAAAGCAAAAATATACAAATGGGACCTAATCAAACTTACAAGCTTCTGTACAGCAAAGGAAACCATAAACAAAACAAAAAGACAATCTACAGACTCAGAGAAAATATTTGCAAATGATGTGACTGACAAGGGCTTAATTTCCAAAATATACAAACAGCTCATACAACTCAATAAAAAACAACAAACAACCCAATTGAAAAATGGGAAGAAGACCTAAATAGGCATTTCTCCGAAGAATACATACAGATGGTCAATAGGGACATGAAAAGATGCTCACCATTGCTAATTATTAGAGAAATGCAAATCAAAAATACAATGAGGTACCACCTCACACCAGTCAGAATGGCCATCATTAAAAAGTCTACAAATAATAAATGTTGGAGAGGGTGTGGAGAAAAGGGAACCGTTTTACACTGTTGGTAGGAATGTGAATTGGTGCAGCATTATGGAAAACAGTACAGAGGTTCCTCAAAAAACTAAAAATAGAGTTGCCATATGATCCAGAAATCCCACTTCTGGGCACATACCCAGACAAAACTATAATTTGAAAAGATATATGCACCCCTATGTTCACAGCAGCACTATTTACAACAGTCAAGACATGGAAACAACCTAAATGCCCAACAACAGATGAATGGTTAAAGAAGGTGTGGTATATATAATATATACAATGGAATATTACTCAATCATTAAAAATGAAAGAATGGCTTTTGCAGCAACATGGATGGACCTAGAGATTATTATACTAAGTGAAGTCAGAAAGAGAAAGACAAATACCATATAATATCACTTATATGTGGAATCTAAATTATGACACAAATGAACTTATTAATGAAATAGAAACAGACTCACAGACATAGAGAACAGACTTGTGGTTGCCAAGGTGGGGTGGGGGGGAAGCATTGGGAGTTTGGGATTAGCAGATGTAAACTAGTATATATAGGGTGGATAAACAACAAGGTCCTACTGTATAGTCCAGGGAACTATATTCAATATCCTGTGATAAACCATAATGGAACAGAATATGAAAAGATATATATACATATGTATGACTGAGTCACTTTGCTGTACAACAGAAATTAACACAACACTGTAAATCAACTATACTTCAATACAATTTTTAAAAAACTGTAATCATATGGATATTTTTAGGTTGAAATAGAAAATTTTTCATCAAAAATTTAAATTACAAAGGATCCTATTTCTGGTATATTATAATTATTGATATTTATAAATAAAATGGTTACATCTCTCTTTTAAATGTATCCAGCAGAATCTAACATATTCATTTGATGCTTAAAACATATGGAAAATTTACACCTTTTGTTAGTCCCCTTCCAACTCCCTGAAATAATTTAATCCTAATGCTATATATTTATGATGTAAACTCTTTTATTAATTATGCTTTTCTATAACAAAGTATGTATATAAGTTTAAATTTAATTTTAAAAATTCCTATGATGCTCAGCCCTAATTGTTAAATAATTTCTTCCAGGTTGGGTAATCGATTATTATTGTTGTTAAAATTATTATCAGCAGGATACAGCTGATCCAAATAAATATATTACAAATTTGATTTTAAAAATTACTAACATTAAAACATTATCAGATATGCATCCCTTAATCATACAAATAAGGTCACTTCTCTTCAAGAAGCTCATGTATCCATGACTAATATGACATTGCTAGAATGAGTCAGGCTTCCAAGTTAATGTAATTACTTTAAAAAATTATTATTATTACTATAGAATTAAGCAATAACATATATTAGTAATATACATAAATAGATATGAGTGAAAATGATTTTATTATAGCAATATTACACATCTTTGAACTATTCCGAAGATTTATACTCCAAATCTCATTGTCATTCCTCTTCAAAATTATCTTTAATGATCATATGCCAACAACTCAATTAGTTCCTGCTTCAGTTTGGTGAAAGTAAAGAACTGGAAAACACTTGACTTGGAAAACATTTGTTCATCAGAGTTATTCACTTTCTGGGAAGTATACAAAAATGGTTTACCAAGATTTATCAGGGGATCAATATTACTTTCACTTAGAGGTATAATTGATTAACTCAGGAAAAGTTAGGGAAATTTACATATTATTAATTTCATTACACTTTTACCAATACAATATTTTTAATATGGAGAACAGTATGGAGGTTCCTTAAAAAACTAAGAATAGAACTACCATATGACCCAGCAATCCCACTACTGGGCGTATACCCTGAGAAAACCATAATTCAAAAAGAGTCATGTACCACAGTGTTCATTGCAGCTCTATTTACAATAGCCAGGACATGGAAGCAACCTAAGTGTCCATCAACAGATGAATGGATAAAGAAGATGTGGCACATATATACAATGGAATATTACTCAGCCATAAAAAGAAATGAAACTGAGTTATTTGTAATGAGGTGGATAGACCTGGAGTCTGTCATACAGAGTGAAGTAAGTCAGAAGGAGAAAAACAAATACCGTATGCTAACACATATATATGGAATCTAAGAAAAAAAAATGTCATGAAGAGATTAGTGGTAGGACAGGAATAAAACACAGACCTACTAGAGCATGGACTTGAGGACATGGGGAGGGGGAAGGGTAAGCTGTGACGAAGTGAGAGAGTGGCAGGGACATATATGCACTCACTTTGTTGTAAAGCAGAAACTAACACACCATTGTAAAGCAATTATACTTCAATAAAGATGTTTAAAAATTTTTTTTAATAAATAAAAAGAAAAAAATTATTTTATATCAGTCTATGCTTTAAATATACTTTTGTCATAATCTTCAAGCTATACATTCGATCATTCTATTTATGGAAAATATCTACCATATAACGTAAGTGGTAAAGCCAGTTCTCTTTGTCAAACCAATTACCCAAATTAGATTTTTTTGGTCCAAAAAATGTCTGACCTCATTTTAAAATTTGAAATCAATGTGCTAATGTACATTTCAAAGAATATTATAAACATGACTAGAAATAAGGTGAAAGATGCAATTTGTAAGTTAGATTACTAAAAACTTCCAGTAAGATTAAAATGATATAGATCTAATATATTTATCCTTTTTAAAGTAAGTTATACAAACAAGATACTAAATCATTCTCATTTCTTAATTTGTTCTAGTGCAATGTAATTTGCAGCTGAAATTACCAGTTATTGGAGAAGAGTAGAGCATGATAATAGCCTTGGCATTCTTTCTGTAATTGTGGTTATATGACTTGGTTCTGAAGGACAATTAAATGAGTCTCATTTATTATAAAAATCCAAAATAATTGCAATAATTTCATTAGACATAATTATTAAAAATTTTACATCTATTTTAAATAGTGAAAAGAATGCAGTGCTAAAAATAATCAGTCTAGCAGCTAGCATATATTAAAATTTTGTAGTAACAGGAAGAAAATATTAAACATTTCATAACATGACAAATAATTGTAAAGAAAGAGTATGATATGATTTGAAAAACTAGGTTTTGACTGCCTTAATTAATAACATTTTGCTAATATGAGAGAAGCCAGGGAAAAGTTACATTCAGGAATTTTATTTAATAGCCTTGAAAATGCTGGTTGTTCCAGGAAACATCTGGAATGAATGACTGGCTCTCGGGGTGAGTACTGAGGACAGATGGGAAGAAGTGATTACATTTAAATATGGGTGGGCCTGTTTTTTAGTTTCATTATTTTGTACAGAAGCTCTTTTTGCTTTGCTCCCCAGTAAATCTCCCTTAAGAACTTCTTTCACTACAGGCAAAGAATGGAAAAGAAAAAGTCATTAAAGTGAAACCTACCCTTACTCCACAGACCATGTATCTGTTGGATTCAGAACCTCGCAAACATGCAGGGCCAAGCATCCCCTTTCCAACACCACACTTCATTCTTAATAGAAACTTAGAAGACAGCAACAGCAGGGGGATGCTCTGAGGGTTTATGATGTCTTGATTTATTATTTTATAAAAGGTTTTCTCTCTGTTTGATGCCCTTGAAGTTTACAGTCTATGGGTAATACACCAGGGTAAGAGGTCTGAGGTAGGTGTGGGGAATGCCTCCTTTTTGTGAAGAGACATTGTGAACCCAGGTTTATCCAAGCAGATTAATTTTAGAAAAGAATAGAGAGAAGTTGAGGATATGAGAACAGAATTCTGTAAAACATTCATGCTTGAGTCTTCCTTGGAAAGTCTTCTTTAACCCCCACTTCGAATCATGTTTGTCAATTTGAGGACAACTGTCCCATGAGACTGTGAGTTCCCTGAGTAGAGAGACAATCTCAGCTACCCCGGCATCTGTGGTCCCTCCTGGCACAAAGTATCACAAATAAACATTTACTGAAAGGATTAGTTCACTGATTTGCAGAAGAGAAAGGTGGGACATTTCAGAAGGGACTTAAAAGTGGGGACTGCTTAATAACTCATATAGCTCAATATCAAAAAAAGCAAACAACCCAATAAAAACATAGGCAGAAGATGTAAATAGACATTTCTCCAAAGGATACATCCAGATGGCCAACAAGCACATGAAAAGATGCTCAACATTGCTAATTATTAGAGAAATGCAAATTAAAACTACAATGAGGTACCACGTCACACCAATCAGAATGGTCATCATCAAAAAGTCTACAAACAATAAATGCTGGAGAGGGTGTGGAGAAAAGGGAACCCTCCTACACTGTTGGTGGGAATGTAAGTTGGTGCAGCCACTATGGAGAACAGTACGGAGGTTCCTTAGAAAACTAAAACTAGAGCTGCCATATGATCCAGCAATCCCTCTCCTGGGCATATATCTGGAGAAAAACATGGTTTGAAAGGATACATGCACCCCAATATTCATTGAAGTGCTGTTTACAATAGCCAAGACATGGAAGCAACCTAAATGTCTATCAAGAGATGAATGGATAAAGAAGATGTGGTACCTATATACAATGGAATATTACTCAGCCACTAAAAAGAATGAAATAATGCCATTTGAAGCAACATGGATGGACCTAGAGATTGTCATACTAAGTGAAGTAAGTCAGATAAAGACAAATACCATATGATATCACTTACATGTGGAATCTAAAATATGATACAAATGAACTTATTTACAAAACAGAAACAGACTCACAGAGTTAGAAAACAAACTTACCAAAGGGGAAAGAGGGGGAGGGATAAATCAGGAGCTTGGGAGTAGCAGATACACACTACTATATACAAAATAGATAAACAAGATCCTACTGTATAGCGCAGGGAATGACAACCAATACCTTGTAATAACCTATAATGGAAAAGAATCTGAAAAAGAATATATACGTAACTGAATCATTTTGTTGTACATCAGAAACACAACATTGTAAATCAATTCTACTTCAATAAAAATTTTTAAAAAGTGGGAACTACTTGAATAAGCCAAAAGCAAGTTGTATTCATATAAAAGTGTAAAGGTTAGATTTTTCCCTCCTGATTTTTAGCCTACCTGCCTTCCCAACATACACATACACACACACACACACACACACACACACACACACACACATCTGAAAAAGAATATATACGTAACTGAATCATTTTGTTGTACATCAGAAACACAACATTGTAAATCAATTCTACTTCAATAAAAATTTTTAAAAAGTGGGAACTACTTGAATAAGCCAAAAGCAAGTTGTATTCATATAAAAGTGTAAAGGTTAGATTTTTCCCTCCTGATTTTTAGCCTACCTGCCTTCCCAACATACACATACACACACACACACACACACACACACACACACACACACACTAATACTTCTTGAGTCCCCTATGAGCCTTCCCCAGGCATGCACAAATTCTGTCTTTTAGATGGTCCAATTCTCTATAATATTCTACAAGACCTGTCCCAGGGCCTTGCAAGTTTCCTATACTCACTCCGCTATGGTTTGAATGTATTTCCCCCCAAATTCATATGTTGAAGCTCCAATCTCTAATGTGTTGGTGTTTGAAGGTGTGGTCTTTGGGACGCTATTGGGTTTAGATGATGTCATGAGGGTGGAGCCTCTGTGATGGGATTAGTGCTCTTGTAGGAAGAAGAGGAAGAAATCGGAGCCCTTTCTCTCTCTGCCATGTGAGATAGAGCAAGAAGGTAGCCGTCTACAAACCAGGAAGGGAGCTCTCCCCAGGAATCAAATCAGCCAGCATCTTGATCTTAGCCTTTCCAGCCTCCAGAACTGGGTCTCCTGACCCAGGCAGACTAACAGGCTGCAGGGGTCCTGTGAAGTCCCAAATCAGACCCCCCAGGAGGCTGACTCCAGCCAGGCCAGGGACTGTTGGTTCCATAAAGTCGAAAATCAAGGACAGTGATTTCAAATCTCTCTCAACTCTTCCCACCCCTTTGGGAGAAGAGCCCATAGAGCTGTGGCGATTCTTTCAGTGCAGTTCCCATCCCCACCCCCGACGCATCCACCACATCACCTTAAATGGAGACGCCGTGGGGCTGTGAACGTCAGATCACCCCACGGCAGAACACCAGTCCTGGTCCTCCTCTGTGACTTAGTGCTGTTATTAGTCCTTCACTCGCCTGGAAATCCAGCCTTATTTTACTCTGGCTCCTCCCCATCCGCATTCAAACACGTTCACTCCTCTCCCACGTTCCGCTCACCCTAATAATCAGTTTATCCTCTTCCCTTCTCAGCAGACTTGTAGAAAGACATTTATACTCTGGGCTTCACTTCTCCACATCTTCCTCAATTTTTTCCCAGTTGTATCCTGGTTGCAAACTCACCCTCCAACTGAAACTTCTCTCTTAGAGAAAAAAAATGGGGTGGGGGCTTCTTCTTGCTAATTCCAATCTGTATGACACAGGAGAGAGGGCGAGACGTTCCCTCACAAATATTACAGAGCTTCACAGAGCAGACAGGAGCCCTGACATGTCCCTAAGAAAGAAAAACACATCAGCCTGAAAGAGACAGAGAACTGGAATCCAGAAGGAGCCACTCAGGAAGCAGAGTGATGCCTGTTGTGTCTGGAGAACGTCACATACCCACGGTCACTGACTTAGGACATCTGCCTGGGAGGGGTCATCTGCTCTGAGTCAGCAGAAGTGACAGGGGAGCATCCATCTTCAGTGTGCCCAGCGCCATTCTGAAACCATTCATCACGACAGCATTGTGGGCAAGATTATCACGAAGGCTTGGCAGCTGTGATGTCAATGTTATGCCAGCTTCATAAAACAGTTTGAGGCCTCGTGCAACAGGGCCAGCTGAGTTGACATGAAAGGCCCCTGCCTCCCACTCCTGATGCTGCCCTACCTGCTTCAAGTTCAGCTGACTGGGACTTCCCTCGTGGCGCAGTGGTTGAGAATCCGCCTGCCAATGCAGGGGACACGGGTTCGAGCCCTGGCCCGGGAAGATCCCACATTCCACAGAACAACTAAGCCTGTGCACCACAACTACTGAGCCCGCACTCTAGGCCCCGCAAGCCACAACTACCAAGGCCTGCATGCCACAACTACTGAAGCCCGTGCTCCGCAACAAGAGAAGCCACCACAATGAGAAGCCCGCACACTGCCACAAAGAGTAGCCCCTGCTCGCCGCAACTAGAGAAAGCCCGCACACAGCAACGAAGACCCAACACAGCCAAAAATAAATAAATTAAAAAAACAACAACAACAAAAAAAACCCCACAATGAGAAACATAAAAAAAAAAAATTCAGCTGACCTTTGAAGAACATAGGTTTGAGCAGCTCTGGCCCACTTAAATGCAGATTTTTCCAACAGTAAATATTACAGCACTACACAATCCAATTAAATTTTATTTTTAAACAGCTTGGTGGCAGGATCAGGACTGAATCAAACTTCTGATGACGTTTGGGGACAATAAGAAAGGCAGGCATGGTGCCCTTGAATCCCTGCTCGAGGTCACTGTCTTTTTCACCATTTCCAAGGGCTGTTGGTAAGTTTCTCTCAGTTGATCACCACTATTTTTGCATTCAAGTGTTGGATCTAATTGCCTTTTCAGACCACAATTCCTGAGCTTTTGAGTGGAAAACCTCAGGCCTTAATTCTGTCCCTGGATTCCACGTTGGGAGCTGCTGTATTTCCCCATTCGTTAGGAATCCTTCCCAGTTCCACATAACTGGGAACTGTTGGTGGCAGCTGCAGGTCTCCATTTGTTTGGAATCAGTCTGCAGTCCCCACACTTTGATGTATGCTGGGTTCAACCCCTTCCCCAGTCCAAAGTTACATGGGATTTGGTGGTGGTTACTGGCAGAGCTGGACTGGGTCCAACTTGAGAACTGAACCGAGTCTGATTTAAGAACTGGACTGGGTCTGGGTTGGAACTGGGTCTGATTTGGACTGTACTAGGTCCAGCAGGAGGCTTCAGGGAGATAGTAAATAAAGGCCTTGCTAAAGAAATGGGATACTTTATATTCAAAGAGTTGAGAGAGGCACCTTCCAACACATCTGCTTATTTTATGTTTAACAATTATAGTCCTGGAAGTTGCAGATATCTAACAAGAGGGCAAGATTTTACTAAAAACCTAGAAATACAATGGTCATTTTGGGAAACATTTCAGTTAGACAGGATTGTTCATTTAAGAAGTGCACTTGATGTCCATCGACAGATGAATGGATAAAGAAGATGTGGCACATATCTGCAATGGAATATTACTCAGCCATAAAAAGAAACGAAATGGAGTTGTCTGTAGTGAGGCGGATGGACCTAGAAACTGTCATACAGAGTGAAGGAAGTCAGAAAAACAAATACCGTATGCTAACACATATATATGGAATCTAAGAAAAAAAAAAGGTTCTGAAGAACCTAGGGGCAGGACAAGAATAAAGATGCAGACGTAGAGAATGGACTTGAGGACAAGGGGAGGGGGACTGCTCTTTTATGTTCCTTGCTGTCTGTCCTTGATGTAGAAGAAGAATTTCAACAAATTTAAAAGACTGATGTGTTTTACCTCCAATTCTAACCTTAGAATTCCCTTCACCAACCTGAACCTGCTCTTTTATGTTCCTTGCTGTCTGTCCTTGATGTAGAAGAAGAATTTCAACAAAAGTCCCCTGATCTAGTTGAGGTACCCCCAGATTTGTGGGTTACTTCTAATACTGATATTTGAAGAGTAAAAAGTTAAAAATCTATAAAGATTCAGCTACACATGATTAAATTCTCCATCAATTACCTCAATATCCGTTAAAGCCTGAGGCTACATAAGGCCTCACACCCACAGTAGAAGACTTAATCGCCCAGGGGCTAATCATCTACCTGACTCAGAAGGGTTCACTGCTGTAAACTTTTGTCCTGCCTTTTTTGGCATCCCTGTAGATCCCAACAGCCAATGTCTATCTGCCTTTACTTGGAAGGATCAGCAATAAACCTGGACACTCATGCCTCAGTCACTCACTGAGGCCCCTTATTTCTCCCAAGTGCTTCACTAAGATGTAAGCACCCTCCAGTCCCTGAGAAATCAGCCCTTTTACAATATGTAGACGACTCTCTGCTGTGCTCAGTAACCAAAAAGTTGTCCATAAAAGATTCCATTTATTTATTGCAACCGTTAGTTGTAAAAGGACACAAAGTCTCTAAGGAAAATTACAATTATCTCTAGATGCTGTTCATTACCTAGGTCATCATCTAAGTGCTGAAGAAACCCAGCTATCTCCAAAAAGAATTGAACCAATCCAGGAATTTCCTAGACCCACAGCTAAGTGCCAGCTTCATGGATTTCTAGGTCTGGCTGGTTATTGCAGACTATGGGTTCCTAATTTTTCTCTATTAGTTTCCTATTAGCTTTCTTTTAACTTCCATGAACTTACTAAAATTTCAGTCCCTGAACTCTCCTTAGGAAGATAAATAGGAGCAGGCTTTTATAAGACTAAAACAAGTACTCCAAGAACCACCTGCCTTAGGGCTACCTAACTATTCAAAACTTTTAACCTGATTTGTGGATGAAAGAGATACCCAAGCCCTGGGAATGCTCACAACAGCATGGCGATAAAACATGGCAATAAACATAGGCCTATTGCTTCTTGCAGCATTCCGCTTGGTTCAGTGGCTCATGCCTGTCCCAGCTGTCTTAAGGCTATTGCTGCAACTGCAAAGTTAGTAGAAGCCTCAGCAGATCTATCCCTAGGAAATGATATTCGTACACTCCTCACACTGTCCAAAGTCTTAACTCTGAATTGACTGAACTTTTCTCTGAAAGCAGACCAACCTCCCGTGAGATCTTCCTGCTTTCACCTCCTAATCTGCATCTGAAATGTTGCAAATTCCTAATCCTGCTATGTTACAACCTCTCCCTGGCGAAGGCAAGCCCCATGACTGCGAGGTAATAACGTCCCATTTCGTGACACCGCATCCTGATTTACGAGACACCCCTTGAACCAATCCTGATTTAATCTTGTTTGCTGATGGGTCATACTGTAGAAACAAAAAAGGGAATTTTCAAGCTGGTTATGCTATTACTACCCAATATGATCTACTCAAAAGGGGAAACGTCCCGTAAGTTAAATCAACCCCACAAGCAGAGCTGCGTACCCTTACCCAGGACATGCCCGTTATCAGAAGACAAACTGTTAATATTTATATTGACAGCCAATATGCCTTTGGGGTCGTCCATGATTGGGGGATATTATGGAAACAGACTTTTCTTACATCCTCTGGAATTCCAATAAAAAATGTGAAAGAAGGTAAAAGATTTTTTTATTGCTATTCTCTTACTTTCTGAAATTGCTGTCATCAAAATTGAGGCTCATACTAAAAGGGCTGAACCTGAGTGTCAGGGAAATGCCCTGGATAACTTTCATGCAAAGATAGCAGCAACAGAATCTATAAAGACTGCGGCATGTGTGGATGAAGTTCATTCTGCTTATGCACACAAAAAAAATGGCCCCTCATTGCCAGACTTTTGCTGTCCTGATGTCCTTGCAACATGGAAACAGTCTGCTACTGAATCAGAGAAATTAAGGTGGGCAAACAATGGCTGCAATTCAATTACTAGTTGGGACTATGGGAAACTCAAGACAGCCACTTGGTTCATCCCAGCTTCCTGGAAAATGCCATTTTTTTGTTTTTGCCTTCTTTCATCCGCCATAGTGCATTTAGGATGACTCAAGTTATGAATAGATGTTGGTGGGGAGATGTCTATAAAATTGTGGAAACAGTTTACCAGCAATATTTGACCTGTCAGGTCCATAACCCTGGAAAAACTATTTTTGTCCCCAGACCTCCTCCCTCTGGACCCTTTGAGCACCTACAGCTGGACTTCATTCAACTGTCGCCCAGGATGGGTTATCAATAAGTTCTTGCCATTGTACGTATGTTTTCTGGATGGGTTGAAGTCTTCCCTTGCCGCAAGGTTGATGCCCTCACAGTAGCAAAGAAATTGTTAGAAAACGCATTTCCCACTTGGGGTGTTTCTTCCACAATCTCCAGTGATCGAGGCACCCACTTCACTGGGCAAATCATCTGAGTTTTAGCAAAAACCTTGCAAATGCAGGAATTATCACTATCCTTATCACTCTCCATCATCAGGCAAGATCAAGAGAACTGGATTCAAGCGGAACAAGAATGAATAACATGTAACTGATAAGGATGAATGTAACTGATAAGAATGAACTGATAAGGATAATTATAATTTTTATGACTTTGTCTTTCAAATATTGTTGGTTTTTTAATGTTTTTCCAAGATTTGAAGAAATCTTTCCTCTTAAGCTATCAGTAATTTGGTAAGATATACCTTTGTGAACAAAGATGAAACATTTACTTTTTCTCCCTACCTGATCCTCCAGAATTCAGAAACTCTTAGTGAGTATTCATTCTTATTGTTATGCTCCTTGTAAATAGGACATAATTAGAAACATTGGCTATAATACCAAGGCTTTGGCTGGAATGTCCTATTTGAGAGAGGTGTGCATAGACTCAGATATGACCAGACAGCTTGGAGGAAGCACTTGGAAAAACTGACCTGGTACCTTGCCTATGGGGTTCCAGCAAAGCAGTCTTAAAAAGAACTTATACAGTCAATGATAGTCTTGCTGCATTTATATAAATAATCAGGCCAAGTTAAATATAAACAAATCAGTTTTACTGTGATTATCTCTGGTAAAAGATCGGGGTAATTGTGGAGAAAAGAGTTATGTTCGTACCTTTGTAGACATTAGCTTCTAGTCCTGTTAATTGTCTTTGAGGTTTTGTTATATACCTGTAAACTGGACTGGATCCTGAATTCTTCTAGTTTCCTCACATATCTGGCTAAAACTCGCCAAATTAATGTTTCCAATTTTCTCCCACCCTTTTGATTTAGAATCACTAAGAACAAAGGCAGCCTTCAAGCCCCGTTCTGACCACTGATCCTGCTGCAAAACTAGAAGGTATTGAGCCTTGGGTGTACACCTCACAGGTAAGGAGGACTCCACCTGACACGTGGTCCTACACAAACCTGGAGGCCTCCAAGTACAATTGACTAGGAAGAGAAGTGGCTGACATTGAGGTAGACCGCTTCCACTCAAGATGAGAGATCAAGACTTCACACTTTAGTTAAACATGAAACTTATCTTCTTTTTTTTCTTTCCTTTACTCTGGCATTGACCTGGAAACATAATGCCATCACCCATAACTCTCAGGCTCAGGGAGATAATCTCTGGAATTTATAAAAACTTTTTATTTCAGGGTAGGATAAAACCTAACTGACACCTAGCTTGAATGGGCAAATGCAACAAATTCTTGTGAATCCATTAACAGTGCCACCTTCATGGAAATGTCTTGTGCTCTGACAAGCCATTGTCTGTGTGGTTATCCTTTTCTTTGGGCCTAGAAATGCCTAAATGGCTGTCACATAACCAGACAATGCCTCTTAGGTTATCTAACTGTGCCCCTACCTGTTCTAGAAAGGATCTACCAGGAGGCATTCACTGTGCAGGTACCACATCCTTTGGCAAAGGCCATATCCCCTGTTGAGGAATAAATACAAATGAGAATATGATCTTGACTCTTAACTCTTCAAAGTGCTGCAGAATCTGCTGCTAAAGCACTAGCTGCCCAGCAAAAATCACTAGACTCTCTGGTTAAAGCTGTTCTCGGTAAGGGGGTTAAATAGGTTAATAGGATAGCTCTTGTTTCTCTTTTAGCCAAGCAAGGAGGTGTCTGTGCTGTGGTCAACACCGCCTGCTGTACCTGCATTAACACTCCTGGAGAAATTGAAACTCAGCTACATAAGATCACTGAGCAAGCCACTTGGCTTGAAAGGGTGACTCCTTTCAACAGGGTCTTTCTTTGATTGGTTTGGTCTTGGGGACCATGGCTTTGGAGTGCACTCTGTAGGGGAACAAAATTTGCCACCCCAAAATGTCCCTTTAGCGTGTGGATTTATTTTAAGCTTATTTTAAGCTGAAAACAAGGCCCAAAAGACTCAAGAAGATCCTTTGACCTTCCCCCTAACTGCCTAAAAATGCAGACGGAGGACCTGTTCCAGGAAGGGAGCTATCCCCATAGATACCTATAATATGAACTAGGTGTGTAGACAGGGAGGAACCTAGCAAAGTCTGTTTGTTAAAACTCCTATGTGTCTCATTGTCTCTGCATGGCCCAGCAAATATTGTTTTTTACCAAACATTTGCTTTTCCATTTCCATGTCAATTGCCTTTCTCCCCTTTGAGGTCCCAAACTACTACCCCCAACATCCTCTTCTGTCTCTAGCTGAAGATGTTATTTAAGGTACAGGTTTCAGCCATTTTGGTGAGTTATTCAGTTTTCCTTCCTCTCTCCCATGTACACATGTTATTAAACTTTTGTTTGATTTTCTCTTGTTAACCTGTGTCATGTCAATTTAATTCTTACACCAGCCAGAACAACCAAAAAGGAGAAAGGAAAATTTCCTCCCTGATAACTATAAACATTGGGAATTATCCTGTTTATTATAATCATAACAATCCCCCTGGTGCATTATATTCTCTCAAAAGCTTTAAATGCATGTTTGCAGCTGCTAACTACCAAGCAAATGATCTCCCTAAGAGACTGGAACATCAGAAAAAGAACAGAGAGAATGATTGACTTAAAGACTGTGAACCTGAAACTGTAACCTGTGAACATCCCAGGGATTAAGCAAAAACATCATGACCTCTGGATACCTCACCAAAGATCAACAAAGCTGTGAGAACCTTAGCTGAGAGCGGCACTCATGCCTTAAATTTTGATCACATCTTTCAGGCTGAAAGCTTTGATCAAAAGGGGGAATTGTTAAAGAGAAAAACCGCGGGCCCAAAATGGTATCATTTGTGCTAAAACCCATGATACCAAACCTAGATTTAATACCTAACCTAACGGTAGTTTCAACTTTCCCCAGAAATGTCATCTTAATCAACCAGTTTGGAATTGTCTGGTCAGCACCGGTGAGGTAACCGGTCTGTCATGTGGGCCTTCTGTATGATAAAACGTGTGCCATTCCCTTCCCCCAAAAAAGAGATGACCTGGCCCAAAATAACCCTTTCTTTTCTTTTGCTAATAACTCCCTTGTCCCACCCTCTTTCTGAAAAACCTTCCATTTTGTACTCCTCCGTGGAGTGCCCTCTGCTTGCTAAGTAGAATGCTGCCTGATTCATGAATAATTGAATAAAGCCAATTAGATTTTCAAATTTACTTGGTTGAATTTTGTTTTTTAACAAATTAAGAATGTCACCTTAAACTGTTTAAAGACATAAAGGAAGGTACAAATCATAAGACAATAACAGGATCCTACAGAAAAAGAACAAGTCGATTTGCAAAAGAGGCAAAGAAACTCTACATATGAAACATCTAGTCATGAAAACAGATAAATCAACACACAGGTTGAAGAGATCTCAGAGAATTAGTCTGTTAGAAGAAAGGTATGAGAAAATCACCCAGAAAGCAGCAGTAAGAAGCAAAGATATGGAAAATAAGGTTTAAATAATAGGGAGGGAGAAAGAAAACAATACTATGTATTAACAGGAGTTCCAGAAACTTAGAATAAAAATGGGGAGGGGTGATGTTTGAAGGAACAACAGTGGAGAAATTTCCAGACATGAAGAACGATATAATTCCTATGATTTGCAGAAGCACAGTGAGTCCCAATCAGTATAAATTAATCTACAGATACAGCACAGTGAATCTTCAGTACAAAAAGAAATAATTTAAAAATCACCAAAAGGAAAAGGAAAGATTATCTAAAGTGTAATGGCAATTAGACAAAAGTACATTCTTTTCCTAAGCAACAAAAGACTCTGGAAGACTATGTAATGATACATTCAAAGTGCCAAGGAGAAATAGAGCAGCTAGCCTAGAATTATATACTTAGCAAGTCTGTAATTCAAGAGCAAGGGTTAACTTTCAGATATAACAAAGACAGAGTTTTTTTCCATTCTAAATAGTTTACAGATTATACCAGCACACAGGACACTGAATCTATAAGTGAATTGGATTTAAGACACCACATGAATCACAGAAACTGGCAAACACTTTGGTTCATCTAAATGTGAAATGACTAAAAATAATGATAAATGACCAGACTTGGAAGTTCATGAAAAAACGGAAGTAAAAGCAGTGCCAAATATGGCAGACAGAGGAGGGGAGCTGGGCATTTTAAGGCTTTTGTGTCGTTAGAGGACAATGCAGAGATTAATGAGTTTTAGTGTTTGTAAAGTGAACTATGCCTCTTAAAAATGTAAAGTTAACCAATAAAAGAACTGAAACAGAACACATTATTTCCTGTGGGGAGGGGAGAAAACTATAAAGAAAATGTGACTGATTCAATAGAAAGAAGAATGAAGGAAGACAAAAACAAGCATGACAGGCTTTTTCAGCCAGCCCTCCCCTTTGCACTGTGCCTTCCTCCCTTCTGCCTACCTACCCCTGCTTTACAGAAGTGGAAGTACCGATGCCTCCTGGAAGACTCCTGTGTCTCTGCGGCAGACTGGCTGATGTGTCCTGGTACCTTGCTTCCAGAGCTCCCTTACTTTCTCACCAGAACCCTTAAATCTGTTCCTTGTAAGGGCTTCTAGGAGAGTCTTATCTAGGTGTATTTATCTATGTATTTCCTGTGTTCTTTAATTTGCTCTCGCCACTGCAAAGAGGAAGAGAAGACAGGAAGGAGGCCAGCTGTAGGTGTCAGACAATGTCTGCTTATAGAGATTTTACTCTCCAGGTAGAAAGGGCAGGGGGCAGGGGGTGTCCTGGATGGGAAGGTAAGTAAAGACCTTCTCCCTGGAGGACCAAAGGACAGGATGAAAGGAAGTTGGGGCTGAACTGTGCTCAGTGAATGGACCCACCCACCCAGTAGTTTGAACCACAAATAGCCCAACAGTCTAATGCCCTCAAATGAGAATGAGGGACTTATATGTCATGGGTGGGGATAGGAAAGGAGGAACCTTGCCCACAGACAAAGACGGGACTGAAGAGAACCAACTGGGAATTCTTTTACCATCGAAAGTAGCTGTGTTCACAGGACTGCTGCATGTGGCCGTGCAGGCTGTGCACTGAATAACTCAGGGGTAGGTAGTCATTCACAAAGGCTATGAAGTGGAACTCCTAGAGTTGTGCAGTGTACAACTTGCACACCATTCCTGGCACTGACACAATAAGCCTTGTTTTAACTGGCTCTTTAAAAGACTCTTTCCTTGACCAAAACTTACTTAGGCTCCTGAGCCCAGTTCTCCACTAGGCTTCAACCTTGGCCTGTAAGAAGTGCAACACTCAGCACAAACAATTTTGTCCACTCTCACCACACCCCCTCCCACACACAAACACTAAGAGATCTGAACAAACACTAGCACAGTTCCCATCAGCTCAAGGTTGTGTTCCTATGATGATGACTCCAGCCCCCTTTAAATGCCTGCCTGAGAAAACACAATGTGGCGGAAATAATTTATTGTTTGTTCTAGCCTAAAGCACTTCTTTAGAAAGCTTGCTATTATAAATCTTTTCCCTGCCTCTTTTAGACGTAAACCTTCTACCACCCAGAAATGTCTCCTCGAGATCCTAGAAGCTGTCTCTGAAATGCAGAGAGCTGGGAGATACTCCTTTCTCCCAGTTTCTGTGGGAGGGTAAGACCCTAACTTCTATGGCTGCCTTGCTCCAATTTGCAAAACTACCTCCTGCCCTAAAGAGATGAGGAAGCTGTTTCTCCTCCAGATAAGCACCAATGAACAAACCCAGGGGCCTAATCATGTAGCCCGGCCCCCTTTAGCACATCCCAGGTTTAAAAGGCCTTCTGCCTTTTGTCTTGGCAGAAAATTGAGCTCAGGTTACACTAAGGTCTCTCTCCTACTGCAGTAGTACTGAATAGAATCTGTCTCACTGCCTTTAGTGTCCAGCTCTGTTTTTCTTTCACAGCCCCAGCTGGGCTATAAGTTCCATCAGGGCAAGGCCATGCCTGTCTTGTACGATCGGCTATCAGAAGAGTGAAGGCGCTCAATAAATATTTGCATACTGAGTAAATGAGTATAATATTCTTTTTCATTTCATTTGGACTCTGATAGTGACTTGCTCCCTTTAACTGTCACCTTGCAAAAAATACAGTGCTGGACAAACTGATCCACAAAGGAAATGAGTTAGCGTTGCTCAAACAAACTCAGCAAATAAAAAAAATGGAGTGATCGCACTGCTTTAGATTTCTTTTGTTTATTCAATAAACTATGCATGATTCATGCAAAATGATCTTTAGTTTCAAGCCTTTTTAGTGATTTCCTCATCATAAGGATGAACTTACACGATAATAGAGCAACAAAAGTAGCTGCTTTGACACCTACTGTTGAAGAAAGCAAAAATATTTATTGTGATGGAGGAGGAGGTAAAAGATTTCTAACCATAATCTGCCAAGAACTTCAGGAATTATTCATACCCTGAGCTAAATAGCCACAATCAGTATTCTCGTTAAATGAAACTTCATTTGTGATTACTTCAAAATAAATCCTTTGGGTAAGACAAGGAGACTTTATTTGTAATTCAATTTGTGCTTTTTTCGGCAATACACACCTAAAACAATGAATACAAGCTATTACTATGTGATAGTCAAACATGTAGGCTATCAAGTATACGTAACTTAAGAAAGTGGGGTACAGTTTGCAAAAGGATTGTAACATTAAAATACATGAACACTTGTGAGATTGTGGAGGAATGGATAGCACACTACATTACTGATGACCACATATAGCCACCCATTTGAAAAGTAATGTGACTTTTTTTGCAAGCAACAAAAAAGTTCTTATCTAAAAGTCTAAAAATGTCTAGTAATCTCCCTCCTGGGGATCTATCCTTACGAAGCAACCCAGAAGAAAGAAAAGAAATAATGTATGAGATGTTCACTGCAACGTTATTTGCAATATCACACAAAACAGGAAACCAAGAGAAGACAGTCTCAATAGATCATGGAATATCAACTTACTGAAGCAATTTACAACTATTAGAATGATTAAAAGATGATGTTTCAAAATAAAAGTATTTGAAATAAAGTAAGTAGAAAAAGTAGGGAGCAAAATTTTATCTATCCTATAATTATAATCTTACAGCAATTATGAGTATATATGTACCTCGAAAGGAATATAGAAAATTAAAGATAATTTTCCTTTCAATTCTGTAATCATTGTCATTATCGCTATAGTATTTTTAGTACCCACAAAACTCCAAAATATGCACACAATTTTTTAAAGATGAGAGAAGGATCCTATAGGGTATAGATCTTCACTGAAACATATGAAAAATCTGCTAAGGTAGTGTGCATAGTACAGACTCTAGAACCAGAATCTGAGTGTTCAAATTCTGGCTCTGCCACTGACTAGCTAGGTATTCTTTGGCAAATTACTTAACCTCCATGTGCCTTGATTTCCCCATCTGCAAAATGGTAATCTTAACAGTACCTACTTGTCCTTCTTAGAGCTACTGTGAAGATTAAATGAGTAAGTGCTTAAAATGGTATCTGGAGCATAACGAATAGCTCAATGTAGACTAAGTATTATTTTTATTATTACTAAAACCCTTCTTTACATAGAAGGGCTTGTTACAAATCTCTCTGAAGCTTTCATAAATAAAGCTTCTATCCCAGAGTTCTACACTCACTTCACATCTACACTCACTTAACTTACTGTGTTTGTAATTTACTCTCCTAAATATTTTTGGACACTTAGGCGTTTTCTTTTTGCCTCTTTATGTTACAATGTTAATGAAATCTTCATGCACATAATTTTTCACCTAGTCGCAAGAATCTGGCATAAGTATTTCTTTCCACACAAGACAGTTCTTTAGACATAAGTCATGGAAAACAAATTCTCTAAGATTCTCCAGCCTAGAATTTAGGAGAATTGCTGAGTTTTTTCTGGAGACTTTGTGTAGGAAAAAGATTTGGAAAGCTTGTGAAGAAAATGATAACTTTAGCCAATTATGTACTGTGAGTCACAAATCTACCATGGGAAACATAAAGATGAATTAATGCTGGCCTTACTATTTTTCTTACAATAATTATCCCAACAATATGACAGGCTTACAGAAAGACACCCATCATAGCAAGGAGGTGTCCTTCCTCCATGGTGTACACAAAGCACACTTTGCCCTGAACATTCAGGATCCCTTCACCTCACGTGTCACCTTTACAGACCCGTGGACTGCTGTGACCTCACCTATCACCCCCTTGAGAAAGACCCAGAAATCTGCATTTGTAATTTCCTAAACCCCCTACATTGGAGACCAGTGACTGGAACCGTCTCTTCCTTTTGGGTTTCCCTCTAAGTAACCACTCCGTTAACTCTGCACAGCACGAAGGAGGGACTCAAACAGGCCAGTCAAAGGAGATCTTGATGAAAAGGAACCAGTGTGTAATGAATTTGAGTCCAGCCTAGAGTAAGGCTGTCACTTCATGTTCTCAGTCTTCACACTGGGTTTGCACACACTTCCCGTTTCACAAATGCACTCTGTCCATGTTCCCCAAAACCAAAGGTATATCTGTCCCCCACCATGAATCTTACATTGACTGTGGCTATAAAACCTCCTGGAAAACAAAGGATTAATGTGAACATATTCCTGAAGCTTATTTCAATCAAGGTGCTTTGGTAAGGTTTTATAACTATTTTCGTTAAGGTCAAAGCATAGAAACACAGAGTCAGAAATGAGTATTCTAGCTCATGCTGCCAGGCTCGGTAATAAGAGGTACTATCGAATGGGGAGGCAAAGTGGTAATAATTTTTAAAGACCCTGCCTCTTCTATTTCCCATATGATGCTCCTGAGGGAGACTCCCACAAGAGCAAAGCGAAGAGCCTGATGCAAAATATTGGTGGCAGAAGGGCTTTATTTCATCAGCAAGAGATTGGTAGCAAAGCTCGGGGTCCAATCTATGTAATTATCTCAGAAGGAGAATTCAGAAGTGAGATGGCTGTCTCAGCAACACGTGTTAACACACAGTGTGAATCAAAAAAAAATAGGAAGATAAAATTTTCTGACACAGAGTAAATCTGACTTGGCTAATTGTTTTGTATGTTTGGTTAAACGTGACTATTTTACCAATTAAGTAACATTGGGACAGGAAGGAAGGGGGCAGGGTACAACCATTAAAAAAATGACGCAACCATTAAGAACAGGATATGACAAAAATTGCTTAGAACCCACTAGGCCCAAGATGGCAGGAGATTTGACTTCCAGTGGACCTTGAGCCTCATTATACACTCATGTAATACATTAGCATATGCTAAACGACACACCCACCAGTGCCATGGCAGTCCTATTTAATTTAATTTTATTTAATTTTATTTTATTTTGCTATCAACATTTTTTAAACATCTTTATTGGAGTTTAGTTGCATACAATGGTGTGTTAGCTTCTGCTGTATAACAAAGTGAATCAGCTATACATATACATATATCCCCATATCCCCTCTGTCTTGCGTCTCCCTCCCACCCTCCCTGTTCCACCCCTCTAGGTGTTCACAAAGCACCGAGCTGATCTCCCTGTGCTATGCAGCTGCTCCCACTAGCTAACTATTTTATGTTTGGTAGTGTATATATGTCAATTCTACTCTCTCACTTGACCCCAGCTTACCCTTCCCACTCCTCGTGTCCTCAAGTCCATTCTCAACATCTGCATCTTTATTCCTGTCCTGTCCCTAGGTTCTTCAGAACTATTTTTTTTTTTTTTTTTTTTTTTGCAGTACGTGGGCCTCTCACTGTTGTGGCCTCTCCCGTTGCGGAGCACAGGCTCCGGATGCACAGGCTCAGCGGCCATGGCTCACGGGCCTAGCC
>NC_041218.1:99016511-99017579 GCF_002837175.3 Physeter macrocephalus | reverse complement strand
GAACCTCCATACTGTTCTCCATAGTGGCTGTATCAATTTACATTCCCACCAACAGTACAAGAGGGTTCCCTTTTCTCCACACCCTCTCCAACACTTATTGTTTGTAGATTTTTTTGATGATGGCCATTCTGACTGGTGTGAGGTAATACTTCATTGTACTTTTGATTTGCATTTCTCTAATGATCAGTGATATTGAGCATCCTTTCATGTGCTTGCTGGCAATCTGTATATCTTCTCTGGAAAAATGTCTGTTTAGGTCTTCTGACCATATTTGGATTGGGTTGTTTGATTTTTTGACATTGAACTGCATGAGCTGCTTGTATATTTTGGAGATTAATCATTTGTCAGTTGCTTCATTTGCAAATATTTTCTCCCATTCTGAGGGTTGTCTTTTCATCTTGTTTATGGTTTCCTTTGTTGTGTGAAAGCTTTTAAGTTTCATTAGGTCCCATTTGTTTATTTTTGTTTTTATTTCCATTTCTCTAGGAGGCGGGTTAAAAAGCATCTTGCTGTGATTTATGTCATAGAGTGTTCTGCCTATATTTTCCTCTAAGAGTTTTATAGTGTCTGGCTTTACCTTTAGGTCTTTAATCCATTTTGAGTTTATTTTTCTATATGGTGTTAGGGACTGTTCTAATTTGATTCTTTCACATGTAGCTGTCCACTTTTCCCAGCACCACTTATTGAAGAGGCTGTCTTTTCTCCATTGTATATTCTTGCCTCTTTTATCAAAAATAAGGTAACCATATGTGCGTGGGTTTATCTCTGGGCTTTCTATCCTATTCCATTGATATATATTTATGTATTTGTGCCAGTACCATACTGTCTTGATTACTGTAGCTTTGTAGTATAGTCTGAAGTCAGGGAGCCTGATTCCTCCAGCTCTGCTTTTCATTCTCAAGATTGCTTTGGCTATTCGGGGTCTTTTGTGTTTCCATACAAATTGTGAAATTTTTTGTTCTACTTGTGTGAAAAATGCCAGTGGTAGTTTGATAGGGATTGCACTGAATCTGTAGATTGCTTTGGGCAGTACAGTCATTTTCACAATGTTGATTCTTCCAATCCAAG
>NC_041218.1:98997578-99015762 GCF_002837175.3 Physeter macrocephalus | reverse complement strand
GCCCACTTCATCATGGTCTATGATCCTTTTAACATGCTGTTGGATTCTGTTTGCTAGTATTTTGTTGAGGATTTTTGCATGTATGCTCATCAGTGATATTGGCCTGTAGTTTTCTTTCTTTGTGACATCTTTGTCTGGTTTTGGTATCAGGGTGATGGTGGCCTCGTAGAATGAGTTTGGGACTGTTCCTCCCTCTGCTATATTTTGGAAGAGTTTAGAAGGATCGGTGTTACCTCTTCTCTAAATGTGTGATAGAATTTGCCCATGAAGCCATCTAGTCCTGAGCTTTTGGTTTTGGAAGATTTTTAATCACAGTTTCAATTTCAGTGCTTGTGATTGGTTCCCTTTTTTTCTTGATGAGTCTGGCTAATGGTTTATCAATTGTGTTTATCTTCGCAAAGAACCAGCTTTTAGTTTTACTGATCTTTGCTATCATTTCCTTCATTTCTTTTTCATTTATTTCTGATCTGATCTTGATGATTTCTTTCCTTCTGTTAACTTTCAGATTTTTTTTTCTTCATTCTCTAATTGCTTTAGGTGTAAGGTTAGGTTGTTTATTTGAGATTTTTCTTCTTTCTTGAGGTAGGATTGTATTGCTATGAATTTCCTTCTTAGAACTGCTTTTCCTGCATCCCATAGGTTTGGGGCCATCGTGTTTTCACTGTCATTTGTTTCTAGGTATTTTTTGATTTCCTCTTTGATTTCTTCAGTGATCTCTTGGTTGTTTAATAGCATATTGTTTAGCCTACATGTGTTTGTATTTTTTACAGTTTTTTTTCCTGTAATTGATATCTAGTCTCATAGCGTTGTGGTCGGAAAAGATATCTGGTACGATTTCAATTTTCTTAAATTTACCGAGGCTTGATTTGTAACCCAAGGTATGATATATCCTGGAGAATGTTCCATGAGCACTTGAGAAGAAACTGTATTCTTCTGTTTTTCGATGGAATATCCTATAAATATCAATTAAGTCTTTCTTGTTTAATGTGCCATTTAAAGCTTGTGTTTCCTTATTTATTTTCATTTTGGATGACTTGTTCATTGGTGAAAGTGGGGTGTTAAAGTTCCCTACTATGATTATGTTACTGCTGATTTCCCCTTTTATGGCTGTTAGCACACGCCTTATGTATTGAGGTGCTCCAAAATTGGGTGCATAAATATTTACAATTGTTATATCTTCTTGGATCGATCCCTTGATCATTATGCAGGGTTCTTCTTTGTCTCTTGTAATAGTCTTTATTTTAAAGTCTATTTTTTCTGGTATTAGAATTGCTACTCCAGCTTTCTTCTGATTTCCATTTGCATGGAATATCTTTTTCCATCCCCTCACTTTCAGTCTGTATGTGTCCCTAGGTGTGAAGTGGGTCTCTTGTAGACAGCATATGTACGGGTCTTGTTTTTGTATCCATTCAGCCAGTCTATTTCTTTTGGTTGGAGCATTTAATCCATTTACATTTAAGGTAATTATTGATATGTATGTTCCTATTACCATTTTCTTAATTGTTTTGGGTTTGTTTTTGTAGGTCTTTCCCTTCTCTTGTGTTTCCTGCCTAGAGAAGTTCCTTTACCATTTGTCGTAAGGCTGGTTTGGTGGTGCTGAATTCTCTTAGCTTTTGCTTGTCTGTAAAGCTTTTAATTTCTCCGTTGAATCTGAATGAGAACCTTGCTGGGTAGAGTCATCTTAGTTGTAGGTTTTTCCCTTTCATCACTTTAAATATGTCCCTTGTAGTTTGCAGAGTTTCTGCTGAAAGATCAGCTGTTAACCTTATGGAGATTCCCTTGTATGTCATTTGTTGCTTTTCCCTTGCTGCTTTTATAATTTTTTCTTTGTATTTAATTTTTGATAGTTTGATTAATATGTGTCTTGGCGTTTCTTTGCTTGGATTTATCCTGTATGGGACTCTCCATGCTTCCTGGACTTGACAATTTCCTTTCCCATGTTAGGGAGGTTTTCAACTATAATCTCTTCAAATATTGCCTCAGACCCTTTCTTTTCCTTTTCTTATTCTGGGACCCCTATATTTCAAATGTTGGTGTGTTTAATATTGTCCCAGATGTCTCTGAGACTGTCCTCAATTCTTTCCATTCTTTTTCTTTATTTTGCTCTGCAGTAGTTATTTCCACTATTTTTATCTTGTAGGTCACTTATCCGTTCTTCTGCCCTGGTTATTCTGCTATTGATTCCTTCTAGAGAATTTTTAATTTCACTTATTGTGCTGTTCATCATTGTTTGTTTACTCTTTAGTTCTTCTAGGTCCTTGTTAAATGTTTCTTGTATTTTCTCCATTCTATTTCCAAGATTTTGGATCATCTTTACTATCATTACTCTAAATTCTTTTTCAGTTGGACTGCCTATTTCCTCTTCTTTGGTTTGGTCTGGTGGGTTTTTACCTTGCTCCTTCATCTGCTGTGTGTTTCTCTGCCTTCTCATTTTGCTTAACTTACTGTGTTTGGGGTCTCCTTTTCACAGGCTGCAGGTTCATAGTTTCTGTTGTTTTTGGTGTCTGCCCCCAGTGGGTGAGGTTGGTTCAGTTGCTTGTGTAGGCTTCCTGGTGAAGGGGACTGGTGCCTGTGTTCTGGTGGGTGTGGCTGGATCTTGTCTCTCTGGTGCGCAGGGCCACATCCAGTGGTGCTTTTTTGGGTGTCTGTGAACTTAGTTTGATTTTAGGCAGCCTCTCTGCTACGGGGTGTGGTTGTGTTCCTATCTTACTAGTTGTTTGGCATGAGGCATCCAACACTGGAGCTTGCTGGCCGTTGGGTGGAGCTGGGTGTAAGTGTTAAGACGGAGATCCTTGGAGAGCTCTCACCGATTGATATTACGTGGGGCTGGGAGGTCTCTGGTGTACCAATGTCCTGAACTCGGCTCTCCCACCTCAGAGCCTCAGGCCTGACACTAGGCTGGAGCACCAAGACCCTGTCAGCCATACGGCTCAGAAGAAAAGGGAGAAAAAAAGAAAGAAAATAAATAAAAAATTTTAAAAAATAAATTAAAAAACTAAACAAAAATTATTAACATAAAAAAATTTTTTTAAAAAGAAGAGAGCCACCAAGCCAATAAACAAATCCACCAAAGATAACCAGTGTTAAAAACGAAACAAAGATAAATATAAATATCAGAAACAAATCAGTCGCAGACAGCAATCCCCTAGTCTACAGTTGCTCCCAAAGTCCATTGCCTCAATTTGGGGATTATTTATTGTGTATTCAGTTATTCCACAGATGCAGGGTACATCAAGTTGATTGTGGAGATTTAATCCGCTGCTCCTGAGGCTGCTGGGAGAGGTTTCCCTTTCTCTTCTTTGTTCGAACAGCTCCTGGGGTTCAGCTTTTGTTTTGGCCCCACCTCTGCGTGTAGGTTGCCCTCAGGCATCCGTTCCCCACCCAGACAGGACAGTGTTAAAGCAGCAGCTGATTATGGGGTTCTGGCTCACTCAGGCCAGCGGGAGGGAGGGGTACGGTAGTCATAATTGGAATGCAGGGCAAGCTTGCGGTGGCAGAGGCTGGCGTGACATTGCAACAGCCTGAGGTTCACCATGTGTTCTCCAGGGGAAGTTGTCTCCCTGGCAGTGGCAGGTTGCACGGGCTCCCGCAGGGTATGCATAGTGACCTGTGCTTGCACACAGGATTCTTGGTGGCAGCAGCACCAGCCTTAGCATTTTATGCCCATCTCTGGGGTTCGATCTGATAGCCGCAGCTTGTGCCCAGCTCTGGAGCTCATTTAGGCAGTGCTCTGCCTTCTGTGGGCAGATGGGGAAGGAGTCTCCTCTCCTCGTGCACCCTGAAAAAATAGTCTCTTGCCTCTTCAGCAGGTCCAGACATTTTTCAGGGCTCCCTCCTGGCTAGCTGTGGTGCACTAGCCCCCTTCGGGCTGTGTTCACGCTAGCCCCCTTCAGGCTGTGTTCATGCAGCCAACCCCTGTCCTTTCCCTGGGATCTGACCTCCGAAGCTGGAGCCACAGCCCCCAGCCCCCACCAGCCCCGGCGGGTGAGCAGACGAGCCTCTCGGGCTGGTGAGTGTTGGTCGGCACCGACCCTCTGTGGGAATCTCTCCGCTTTGCCCTCCGCACCCCTGTTGCTGTGCTCTCCTCTGTGGCTCCGAAGCTCCCCCCTCCGCCCACCCCACCGTCTCCGCCACTAAAGGGGCTTCCTAGTGTGTGGAAACCCTTCCTCCTTCACAGCTCCCTCCCAGAGGTGCAGGTCCCATCCCTATTCTTTTGTCTCTGTTTTTCCTTTTCTCTTTTGCCCTACCCAGGTACGTGGGGATTTTCTTGCCTTTTGGGAGATCTGAGGTCTTCTGCCAGCGTTCAGTAGGTGTTCTGTAGGAGTTGTTCCACATGCAGATGTATTTCTGATGTATCTGTGGGGAGGAAGGTGATCTCCACGTCTTACTCCTCCGCCATCTGGAGGGTCCCCGACCCTCACTGCCATGACAGTTCTGAAGCCGACCATAAAAGGCCAAAAATGGGCAGTGGCCCAGTTCCTGGAAATCCTCACCCCTTCCCCAAAGTAGTTGGAATAATCCTCTCACTCGTTAGCCTATGAAATTACCCAGCCCCCCAAAACTAACCACCCCCATACCTCAGGGCCACTCTCACTTTCCAAGATGACCCCATGCCCTGGGGCTGCCTCTCTCCTTCTGAGAAGGCCCACACTCTGTCTATGGAGTGTGCATCTCTCTGAATAAACCTGCTTTCACTTTATTATGTCTCACTCTTGAATTCTTTCCTGCCTGAAGCCAAGGACCCTCACTTGGTGGCCTGTCCCAGGGACTCACTCAAGACCTGGGACATGACCATCTTCTCAAGCCCCATTTTTCCTACAACAACATAAGTGAGCTAAAATTGTCAACTTTGAAGTGTTTGATAAAAACATTAAAAAACATAAGATTAAAAAATATTGTATCACATTATCAGATGCACATTAAGTTAAGAATATTTCAATCTTACCCTTTCTAACTACACAGATCAAGTTATAGAAGGTGCCTCTAAGTGAAAGAGTAACAGGTATAACTAACACTCATTTAGGAAAGCCTCTTTTGTTACACATTCCAGAAACTGGGGAAATAAATGACTCTGATGACTGGGCCACTCAAGTCCTTTTGAAAGGCAATTGGTTTCCATACTTTTAGAAACAAATTGAAGAAGAATCTAATCCAAATATCAGATAATAGAACCACTACTATATATAAAATAGATAACTAATAAGAACCTAATGTATAGTACAGGGAACTCTACTCAATATTCTGTAATAACCTATTTGAGAAAAGAATTTGAAAAAGAATGGATATATGTATATGTATAACTGATTCACTTTGCTGTATATCTGAAACTAACACAACACTGTAAATCAGCTATACTCCAATAAAAATTTTAAAAAAAGAATTTTTGTGATTTTTGCCATGGACCCTAGAAGGAGTTTAACAACACTGAGTGACATTGAGTGACTTCTTCTCTATGTCATTCACAGATTATTACTATAACCATGTCTCTAAAACTGAACAGAATTAAAGCTGAAAATTGTTCCCATTACTTTTAACTCTGGAAAATTTGTTTTAATGTGCAGGATTGATGACTGTCTCAGTCTAGCAGTAAATAATATTCATCCATGGGTACATGAACACTGGAGAGATACACACACCTTCCTACTCACTAAGAGATGCAGTTCTAATACAATTTTATATTTTTCTTGATAAAGATTTATAATACATTTATGTCGTGATCTATTGTGTACTAATAATTGTAACAATATATCAACTCAGATATTTTTAACACATAGAAAAACTTTATGTTCACAAGGAATTTAAAGAAACTTAATTCCTACTTATGTACATAGTTTTGTTGCAACAAAGTATGACACAATGATCAATAAGACTTCCCTGCATAAAAATATATTTATATTCGAGTAAAATTCAATGAAGTCAATGAAATTAGAAATACGAGTTCCAGAGGGCAAAGAGTAATGCAAATGTCCAACAGTTAAAGGAAAACTTTACAAGTATTTTATAAATCATGATGATGACTACTGAAGTACTATAATATTTAGATTCCACTGGGTATATATTTTAAAGCAAAATCAGAGTTTTATTGTAAAATCTCAACAGTAAAATAAGAAATTATATACCTTGCAACTGTTTAGACTTAATGAAGAACATTTTTTGAATGCCAATTTAAAAGTGCAAAAGAGTTCACAGTTTAAAAAATTCTTTTAGGGAGGATTTGTGTGAAAGAACACGAAGAGCACTATTGCAGAGAATATTCAGTAAGAGGTACACAGTGTGGGCTGAAAACATTTGTGAGCCGAAGGGAGAGATGAGGACAGGCAAGCACACCTTAATCATGACAGAACATTCTGAGTGTCAGAAGGAAAGCACAGAGGATGGTCCCTTATACACTTACATGCTTAAAACAGCTCAAGTGGAGGGGAAAAATAAAACTCTTTTAAAAGTAATTTTTTTTCTTATGAATGCATGTATGTGTATATAAACTATCACAAACTATTCTTTTTTTTAAAAAAATGTATTTATTTATTTATTTATTTTTGGCTGTGTTGGGTCTTCATTGCTGTGCGCGGGCTTTCTCTGGTTGCGGCGAGAGGGGGCTACTCTTTGTCGCAATGCGCGGGCTTCTCATTGCGGTGGCTTCTCTTATTGTGGAGCACGGGCTCTAGGTGCGCAGGCTTCATTAGTTGTGGCACGCGGGCTCAGTAGTTGTGGCACACGGGCTTAGTTGCTCCGTGGCATGTGGGATCTTCCCAGACAAGGGCTCGAACCTGTGCCTACCGCATGGGCAGGCGGATTCTTAACCACTGCGCCACCAGGGAAGCCCTCACAAACTATTCTTTATGTGACTTTTAAAACCACCGTGGGTTTACATTTTCAACAAATAAAGGTATGCAATTTAACTCTAAAACTTAACTAAAAACCAGCAGAATTGACTTCTTAGCTGATGTGTATGGTGAAAGAAGCCATTAAACCCACACTCCTAGCATCTCTATCTGAGCCCAGCCACATCTCTGACTCAGGGTGGCTCTGACCCTTGAGTGGGCAGCTGCAACTCTGAGGGTGTTCAATCAAGGAGGCAAGAGACTTCGTGCGCAAAACATTACCCCCAAGAGTCAGAGCCAAACAGCTAGGACACGTGTGGCAGTCCCTTCCTTGGACAACACAAAAGCTAAATTAGATCACCACTGAGGGGCTGGCTGTTTGTCATCAAAGTGTGATTCACTCCCTGCAAAGCAAAACAACTGAATATGAAAAATCCCATCTGGGCCCTAGATATTTAATAAAATAATTGTCTTAGAAATAGTAAGACATGTTTGGGTTAAGATACAATCAAACTTATGGTTACTGGGGGAAATGTGGGGATAAATTGGGAGATTGGGACTGACATATACACATTACTATATATAAAATAGATAACTAATAAGGACCTACTGTATAGCACAGGGGACTCTACTCAGTGCTCTGTAATGACCTATGTGGGAAAAGAATCTAAAAAAGAGTGGATATATGTATATGTATAACTAGCTCACTTTGCTGTACAGCAGAAACTAACACAACACTGTAAATCACGTATACTCCAATAAAAAATAAAAAAAGATAAAATCAGGTGAAGATAGAGATCCAGTCTATTTTTTGAATTAAAACACCCACAAAATACCAAAAACGTTGAAATACAAAAAAATTGAAGTGCTACATAATGTCAAAATTAAGAAGCAGACAGAAAGGACTATCTCCTAATAGTATCAGGGAGGAAGGAAAACAGCCACCCATTTGTCATTAGGAAAAATTCCCACCAATCACAGCACTGATGGTGCCAGCCTGAGGAGCAACTCATCCCCCAGGGCTTTGCCCTCTGAAGCAGCAGAATGTGAAGCAGGGAGGAGAAGGGTTTGGCTCCACCCAGGGGCCCAGGGTTCAGGTCACCAAGTACACCAGCAGCCCAGCATATCACCTACAACAGGTGACAGTTATCTGTTGTTCTCAAGCCATTTTTACCATCTGCCTGTCCCTCTATCTAGAGAACAAATTAGACCTGTTGCAACCAACAAGGGGAATACAGCGATTTCCAAACTCCTGTGAAAAAAAACCCCTCTCCCTCCTTAAAAAAATAGGCTTGCTGCTCTTTCAATGTTCCCTGCAGAGAAAACTTCCTCACTGAACCCACCTCGCATGAGCCAGCAGAAGGTTGAATGCTGGTTACCACGGCCCACGTTTTTGGCTCGTGCAAAGTAATAATAGGTTAAAACACCACCTCCCCTCCTGTTGAAGCATTTGCCTGGTGGTACCCACAGAGCTGGGTCACCATAATGAATTTAAAAAACAGGGGTGGAGGTCAGCTAACCAAGGACCACAAAAAAAAAAAAAAAAAAAAAAAAAAAAAAAAAAAAAAAAAAAAAAAATATTTAGATTCCACTGGGTATATATTTTAAAGCAAAATAAGAGTTTTATTGTAAAATCTCAACAGTAAAATAAGAAATTATATACCTTGCAACTGTTTAGACTTAATGAAGAACATTTTTTGAATGCCAATTTAAAAGTGCAAAAGAGTTCACAGTTTAAAAAATTCTTTTAGGGAGGATTTGTGTGAAAGAACACGAAGAGCACTATTGCAGAGAATATTCAGTAAGAGGTACACAGTGTGGGCTGAAAACATTTGTGAGCCGAAGGGAGAGATGAGGACAGGCAAGCACACCTTAATCATGACAGAACATTCTGAGTGTCAGAAGGAAAGCACAGAGGATGGTCCCTTATACACTTACATGCTTAAAACAGCTCAAGTGGAGGGGAAAAATAAAACTCTTTTAAAAGTAATTTTTTTTCTTATGAATGCATGTATGTGTATATAAACTATCACAAACTATTCTTTTTTTTAAAAAAATGTATTTATTTATTTATTTATTTTTGGCTGTGTTGGGTCTTCATTGCTGTGCGCGGGCTTTCTCTGGTTGCGGCGAGAGGGGGCTACTCTTTGTCGCAATGCGCGGGCTTCTCATTGCGGTGGCTTCTCTTATTGTGGAGCACGGGCTCTAGGTGCGCAGGCTTCATTAGTTGTGGCACGCGGGCTCAGTAGTTGTGGCACACGGGCTTAGTTGCTCCGTGGCATGTGGGATCTTCCCAGACAAGGGCTCGAACCTGTGTCTACCGCATGGGCAGGCGGATTCTTAACCACTGCGCCACCAGGGAAGCCCTCACAAACTATTCTTTATGTGACTTTTAAAACCACCGTGGGTTTACATTTTCAACAAATAAAGGTATGCAATTTAACTCTAAAACTTAACTAAAAACCAGCAGAATTGACTTCTTAGCTGATGTGTATGGTGAAAGAAGCCATTAAACCCACACTCCTAGCATCTCTATCTGAGCCCAGCCACATCTCTGACTCAGGGTGGCTCTGACCCTTGAGTGGGCAGCTGCAACTCTGAGGGTGTTCAATCAAGGAGGCAAGAGACTTCGTGCGCAAAACATTACCCCCAAGAGTCAGAGCCAAACAGCTAGGACACGTGTGGCAGTCCCTTCCTTGGACAACACAAAAGCTAAATTAGATCACCACTGAGGGGCTGGCTGTTTGTCATCAAAGTGTGATTCACTCCCTGCAAAGCAAAACAACTGAATATGAAAAATCCCATCTGGGCCCTAGATATTTAATAAAATAATTGTCTTAGAAATAGTAAGACATGTTTGGGTTAAGATACAATCAAACTTATGGTTACTGGGGGAAATGTGGGGATAAATTGGGAGATTGGGACTGACATATACACATTACTATATATAAAATAGATAACTAATAAGGACCTACTGTATAGCACAGGGGACTCTACTCAGTGCTCTGTAATGACCTATGTGGGAAAAGAATCTAAAAAAGAGTGGATATATGTATATGTATAACTAGCTCACTTTGCTGTACAGCAGAAACTAACACAACACTGTAAATCACGTATACTCCAATAAAAAATAAAAAAAGATAAAATCAGGTGAAGATAGAGATCCAGTCTATTTTTTGAATTAAAACACCCACAAAATACCAAAAACGTTGAAATACAAAAAAATTGAAGTGCTACATAATGTCAAAATTAAGAAGCAGACAGAAAGGACTATCTCCTAATAGTATCAGGGAGGAAGGAAAACAGCCACCCATTTGTCATTAGGAAAAATTCCCACCAATCACAGCACTGATGGTGCCAGCCTGAGGAGCAACTCATCCCCCAGGGCTTTGCCCTCTGAAGCAGCAGAATGTGAAGCAGGGAGGAGAAGGGTTTGGCTCCACCCAGGGGCCCAGGGTTCAGGTCACCAAGTACACCAGCAGCCCAGCATATCACCTACAACAGGTGACAGTTATCTGTTGTTCTCAAGCCATTTTTACCATCTGCCTGTCCCTCTATCTAGAGAACAAATTAGACCTGTTGCAACCAACAAGGGGAATACAGCGATTTCCAAACTCCTGTGAAAAAAAACCCCTCTCCCTCCTTAAAAAAATAGGCTTGCTGCTCTTTCAATGTTCCCTGCAGAGAAAACTTCCTCACTGAACCCACCTCGCATGAGCCAGCAGAAGGTTGAATGCTGGTTACCACGGCCCACGTTTTTGGCTCGTGCAAAGTAATAATAGGTTAAAACACCACCTCCCCTCCTGTTGAAGCATTTGCCTGGTGGTACCCACAGAGCTGGGTCACCATAATGAATTTAAAAAACAGGGGTGGAGGTCAGCTAACCAAGGAAAGGATATCATCTCTGAATTTGGTGAGGTTTTGTGGAAAAAAGGAAGAGCAGGGCGGGGGGCACACACACTGGGGTTATAGTGTTTCATGTACTGTTTCTGATCAGAGAAGAATGACAGAGTACCCCAGATTCTTAAGGACGGAGAAAAATCTCATGTTCGGTCAGCATTTAACACAAGATTAAATTCCCACTAAGTGCAGAAATTAGATTATGTCCTCAACCCAATCTTTCTAGCTTTAGGAACTATTACATGGGTATGTAAATGGCAACACCCTAATGGAGTGTAATTTTTGCATATCTATCTCTAGAGCCTTAAAAATATTTAGGTGCCTTCAACTAGTTATCCTGCCACCATCCTTTGTAAATAATATGAAAGAGCAAAAAAGGCTTATTCATAAATCCATCCACGTAGTGTTACGTATGTTATAGAAAACCCAAAACGCTCAGTAAATCCAAAGAGAAGGACATGATTTATTGAGTTACAACTCTAAAAAAGATATATTTGCACTAAATGAATTATTTATCAAGAGTTTATATATAGTAAGACAGGAAGATGCGTATGTTGTAATATCTAGGGAAAAGTCAGGATATAGAAATAAATGTAAAATCTTAACAGTTGAGGAAAGATGTCTACTAAAACAAGCTAAAAAATACAGCACACCAAAAGTTGACATTGATTATCACAAGGCAGTGGCATCAAGGATGATTTTTGTTTCTTCTTTATACTTTTCTGTATTTTCCAATTTCCTAAAATAACATGTATAACTTACAATTAGGAGAATTAGTTGAAGAACTTCTTTAAAAAGAACCTTCACTAATGGACCATTTGTTAAAGCAGCAGCAATTTCAGGCTAAGCCATCACAAATGTATTTTTCACATTGTGTTTTTCCATCAGTTCTCCTATTTTTCTGCATTATGTGAATTTGCCGTCCCATTTGAGACTATTCAATTCAGCTAAAGAGAAAAGAAAAGCAAATAAAATGGATGAAATGCATAAACAATGTAAGGCGTAGAGGGTGAGTTAGCAAGTGGCTTGTGAGCTATAGGAGAAACTCATAGTATATGTTAAGTATAGATGATGATTAAGCAAGTGGCTCGTGAGGCATGGATAGAATTCATAGCCTGTGCTAAATACAGTAAGTTAGAAACGCATAATGCTAAAAATACATAGAAAATGGAATATATAATGGCACCAATGTAAATGTTACTCAAAGTTAGGAATGGATGGACAGACCAAGTCAAGAGCTGACACCTAGGTCACCCCTGACATCAACTGTCCATTGGTGACACCCACTGTGTCCGTGCTCTTGTTCCACACATGCTTTGCCCAAGAAGTACAATTAGAAACTGCCTGTTTCATGGCTAATTGGTAAGCTACAGCCATGGGTTAGCCATACTTGCTCCCATGTTTCTCCCACAGAGAAAGGGTGTGTCAATGTTCCCAGGCACCTTCAGCCTGTGGGTCCCATTGCTCAAGCCCAATTCTGGCACCACTGGGGAAGTCTGCTTTGATAGAGAGACAGGACACATCAGCTTTACTAGCCCAGGATTTAGGTAGTGTGGCCCTATCCGCTGACCTCCTACCCCAAGAATGTTAATCTACCCCATCGTTTTCCCTTGTTTGTGTTTTAAGTAGATTTATTAAACTTGGGGGGATTCAAGCATCTTAATTCGGTCTTCAAGCCTTTCTGTTTTGTGACTTCTGGAATATCTTGCCTAGTAGGTACTTGCATCGAGGTCCCTTCCTGCATGACATACGGAAAGGGAAATGTTCTCCTCTAGTCTAGTCTCAAGAATGATAGTTGAGACAGACTCAAGTTTGGGATTTGATGTGAACTCACACACTAAACCTATCAGTAGCCAGAAACCAAGACTGGACCTAGATCAGGAATAAATAAAGAGTCTGTGAAGAATAATCCTTTACAAACTTGGTGGAATTGAACAACGTAGAGCAGAGTTTGGAATATGGAGGGTAAGTATCATGGGAGGAGGATGTGTGTGCAGATGGGTTTGTTTGTAAACCATGAGACTGCCCCAATTGGGAAGGGTGGTATAGGGGCCATTTCTCAATTTATCCTACAGCCACAAGCTCTCTGGTCCTTGGACACACTCTAGGAGATGAGGACCTGAAATTATTCTTGTTGTAAATACATCACTGACCAACTGAATACTTTATGAGAAATAATTCTCAACCCATGGCTCCCCGGCACCAATGTATTTCATTGTCATTATTCTTTTGAAAATCCCTCAGGCTTATCAGGATTTAGTTGTACCAGGAAGAAATTCATTCTCCCTCCCCTTTCCTACTGTAACTATGAAATACATTTCCCCAGCAGTGACCGTGGGTGGGTGAAGGCAAAGTCAGAGTGAAGAGCATTTATTTGCTTTGAATCCACTCAGCTCAGCTCCTTCTATCCTCAGAGTAACCCTGAAGCGTTGAATATCTACCACAGTTAATAATCTTCCCTGTATTAGAAAACAAAGCAATACACAAAAAGCTACAAGGTTCAAGGTATGTTGCAGGTCTGCTATCATATTCTGTGGGAAAAGTACCACTGGAACTAAGCAATGAGGTGGTCCTGCCTGAGATTTTGTCAGATGCATCTGGTTGGAGCCTGGTTAACTGCTGAAAAGTCTTACTACCTTCCATTGGTAACCGCACACTCCACGTAATATGGTAGAAGCTCTCTTCTCCAACATGACCGGTCAGTTAGTGGGAAAAGTGTTTTGAGTAGGGAGTTACTTAAAAACAATAAATGAGCACCAGAAACTTTTACTCTTAACCCCAAACATCTATTTTTTCATAATAGGGTCAAGGTCTTTTCTTTGACCATTTCTCCAGAGTGGGGTTCACACAACCTTTGCGACACAGCCAGCTCTCATGCAATTTCCATGCTCCCCATGTCCAGCTTCTATAAAGTGCAACAAGATCATAGAGAACTTCAAGCACAAGAAGGGTAACCTGAAAACCACAGCCTTCTGGATTTTAATGATGTTCCAATTAGCTTTTGTAACTGTCTCATAATTTGCTATTAACAGTGTGATCTGTGGACCAGCAGTATCACTGTCGACTGGGAGCTAGTTGGAAATACAAGGTCTCAGGCCCCACCCAGACCTGCAGGATCAAACTGCCTTTTAACGCCATCTCTGGGTGATTTGTATGCACATTAAAATTTGATCAGCACTGATGTAGCTTTTACCTATTTCAGTAGCAATTTTTAAAGAGATCCATCCATGCTTCTTTCTGTCCTCATATTTTATAGTATTATGTACTATTTAACTGAACATGTAATTATAACAAGTAAGCATAACTGGCAAGTTTGGGAGAACACTCAGCTGCCTCTTTGGAAGAATTCAACTCAACCAGTGGGAAGGGACGCAAGTGAGTGTGGTTAGCTGAGTGCTCATCACACTGTGGGCACCACTCAGGATGTTTGACAGAGGAAAGAGAGAACTTCTACTAATCCAGGGAGTGGTTTAAATGCACCAGTACTGCCATCATAACTACTATTTACTGATGCATTTTTGTAAATGGTTTTTAAACCTAACAACAACACCGTAAGAGGGCACAGAGGTAGACATTGTGCCTTTGGTAGACATCTCCAATTCTCCTGCTTCTGGACACCTGCAGGATGGCTCTGGCCCGCTTGTGGCATGGGGGCAGAAGGCTCCTATGGTCAATGAGTTGTGAGGAATAACACACGTCATTTCCAGCAAGAGCATTTAATGTTTAGTGTGAGACCTGCCAGAGCACTCTCTTTCCCATTGGCCCAGAGACCAGTGACATCAAAGGGACTCAGCCAGCAAGGAGACACCTCTGACATTCTAAGATTCTGGGGTTTATTGCAGCAGAACATAGTCCATTCTGACCAAGACAGTGTTCTTACTCTGAGTGTAGAGTTAGCGGCAATTTGGTGACCGAGATGGTTAACTATATGCGTCAACTTGACTGGGCTAAGGGATGCCCACATCACTGGTAAAGCATTATTTCTGGGTGTGTCTATAAAGGTGTTTCTGGAGGAGACTAGCACTGAATCAGCAGACGGAGTAAAGACATCAGCCCTCACCAATGGGGCTGAGCATCCGCCAACCAGGTGGGGCTCTGAATAGAACAAAAAGGCAGAGGGGGGCGAATTCTTGCTCTTTGTGAGCTGACACATCCATCTTCTCCTACCCTCAGACATCACATCTCCTGGTTCTCAGGCCCTCAGACTCAGGCTGAATCACAGTACTGGCTTTCTTGGGTCTCCAGCTTTTGGATGGCAGATTGTAGAACTTCTCAGCCTCCGTAACCGTGTGAGCCAATGCCTATAATAAATCTCCACTTACATCTATATATATATATATATCCTATTGATTCTGTTTCTCTGGAGAACCCTGAATACATTACAGAATTTAGATGATAAAAGGTGTGAAACATGACACATAATAAAACTTCAATGATTCAAATAAATGTTCGACAAAGGGAGAATTTTATTGGCCTACAAACTTTTAAATCTGTAGCTCTCCATGGTTAAATATGATGAAATTGCATGGGGGGGGAGTGTTGGGAGAATCTCTGTTTAATTCTCCTTATTAAATTCATTAAGGAGACTGAGGGCAGCCACAGAGACAGAGAAAAGAAAGAAATATTTCAGGTTCTACAGTTTATAGTGGGGCCTATGCTCTCCACGCTTACTGCCTGCGATTACAAAAACAATTTCATAGTAAAAGTAAAATGTAGATAATAAATCCTATATTAAGGAAATGTGAGATTAAAAACATGCAAAACAGGGCTTCCCTGGTGGCGCAGTGGTTGAGAATCCGCCTGCCGATGCAGGGGACACGGGTTCGTGCCCCGGTCCGGGAGGATCCCACATGCTGCGGAGCGGCTGGGCCCGTGAGCCATGGCCGCTGGGCCTGCGCGTCCGGAGCCTGTGCTCCGCGGCGGGAGAGGCCACAGCAGTGAGAGGCCCGCGTACCGCAAAAAAAAAAAACAAAAAAAACATGCAAAACAAAAAACAAGTGACTGCGAAGTTAAAGGTAGGAAGAACCCAATAAAGAGAATAAAAGGAATGATTAATATGTAAGGTAAAAATAAATTTAAGAAACTAAATTTTATGTTATGTTTCAGCAATTAACTTCAACACACCTCAGTACAGATGGTGTGCTTGAGTTTAATCTATAACCCAGGGGTAGTTAATTGACACCTGAAGTTCCCTGACTCAAAGTCCCCGCTTCCCATTCAACAGAAGCAGTTAGCTAGCATTGGAAGGGCTGTAATGAAGAGTCTTCAGAATATGACTGTTCTTCAAAAATCCCTGAATCTGCATTAGAAAGATGATTAATTGGTCTATGGGATTTGGAAACAATTGTTCATTGACCAGAAGTATTGTTCAGGCACTTCCAACCTGGTATGAATGCGGCTGAAGAATCCGAGAAGCCAGGAAAACAAACCCCTGGGTGGAGACAACCTAAGTCTAGAACTCCATTCAGTCCTGTCCCCACAGAACATTCTCTCTCCTGCTCCCACCACAGGTTAGCTCATCCTGTCATCAGGATATTTGCTACGCTTGCACTAGAATTATTCTTTCCTGCCAGGTGTGTGCTAGAATTGTGAAAGAGCAGCAGGTGGAGTCTTCACTGAGTTTACAGACAGGACATACAGCTGTTTTGTACCTGTGCCTGCTCACTCAAATATGTTTGCACATGTGGCCCAATTCAGTCTAAGACTTCCTTTTGTCGTAACGTCACTCCTTAGTGTGCCTGTTGGAGATACCAGAGCTCCTACTCACCTCTAAGTGTCAGAGGTTACCCATAACCATCAAAGACCTGACAATTATCACAAGAACCTGTTTTGGTTAAACTGGGTCAGTTTGCAACAGTTAAAATATAAAATAGTTGGAAGTTTCAAATCAAGAAGACAGACTAATGGAGATATAAACAAGGAAAGTATAAGGAGTTAGAAGTAAATCCAATTATTGAAAGATTATCATAGTTAAAATAGAAAAGCAAATATTAATACAAGTGAAAATTCTGAATTCGACCATATAAAATCAATAAATGTTTCAGACAAACATCATTAATTAAGACTGTTAGAGATAAAAGTCATAAACAAGATTAGAATAACTAGATGGACTAAAGTTATCTAAAACTATGGTATGTGGTGGTTCAAAATATGTGCACAAACTCTTTCACACTCCCTTCAAAAGGTGTAGCCTAACTTCTCTTTCTTTGAGTGGGTTGAACATCATGACTCACTTCTAATGAACAGAATAAAGCTGATGTGATGGTGTGTCACTTGGTGAGACCTGGTCATGGAAGTCTTCAGAGCCTCCTGCCTCCTCTGTCTGGAATCTCTCACTCTGGCCAAAGCAGCGGCCACTCAAGCAGCCCTATGGAGAGGTCTACACAACAAGGGAAGCAGCCGTGTGATGAGTCATCTCAGAAGCACATCTTCGGGGACAAGCCAGGCCTTCAGATGCTGCAGTCTTAGCTGACATCTCTAGTGCAACCTCATGAGAAACTGAGCCAGAACTTCTAATCTAGCCACTCTCAGAAACTGGGTGAGAAGATAAGTATTTATTATTTTAAGTTACTAAATTTTAGGCAATATGTAAAGCAGAAATAGATATTGAACACAAACTGTGAGACCTATTTTTTAAATAAGCAAATACATCATCTGTAGAGGATAGAAAGGAGTCAAATAAGGAGTGTTCTAATGGGACCCCCTCACTCAAGAAAGAGAGGATCTCAAAGCATGAAATTCCCAGAGAAGCTCTCTGAGGAGGATCCTACTCTTGACCTTTGAGCAGGGAAGCCCTGGCAACTGTTCCTTATCCAGGACCTATCAATTAGAGCAGGCCCACCCTCTTCTGCAAACATGTGTGAGGACTCTTAAATGCATGACTTAACCCATATGCCATTCTGGCTTGCTGGAACCAGCTCACACTGGCTTGTGAGAGAAGACTGTCAAATTTTCAGGAATTCTGCACGCCAGTTGTTAACTAAAACCATGAAACCATTATGAAAATTAAATTATATAAAATTAAAATTAAATCTATTGTATTAAAGAAACAGGTAATAAGGTTTTAGTGAGTTTGCCCCTATCCTCAGCGGCATGGATAAAGCTACTGTCTGCAGGTTTCCAGACTGCTGAGGAACTCCTAGAAAAGTGAAGAACTGAGAGGAGCTTCAAGATGGCGGAAGAGTAAGACGCGGAGATCATCTTCCTCTCCACAAATACATCAGAAATACATCTACATGTGGAACAGCTCCTACAGAACACCTACTGAACACTGGCAGAAGACCTCAGACCTCCCAAAATCCGTGTGGAGGACAGGCTCTTGGTGCTCCAGCCAGGCATCAGGGCTGTGCCTCTGAGGTGGGAGAGCCAAGGTCAGGACACTGGTCCACAAGAGACCTCCCAGCTCCACGCAATATCAAATGGTGAAAATCTCCCAGAGATCTCCATCTCAACGCCAAGACCCA
>NC_041218.1:98995402-98997568 GCF_002837175.3 Physeter macrocephalus | reverse complement strand
AGCCTCATCCACCAGAACACAGGCACTAGTCCCCTCCACAACCCACTGAACCAAACTTAGCCACTGGGGACAGACACAAAAATCAATGGGAACTATGAACCTGCAGCCTACCAAAAGGAGACCCCAAACACAGTAAGTTAAGCAAAAAATGAGAAGACAGAAAAACACACAGCAGATGAAGGAGCAAGGCAAAACCCCACCAGACCTAACAAATGAAGAGGAAATAGGCAGTCTGTCTGAAAAAGAATTCAGATTAATGAAAGTAAAGATGATCCAAAATCTTGGAAACAGAGAAAATACAAGAAATGTTTAACAAGGACCTAGAAGAACTAAAGCACAAACCAACAGTGATGAACAACACAATAAGTGAAATTAAAAATGCTCTAGAAGGGATCAATAGCAAAATGACTGAGGCAGAAGAATGGATAAGTGACCTGGAAGATAAAATAGTGGAAGTAACTACTGCAGAGCAGAATAAAGAAAAAAGAATGAAAAGGATTGAGGACAATCTCAGAGACCTACCAAACTTAGCCACTGGGGACAGACACAAAAATCAATGGGAACTATGAACCTGCAGCCTACCAAAAGGAGACCCCAAACACAGTAAGTTAAGCAAAAAATGAGAAGACAGAAAAACACACAGCAGATGAAGGAGCAAGGCAAAACCCCACCAGACCTAACAAATGAAGAGGAAATAGGCAGTCTGTCTGAAAAAGAATTCAGATTAATGAAAGTAAAGATGATCCAAAATCTTGGAAACAGAGAAAATACAAGAAATGTTTAACAAGGACCTAGAAGAACTAAAGCACAATAAATACAAAGAAAAAATATTAAAAGCAGCAAGGGAAAAACAACAAATAGCACACAAGGGAATCCCCAATCCCCATAAGGTTAAAGCTGATTTCTCAACAGAAACTCTGCAAGCCAGAAGGGAGTGGCAGGACATATTTAAAGTGATGAAGGAGAAAAACCTACAACCAAGATTACTCTACCCAGCAAGGATCTCATTCAGATTTTTTTTCTTTTTTTTTTTCACACACACACACTGTATTTTATTTTTACAAGAGGTAAACAGACTGACACCAAGCATTGTAAATGGATGACCACAACAAAAGCAACAATGATTGCAATTACCAAACATGAAACACACTCATACTATGTCATAATATTGACATTCAGTCCAGTAATCCTCCACTGTAACAGCTCCTCTACTTTGCAGTAAAAATTGATTTGCATATTTTTTGCCTCTGAGTCCTTGTGGGATTTTTTTTTATTCAAACAGAAAGTCACAAAAATTATAATCATCCTCATCAGTTCACTCAGTACCATGTAATTGATTTTTTTTCATCTTGATCTTTTGTTAGCACTTTTATGAGTTCATCAGTTTTCCATTAGAGTTCAGAAAATTCTTATTCCTTCAGTTCAGCAGTATAGTCAGTTACCAGAAACCTGTAATTGTCAGTCTTTTCCATGAATTCCTTGAAGATGAAACCCTTTTATAGGAACATATTTGCAAAAGCATCAGAGGACACCCAACACTGTCTGTAAATGACAAAAGACTTAAAAATGACCACGGTTGAAGATTTGATGAAAGTTCATAATAATGCAATTGACAAGGAAATTTAGTTATTTCTGAGATACACATTTTAAAGTAATAACTAGAATTATGACTTATAATATTATACCAGAACACATAAGATTTTTAGAAATTTCATATAATGTCTGAAACGTTTATATTAACTCTCATTCAGATTTGATGGAGAAATTAAAACCTTTACAGACAAGCAAAAGATAAGAGAATTCAGCACCACCAAACCAGCTTTACAACAAATGCTAAAGGAACTTCTCTAGGAAGGAAACACAAGAGAAGGAAAAAGCCTACATAACAAACCCAAAACAATTATGAAAATGGTAATAGGAACATACATATCGATAATCACCTTAAATGTAAATGGATTAAATGATCCAACCAAAAGAAATAGACTGGCTGAATGGATACAAAAACAAGACCCGTAAATATGCTGTCTACAAGAGAACCACTTACAGACCTAGGAACACATACAGACTGAAAGTGAGGGGATGGAAAAAGATATTCCATGCAAATGGAAATCAAAAGAAAGTTGGAGTAGCAATTCTAATGCCAGAAAAAATAGACTTTAAAATAAA
>NC_041218.1:98960008-98994925 GCF_002837175.3 Physeter macrocephalus | reverse complement strand
GCTCATGGAACATTCTCCAGGACAGATCATATCTTGGGTCACAAATCAAGCCTTGGTAAATTTAAGAAAACTGAAATCGTATCAAGTATCTTTTCCAACCACAACGCTATGAGACTAGATATCAATTACAGGAAAAAATCTGTAAAAAATACAAACACATGGAGGCTAAACAATATACTACTTATTAACCAAGAGGTCACTGAAGAAATCAAAGAGGAAATCAAAAAATACAGAGAAACAAATGACAATGAAAACACGACGACCCAAAACCTATGGGATGCAGCAAAAGCAGCTCTAAGAGGGAAATTTACAGCAATACAATCCTACCTTAAGAAACAAGAAACATCTCAAATAAAAGAAGAACAAAAGAACCCCAAATTTAGCAGAAGGAAAGAAATCATAAAGATCAGATCAGAAATAAATGAAAAAGAAATGAAGGAAACAATAGCAAAGATCAATAAAACTAAAAGCTGGTTCTTTGAGAAGATAAATAAAATTGATAAACCATTAGCCAGACTCATCAAGAATAAAAGGGAGAAGACTCAAATCAATAGAATTAGAAATGAAAAAGGAGATGTAACAACTGACACTGCAGAAATACAAAAGATTATTAGAGATTACTACAAGCAACTGTATGCCAATAAAATGGACAACCTGGAAGAAATGGACAAATTCTTAGAAATGCACAAGCTGCCGAGACTGAACCAGGAAGAAATAGAAAATATGAACAGACCAATCACAAGCACTGAGATTGAAACTGTGATTAAAAATCTTCCAACAAACAAAAGCCCAGGACCAGATGGCTTCACAGGCGAATTCTATCAAACATTTACAGAAGAGCTAACACCTATCCTTCTCAAACTCTTCCAAACTACAGCAGAGGGAGGAACAGTCCCAAACTCATTCTAAGAGGTCACCATCACCCTGATACCAAAACCAGACAAAGATGTCACAAAGAAAGAAAACTACAGGCCAATATCACTGATGAACATAGATGCAAAAATCCTCAACAAAATACTAGCAAACAGAATCCAACAGCACATTAAAAGGATACTACACCATGATCAAGTGGGGTTTATTCCAGGAATGCAAGGATTCTTCAATATACGCAAATCAATCAACGTGATACACCATATCAACAAACTGAAGGAGAAAAACCATATGATCATCTCAATAGATGCAGAGAAAGCTTTTGACAAAATTCAACACCCATTTATGATAAAAACCCTGCAGAAAGTAGGCATAGAGGGAACTTTCCTCAACATAATAAAGGCCATATATGACAAACCCACAGCCAGCATTGTTCCCAATGGTGAAAAACTGAAACCATTTCCACTAAGATCAGGAACAAGACAAGGTTGCCCACTCTCACCACTCTTATTCAACATAGTTTTGGAAGTTCTAGCCACAGCAATCAGAGAAAAAAAAACAAATAAAAGGAATCCAAATAGGAAAAGAAGAAGTAAAGCTGTCACTATTTGCAGATGACATGATATTATACATAGAGAATCCTAAGGATGCTACCAGAAAACTACTAGAGCTAATCAATGAATTTGGCAAAGTAGCAGGATACAAAATTAATGCACAGAAATCTCTGGCATTCTTATACACTAATGATGAAAAATCTGAGAGTGAAATTAAGAAAACACTCCCATTTACCATTGCAACAAAAAGAATAAAATATCTAGGAATAAACCTACCTAAGGAGACAAAAAACTTGTATGCAGAAAACTATAAGACACTGATGAAAGAAATTAAAGATGATACAAATAGGTGGAGAAATATACCATGTTCTTGGATTGGAAGAATCAACATTGTGAAAATGACTAGAGATAAACCCATGCACATATGGTCACCTTATCTTTGATAAAGAAGGCAAGAATATACAGTGGAGAGAACACAGCCTCCTCAATAAGTGGTGCTGGGAAAACTGGATGGGTACATGTAAATGTATGAAATTAGAACACTCCCTAACACCATACACAAAAATAAACTCAAAATGGATTAAAGAGCTAAATGTAAGGCCAGCCACTATGAAACTCTTAGAGGAAAACATAGGCAGAACGCTCTATGACATAAATCACAGCAAGATCCTTTTTGACCCACCTCCTAGAGAAATGGAAATAAAAACAAAAATAAACAAATGGGACCTAATGAAACTTAAAAGCTTTTGCACAGCAAAGGATACCATAAACAAGACCAAAAGACAACCCTCAGAATGGGAGAAAATATTTGCAAACCAAAGAACTGACAAAGGATTAATATCCAAAATTTATAAGCAACTCATGCAGCTCAATAACAAAAAAACAAACAACCCAATCCAAAAATGGGCAGAAGAACTAAATAGACATTTCTCCAAAGAAGATATACAGATCGCCAACAAACACATGAAAGAATGCTCAACATCATTAATCATTAGAGAAATGCAAATCAAAACGACAATGAGATATCATCTCACACCGGTCAGATTGGCCATCATCAAAAACTCTAGAAACAATAAATGCTGGAGAGGGTGTGGAGAAAAGGGAACCCTCTTGCACTGCTGGTGGGAATGTAAATTGATACAGCCACTATGGAGAACAGTATGGAGCTTCCTTAAAAAAACTAAAAATAAAATTACCAAATGACCCTGTAATCCCACTACTGGGCATATATCCTGAGAAAACCATAATTCAAAAAGAGTCATGTACCAAAATGTTCATTGCAGCTCTATTTACAATAGACAGGACATGGAAGCAACCTAAGTGTCCAACAACAGATGAATGGATAAAGAAGATGTGGCACATATATACAATGGAATATTACTCAGCCATAAAAAGAAATGAAACTGAGTTATTTGTAATGAGGTGGATAGACCTGGAGTCTGTCATACAGAGTGAAGTAAGTCAGAAGGAGAAAAACAAATACCGTATGCTAACACATATATATGGAATCTAAGAAAAAAAAATGTCATGAAGAGATTAGTGGTAGGACAGGAATAAAACACAGACCTACTAGAGCATGGACTTGAGGACATGGGGAGGGGGAAGGGTAAGCTGTGACGAAGTGAGAGAGTGGCAGGGACATATATGCACTACCAAATGTAAATTAGATAGCTAGTGGGAAGCTGCCGCATAGCACAGACTTTGTTATAAAGCAGAAACCTAACACACCATTGTAAACCATTTTACGCCAATAAAGATGTTAAAAAAAAAAAGAAACAGGCAATAAATACTGAACATTCATCACATCCTAATTATTTTACTACTTTATGCTATTATCTGTGCTTTTGAGGTACTTTTTGTGTATTGAATCTATACGGTAGAAATTCCGATTAATGATCTGACACTGTACACCTCTTCCCAACTGCTTATTCAGTGGGATCACACTGGTACCTGGAAATCAGCCATGGTGGGAGTATTTACACCCTTGGAATTGATAAATGCTACAAATCAGGACTTGGTTTATCGTTTTTTTTTAATTGTCTATTCTTTAGAATGTGATGGAGAAGATGTTAATAATACAGATTGAAGTGTGTCTTTTCTATACCTGCTACACTTGGAATAGCACAAAACTGAGGAAATATTCTCCCGGTATTCAAAAAAATTTATCCAGTTCATCATGGATGAATGAATGAGGGTCTAATACACATCTTGTTTCACTTTTGTCTTTCTAGTTAAAGTAAATGAAAATATCAAACAATATTCACTCATCATTCAGATGCAACCATAGGCTGACTATGGATACAAAAATTTGGCCAAAATCAACATAAACTTTCCATGAAAATCAATTGACTTTATAGAACTTACAACAAGAAGATTGTATATTTCATTATAATTTGTAAGATGTTTGCTACACATCCTTTATATAGTAAAATTTTCAATAAATGTGTGTATATTTCATTTTAAAAAAACAGCCAGTTTTTAAACATTTATCGGTATACCAGTGACACTAACTAACGCTGACTACAATACGTAAATTATTTTTCTTAACAATAAGCCAACACTGATTGGCAGGGACTATGCTTAGGGGCAGGTATGTTAGGGCACCTTTACCCGAGGGCAGGGGCAGGGGTGCAAGAACAAGTCAGGAGAACCAGGTGTCTAGTCTCCAGGCAGATGGGTCTACAGGATCCATCCAGATCTACGGGATGGAGGGCTTGTGGCAGAAGCTGTTTTCACAGGGGAAAGGTTTAGGAGGCCAGTGTTACTGTGACCTCAACTGTAACCTAAGCAGTGAGGCCAAATGTAAATGACAGGTGAGCACCTGCACACAAAGACCACATCTTACACCCTTTGCTTCACAAACCAGCACCTACCCTCACAGAGCCTAGTAGACACTTGATAAATATTTGGTGAAACCTGTATTATAATAAAGATGGAGTGAGAGTTGCTGTCACTTTATAACTGATAATTGTATACTACCGACAGGGGTTTTGTATGTTCACTTCAGGGATGTCTGGGGAGGTTCCCTTGAAAGTTACAGCCAAAGTGGCACTGAAAATATATAGAAAGAAGAATATATTTGGTGCAAACAAGCCTAAGTCGATTTGGATACTCAAAACTGTTGGGTTCTTTGGATAGCCTCTAGCCATTAGAGGGGATGGAACTAGGGAAGCTTGTACCAGGGGCCATGGTGCAGTGGCAGGAAAGCTCCATCTCAGTTGGAAGCAAGCACTCATCACCCACAGGCTCACACAGTCATACAACTTGTTCTGTACGCTGGTCATGTCCCCTGCCTTTGTCTGATTATTTTACCCTCTGCAGGCAAAGGTGACTGTAAAACCTTCCAGGTCAAATTGGACCTTTACTCATTTCACCAATGAAAAATTACTCCTAATATCCCTGTGCTAATTAACGAATCTTTTAGGACTGATTTGGATGGCGATAAATAAAGTTCAGCCATGCTCCGGGTAAAGAACTTTTGTGCTTTTACACAACCCCGAGGTATGGGCTTCTGATTAGGAAAATCTGGTTGTTACCTAACTTCTCTAAGATATAAATAAGGTAATCATAGCCTATGCTGCAGTATTTAATATGGACAATACATAATACTAAATATATTTAAAACACACTTTTTTGTATTCATCTGTTTCTAAAACTGGAAGTATCATTTTTTGCGTTTAGATATATTTGATCTCTCAGCCAAACAAACAAACAAAGCGTATATGAAATTTCCCCAAGTAACCGCTGGTCTTCATTTTAATAGTTGAACATAGCCACATTAAGGGGTTCGGGTACTAATAAAATATAAAAAATGTTCAATTTGAATACCACACCTAGGCTCTCACACACAAGGAACTTCTACTGAAGCACAGTACAACTCAAGCTAAGGTTGGCATTAATATCGCACTTGGAGCTCTAAGATTGGGAGTAAGAACGTGATGTTACAATCTCCTTTGCTCTCAGTGCAGTAGATTTCAGCTTCACCTTTGATGTCTCACAAATAATACAGCTTGATTCAAACTGGAGCCCTTCGGTGGAGCTGTCAGCTACTCTCTCCAGCATCCTAGGATGGCTATTTTCCGTGTATTATTTCCCATGGAAAGCAAGAATCTCTTTTGAGTGTCAACAACTTTGATGGTTTCTCATTGCAGGAGAAAAGTGGATGAATTATTCTGGAGAAAATGCTTTCTGTTCTCTTGGTGATATCTGTAAAAGGCCTGGCACTTCCAAGAAACTTGTTGCTATTCTCCGGGGCCTTATCCTCTAGACAATATTATGTTCATCGTTTCATTCATTTAAGTCAGGTATTATGCTCCAGAAAGAAGATATTTTCAGGAAGAGTTCTGAAAATGCCACTTTTTCCGTTGAGCTTTCCATTTCACTGAGCCCTCTCTAATTTAAAGAATATACAATGAAAGGACCTCTGTAGGACTTAAGAGTGGCCCAGGACAGGGCTGGGGGCATCAGAGTGGTGCAGCAGTTCAAAGCGTGAGCTGCGCTTGGCTGTGTGGATGAAAAGCGTTGCCTGCCATATCAGTAAACAAAGGATGTTGCAGCCATCAAGCCACCAGCCACTGCAGCCACCACTGACTGTACACCCTGAGGGGAAAACAGGATACTGGTCCTAAATAGTTAAGGTACACATCAAAGGAATGATTTCAATGAACCCAGACTCTTGCATTTTCCCATACATAGAAAAGCACTAAATTCATTACCTTGAGATGTCTGGTTTTCTTTAATTAACAGTAATCTTTTGATGTTCCCACTACCTGGGGTTTGTTTTGTTTTGTTTTCAAAAACTCCTATATATCCTGGCTCGTCCCATGCCTCTTCAGAGCAGCCCCTTAGAGCTAACTGAGAGGCTGCCTCCCAGGCTTAAGTCCTCAGAAAGTCTGCCAAATAAAACATAATTCTCAACTTTTTTTTTTACATCATTATTGGAGTATAATTGCTTTACAATGTTGTGTTAGTTTCTGCTGTACAACAAAGTGAATCAGCTATACGTATATATATCCCCATATCCCCTCCCTCTTGAGCCTCCCTCTCACCCTCCCTAGTTCTCAACTTTTGGGTTGTTCGTGTTTGTTTGTTTTTTTCTTTTTTTTTTCAGTCAACAGCTGTACAATCTCTAACTGTGGGAACCTGGGCACCTCTTCCTCACCTCTTTAAGCCTCCACATTCTCACTTTTAAATTCAGGTGTAAGAGGGCTCTCTTGAGGATGTCAAAGCCCCCATGTCAAAGGGCTCTTGTGAGGATTAGATGAGGTAGAGCTTTAGAGTGACCAGTGCATAATAAACACCAAACAGCTATTCAATAAACATGAACTATTATATAAAGCAGATGATTGGCAGACAGCTGTCTGGAGGCCAAGCTGTAGAATCATTTGATATTTGATAATGTCTTCTGGGTTACAAAGTCCCTCGTTTACTCCAGCAAATTCATGGGCAATGTGGAAGACAGGCTAAATTCCCATCTATTATGACTAGCATTAAAACTAACTTCTACCTAAATGTCCATCAACAGAGGAATGGATAAAGAAGATGTGGTACATATATACAATAGAATATTACTCAGCCGTAAAAAAGAATGACATAATGCCCTTTGCAGCAACATGGATGGACCTAGAGATTGTCATACTGAGTGAAGCAAGTCAGACAGAGAAGGACAAATATTGTATGCTATTGCTTACATGTGGAATCTAAAAAAATGGTGCAAATGGACTTATTTACAAAACAGAAATAGAGTTACAGATGTAGAAAACAAATTTTTGGTTACCAGGGGGGAAAGGGGTAGGGAGGGATAAATTGAGAGATTGGGATTGACATACATACACTACTATACATAAAATAGATAACTAATGAGGACCTACTCTATAGCATAGGAACTCTCCTCAATACTCTGTAATTACCAATATGGGGAAAGAATCTTAAAAAAGAGTGGTTACATGTCTATGTGTATGTATAACTGATTCACTTTGCTGTACAGCAGAAAGTAACACAACACTGTAAATCAACTATACTCCAATAAAAATTAAAAAAGAAAAACAACAAACCAACTTCCAATTCAGTACCTTCTATGTGCAAGAAGGCTTTTGGCTGTGTCCTTGGGGATAATCAGACAGGAATCCTGCCCACAGGGAGCAGGGGAGATAAGAGAGGTACATAAAAGTCACACACCTTGCGATAACTTTTGACTTATTTTTCCTCTTTTCACTTAACTTCAGATATCTCAAAAGGCATTTCAAGTGCCATTTATCTGACCCGCCCACCAAAAGGAAACAGCGCATTTGATACAAACTGTCAAGAATTAAAAGTGTCTAGTTAAGTTTTCCAAATAAAAAATTTTCTCGGGCTTCCCTGGTGGCGCGGTGGTTGAGAGTCCGCCTGCCGATGCAGGGGACACGGGTTCGTGCCCCGGTCCGGGAAGATCCCACATGCCGCGGAGCGGCTGGGCCCGTGAGCCATGGCCACTGAGCCTGCATGTCCGGAGCCTGTGCTCCACAACGGGAGAGGCCACAACAGTGAGAGGCCTGCATACCGCAAAAAAAAAAAAAATTTTCTCCTGTGAAATCTGATATCTCCTACTCTAAACAATGACATATATATATGGAGCAGACATTTTATCAAAGTGATGAGATTATAAGTACCCCATCACACCATCCTATAATTTTAAATGAAAAAATTATTTATACTTTCAACAGAATTTTGAAAAACATGTCACAGTTTTTTTATTTTAAAAACTAAAATAAAATTAAAAGTTATTCCAAAATAAAGTTGCTGAGTACAAAAATGGCAAAAAAAAAAAAAAAAAAGTCACACAAAGTAGGGAGTGGTCAATGCCAAAGAAAGATAAGAATAAAATGTTACCAGTATTTAGGAGAGGGAGAGAGCACCTCCTGCAGGGGGGAGTAATAGGAAGATCCAAGAAGACTTCAAGGAGATGGACAGGCAGCGGGTAGAGAAGAGGGAAGGCAGAAGGGCAAGAGCAAAGGTGCTAGCGTTTGTGCTCTTCCCTGTGTGCCAGACACCATGCTAAGCTCCATGTTTGCATGGACTCGTTTAATGCTCCCAGAGATTTGCTGAGGCACGTGCAATCATTCTCATGTTACTAACCATGAAACTGAGGCTCAGTGTGATTAAGTTACTTGCCTGGAATCACACAGCTGACACGTGGCAGTGCCATGGCTGGAGCTCAGGACTGTCTGACCCTGCAATACATGAGGAATAAAATGGATGACAGAGCACATGGAGGATGGCTGGGCGGAATATACTGAACAACTTGCTTAGGGACCAGCCCAGCCCAGACCGATTCTTGTATCAGGTGGAAAACTCATTACGTAGTGGGAAGCACAGGGAATTCTTGAATGAAGGGTAACGTGACCAGAACTGAGAACTGGTAGAATAACTGGGAAAGTCCTCATCACCTATGGACTAGAGAGGGGAGCCCTAGGGCTTGGTTCTGCCAAGTTCTCTGAGCCATTAAGCCTCTTTGGGTGCCATTTACTATGGAAGCCAAGCCACTCAACCCCAAATCATTAAAAAAGGTAGTATTAATTCCTTCAGGGCCCAAGGGTTCTGTTTTCCAGACTAGTAGTTCCAAGTATTTTAACCATCATGGAAAAATGTTCATATGCAAATCACCAGAATATTTGCATACAATTTCAGGAAACTTCCGACCCTGAAACTCTAAAGAAGTGGTTCTCAAACTTCATTGTACAATAAAGAACAGCCAGAAGGGCTTGTTTAAAATGCAAATTCCCTAACTCCAGCCCTCAAAATAGTAATCCAGGAGCTCTGGGGTGAGGCCCAGGAACTTGCCTATTGACAGGCACTGCCAGGTGATTCTAATGCAAGTGGCCTCTACACAAACTTCCAGAAACTCTGATCTAGAGGTCCCCAGACCCCAGAGGAAGAACCCCGATTCTAGAGCATCACACACACCTACTGAAAAATGGCTCCCAAATACTAATTAACAGCTGCTTCACAGCCCCTCACTATAGCTCCATTGTATAGGTCTTCTGGCTGTAGCCTGTCTCTTTCTTCTTCCTGAAAAAAATATGGCAGAGCAAAAGGAGACATTGGGGGTCTCTTTTACAGTGCCCCCACAAAGCACTTTGCACACAGTAATGGACTCCAGAATTGAATCCAGGGTTACAAAAGGTCCAATGTCATTTATCAGTAATTGCCCACTTTGCCACTCTATCTGCAAATACCATCTCCATCAGGTAATCCATTTTTCCTCCTCAAGGAATACTTGCAAAGTACATAAATACTATGCCAAGAAACTATTATGTGGCTCCCTGAGAAGAATTATCTAAAAGGTTACTCAGATGTGAGCACGCCATTAACCACTGTGAATATTAAGAGGCAATGTGCTCTGGTGGGACAAGGGAAAAATAAAACTTGAGACATAATTAGATATTGAAAAGGCAGCAGAGCTCAGAGACTGTTAAAATAAGGTATGACTGTAAGAAGGACTAGAATATCAAAAAACCCTCCATGAAAGGACTGCATTTATCAAAATGGGCAGTTTATGGAAAGGAAGTGAGTAAAATGCCACCCCAGCGCCCCCATGAGTTCTTCGTTACACAAAGACTTCATGCTCTTCACAAAATATTTCATCTTACACCATGGAGGAGATCTGGCAAATGTTAGTAGATTTACTCTGCTTGCTTTCAAATCAGTAGCATTTTGGCAGTGATTTATTGTGTTTATAAAAAGCCTTTCATCTGAAAACTCACAATCTATAAGGTGAAGTAATCTCCTACCTACCTGAACAAGAATCAACCAGCACCGATAGAATATTTTGTTACTGAAACTCAGTCTTTAACATTCCAGAAGAAATTTTACTTTAAAAATGGAAATGTTCACACTAAAATTCTTTTAACCTTCCTATGTGATTGGAAATTTTCACAATAAAATATTGGGGAAATGATGTCAGGAAATCAGGATGATGGGCGAGGAGAGCCCTTAGGTAGTTGTGTAAACTACCCAGTTGCGCAGGACCCTATGGGGCCTTCCCAGGACAGACCTCTCCATGTCCTCCGCCTGCCTTTTGTCTATAGAAGAACTTTAGCCAAAGAATAAGTTTAATCAGAGAAGCAAGAAAATGCAGAAGCAAAGGCAAGCAATCAAACAGGACAAAGCAATGATGGTTTAGTCATTAAGCAAAGTCAAGGACTTTTAGTTCCTCCTGAAGGGCTACAGATAATATTCTGGGCCATGTCCTTTGAGCTGTTTTGCAGATACAAAAAACCCCACCAGGTGGAAGATGTTAACTACATGATGACCAGACTCTAGCCATGATATAGCTGCTTCATCTTACACAATTCCCAGAACTGGCCTCAAGAAAATGGGAACAAACTGACCCTGGAACTGAAGATTATCTGTACTTAAAACAATCAATATGACGTTGATCAGACTACTGCATGACTAATTTCAAGGTGACTGTCAGAGCTGACTGTGCTGCTCTGCACATAGCCCCCTCCCTTTGCCTATACACTCCTGTAACTCCCCTTTAAAAGCTCTTGCCTCCTGAGCAACAGTGGGAAGTTGGCTTTTTGACATGAGTCCGCCTTCTCCCCAGGTTGCCAGCCTCCTGAATGAAGCAAACTTTCCTTTCCTACCAACACTTGTCTCTTCAAAGTACTGGCTTTCAAGTGGGAGCAGCTGAACCTGAGTTTGGTAACGGTTTCAGCTGTTCTAATTCTTAAATTGCAAGATGGGTTGGTTTCATTAATATGCCTCATCACTTACATATACATACATTTCTTTTTACCAAAGATTATAAGATAAAAATTTTAAACAGAACAACAACAGAACATGATCATAGGAAGTTAAGTGTATCCCATTTGAGTTGCTTTGAGGTCAGAGCAAATGTCAACTATTTTAAATCATTCTATTTTGCTTACTATCCATGGACAGCCCAGAAGAGGCATTTTGATAGTGTTCCCCATGTATCAATGACTTGGTTGAAATAAAAACTTTGTGCATCTGGCAATAAGGAAACAAAATTCTTTAGAGGTGTTTTTGTTATTGTGAGCTGAAAATCTTGTTTTATGAGCAAAAAAAGTTCTGAAGACTAAGGGCTCACTTCAGCACCTAAGAAGGTCCAAGGTAGGGCTGGAGAGTTATTTCTTGGTCCAGGCTGACACTGGGAGAAGACTGAGGAAGCAGAGCAGGAAATGGGGGTCATATCTTGGTCATATCAACAGTACACAGAAAAAGACAGTTTGGAGTGAGGAACAGAACAGTTGCAGAAGCTAAGGAAGAGAGTTTGGGGAGTGGGCTGGGAGGGGGCACTGCTCTGAGACTACCTACCCATCATGACCCAGGAAACCCAGATTAATAATGTTCCAGCTTCTTTAAAAGAGATTTCCATGGATCCTTCAGTGGCAAAGATGATGCTTCAGACACTGGGGCTTTGTCAGGCACTAGGATAAAAACCCCCTCCCTATGCAGTAAGACATTTATGCCATCTTTCTGAGCCTACCTGAAATTCCACTTATCAGGATTCTTTTAAAATAACAGGCATCGAGGTAGGTGGTGGTGGTTATACTGTGAGTCATCCACACCCTGGGTAACGTAATTTAATCTGATTGTTTTTACTGACACAAGGTTAGGAGTGGACATCCTCTGGAAGGCAACATATAGTCACTGGTGCCAAGGCAGTAACAATCATATCAGAACTTTACATCTGACTGTCCATAAGAAGGCTAGTGTCTTCTCCTTGAGTCCCAAGATTTATTGCTTTCTTCACTACATAAGGAGCCTCCACTCCATGCCTAGTTTATCACCAACCTGAGGACCACTCTCAGGTGGCCCAGGTATGGTGGTCACTTACATCTGAAATCTGGGTTTGCTGTCTTTATTCTTTCCCCAGAGAACCCTAGTTTCAGATTAAATTTTACACAAAACCAAAATATATCAAACAGAGAACTAGGGAACCTTCAGTTGTAAGGGGTGGGAGGTCTGAACTCTTCCCCAGAACCTGAGACTTCTGTGAATATAGAGTGTGAATCACTGCCTTGGAGGGAGTCAGGGTTAAGGACCCAAAACAGTGGGTGCTTCAAGGACCAGTTAAGGATTTAACAAGAGCGAACAGACACCCCAGGTAGGAGTGAAATGGTCTAGTTGTTTGTGTCATCCAACTGCTCATCTGTTCCATCCTGAGTTAAAAAGCATCCTTTTCACTGCACACATGGCTTTCTACAGAATCTCTTCATGCTGTGACCAAGGATTGCTTGTAATGCAACTGAGAAAATAAGAGTATTTCCCAACACCATGTATTCCTCTGAGCCTCTTATAACGAGGGCAGCTTTTTAATTGTCACATTGGTTCCCTATAGGGATCTGTGCCAATTAAGAGGATTCTGAGCTCTGGGAGAGCAGAATAGGGTGAGAAGGGCTGAGCCCTAAGCATCTCATGTCTCTTTTGATTGTTTATTTTCCTCAAACCTAAAACATGTTTATAAAAGTAACAGTGAACCTTAATTAATGCATTACATTCAAGTGAATAAAATAATAGTTTAATTAGTACTTAAGTATAATTTGACCCTGTCTGTAAGTGTGTAGGTATGTGTTTGGTTTCAAACACAGGCATATGTGAAAGAATTTATTTTAAAAATCCTAAGTCTCTAAAGCCCATAATGAAAATATTGAGAGTTGTAGTTTTCTTGTTTTTCACTTATAATGGACATAAATACACTCTGACTGTAAAAATCTTGCATCTGCTCTAATATTCAATTCATCAGAACTTAAAGCTCACAGCACACAAATAACATTAAACTAATCTCAAAAGCTGGCAGATGAAGGTTTCCCTGGTGGCGCAGTGGTTGAGAGTCCGCCTGCCGATGCAGGGGACACGGGTTCGTGTCCTGGTCCCGGAGGATTCCACATGCTGCGGAGCGGCTGGGCCCGTGAGCCATGGCCGCTGAGCCTGCGAGTCCGGAGCCTGCACTCCGCAACGGGAGAGGCCACGACAGTGAGAGGCCCGCGTACCACAAAAAAAAAAAAAAGAAAAAAGGCTGACAGATGAAATACCCGAGAAGTATTTTACTTTTATTACCTACAGGAGCCATCTTCCTGGAAATGATTTCCTGCAATGCAGCTGACAACAGGGAGAAGGGTAAGAGTCTTTGAGGAAGAGTCTATATTAAACACTTTCAAGTCTGATAGTTTATCATTCAGAGGAAATTCTTCAAAATTTCAGAATTGGAGATTTTTCTAGGATATGAGCTAAAATTCCCTCCCTTTTCCTTCCATTGTTTCTCATACCTCTGTTATGGTCCATTGCATTGAATTATGTTTTATGAGACTGCCTTTTCCCACTAGGTTGTCTGAGCGGGGCTCCTAAGTGTCCTATCCATGCGGACTGGCCGGTGCATAGTGGCTTTCCCGAAAGCATGATGCTTAAATTTTAAATGTTTACTCAAACTTTGAGCAGGACCTAAAGAAATACGACTTGAAAAATGAGATTTTATAATAACAACATAACAGAACTTAAATGTGCATGTGTGTATAACTAGTGACTTAGAGTGGCTCAATACTGAGTGAATTACCTTTCCCATCACTCAGGATCGTTTTGGAGCTCCTTGATTGTAGAGTCATAATTTTCATCCCATATAAGAAAGTCAACCACTTTTTTAAAAATAAAATCACACACTTTCATTTGTTTTTATTTTAAAATTAAAATTTGAGGAAAGGAAGAATCAAATACAAATACTACATGGGCTTTTCATGTTTGCACTCTCATGTCTAGCCCACCTGCCAACCTTTTATAAGTGGGCGTGAATGCATACCAAGCCCTGATGGTATCACATTCTCCAAGTTAAAGGATGCTGGTTTCATTAATGTTCCCCTTACTGCCTAATCTTTTGCAGGAATATTCTCCTTTCCTCTCTGTGTGCAAAAGGACCTTTGCCCTGCATATGTGCTGCTCCAGCCCCATTTCCAGCTGAACCCATCGTCTGACTTCCTTGGGATCTGCACACTTGCTGTGTCCCCACTGGCACCATGATCAGCAGAACCACTTTCATCTCTCATTGGCTGCTGGCATCTACTCAGTGGCTTCTTCCTCACCCTGCTCTTGCTCCCCAACACAGCCTCCAGGCCTGGATGATCCGGCCCCAACACAGCCTCCAGGCCTGGACGATCCGTGACTTAACACCTTCTCTTCCCTTTGGACAAATCACGCACAATCCCTAATGCGGCTGACAAGTTCCCCTGCTATCACTCTGACTTTGTTTTCCAGCTCTCTGATCTCTGCCTGTGCCTGCTCCCTTCAGGGTCTGTCCACAAGCTGTAATCTTATGGTGGCTGACCCCATCTTCTGGCTTAAACTAGTCTGTGTGGGTTTCTGTTACAACCGAGATCCTGAATGCATATATGACTAGAAGCCAAGTGTGTCCACTGGAATGATCGTCTGTCCAGAGGCTCTGATGATGCCCAGACAGACAGAATAACCACTTCCTCTCTGTACCTGCACCACTCTGAGCTACCCTGGAGGGTCAAAGCCTACCAAGCCTTGGCAAGTGGAGAGTTGCCCCTACCTGGGCGTGGGGAGTGTATCTACGATACAAAGATGAAAAAGCAATAAATATAATTTTGTCAAGGAGTGTATAACAGCTGTCGTTTTGGGGAATAGCAAAGTACTGTATATAAAAATTAAGTCCATTATATTTTTTTCTTGCAGACATGGAACTGGGCTAAGTGCGATGCTTAAGTTCTTCTTCTGGGCTTTCCCTAGACCAGTGGTTTTCCTTATAGGTAGGGGTGTGTCATCCAGGGGAGATCTGTCAATGTCTGGAGACATTTTTGGTTGTCCCAAATTGGGAGATGGGTATGTAACTGAGCAGGACCCTACGGGGCCTTCGTGGGACAGACCCTCTCACGTCCTCCGCCTGCTTCTTGTTTGTAGAAAAGTTTTAGTTCCCCAGGCCTCCCCTGAGTCACAAAAGCCTGGCTCAAGAATTAATGATTGAAAGAATGTGAACATATAGTAACAAAAGAATAGCAGTTGGGCCAGGAAAACTCATAACAATTTAAACAGTAAATCAGCCATATAGCAATCACAGAATCTTTAGTTCCTCCCTGAAGGACATAGATAACAGTCATGCACAGTCCTGAGTTGTTTTACAGATACTAAAACCCCACCAAATGGACAAAGTTAACTACATGATGACCTTGGACACACAGCCCCCAGACCAGCTGGAGCCTGAGAATTGATAACATTAACCCCTGTGACATCCCCATTACCATGAACCAATCAGAGAATTGTGCACGAGCTGATCACACACCATGCAACTTCCCTTCCTCACCTTGCCTTTAAAAAGGTCTTCCCAGAAACCCGTCAGGGAGTTCTGTCTCTTGAGCATTAACTACCCCGACTCCTTGCTTGGCACTTGCAATAAACACTGCACTTTCTTTCACCACAACCCAGTGTCAGTAGATTGGCTTTACTGCGTGCAGTCGAGCAGACCCAAGTTTGGTTTGGTAATCAGCAAAAGCCAGGCATACTGCTGAGCATCCTACATTGCAGAGGACAGACCCCAATAACATAGAAATGCCTAGTCCAAAATAATAGTACTCCTCTTGAGAAACCCTGCTCTAGACACTATATTTCCCCTCTGGAAACTGGTATTTCCTTTATTTCCAGATTCCGTCTCACTAATCCTTAAAATGTAATGGAAAGATAACAGAATTGGTAATGAAAGTCCTAATTTTTCTGCTGTGAAAGTAACAATGAATAACACAGATCATGATTCCTTGTAATTATCCAATAACACAAAATGAGGAGAGGCAATGATTCCTTTCTTTATTAATTTAAAATAGACAAGGAATGCATGAACACATTCTCCTGGTAAAAAAATTTAAACATTACAGATAAAAATAGTTTCCCTAGCAACCACCTCCCTTTGCCCTCACAAATAACCATTTCAGTTTATTCTCAGTTTCGTTTGTATTTTTCTGTGGTGATAACATAAATTTCCTGCCCTCCTTGAACTGTTTATTTCAGGAATCTTGTAGGAGTAAAATAATATTCGTTGTTGCTTAACTTGCATATTGTTAATTACAGGTAAAATTGAGTATATGATCATTGACTATTTCCTCTGAGAATTGCTTTTTCATTTCCTTTGCTCATTTGTATCACTATATACGAATGTGTCCCTTATCCCCATTGAATAGTACATAAATACCTTGACAATTACACGCGTATATACTGCAACTAGTCTCTCCCAGACTCTCTCTGGGGAAAAAAGTCTCTCTTCTTTGCTTATATTTTATTTTTGTTACACTCTCTTGAACAGAAGCTTTCAATACTGGTAAGTCAAATTTGCCAAGTGTTTCCCTTCAAGGTATAGCTTTTGTGTTTTGTTTAAGAAGGTCTTCCCAACTCAGTGATTTCCAAAACTGCCCCCAACTCTAAAATTCATTCTTTCAGAGTGCAGGCCTCTTACTATTCAGATAGCTCTTCCAATTCAGGGAGCCCAGGATGCAAAACCCAGCCCCTCTGACAACTGCACACAGAGCTGCAAGCTCACCAAGCCCCAAGCCAAAGCATTAACTCCCTTTCTCCCAAATGCTGCTTCCTTGAGGCCCACGTCATAAGTCAATCTTGACCCCTCCTTTTCTCCACCCCCACTTTTTTTTCATAGTGACTTGCACATATGTAGCAACAACGTCATTTGTCACACTTCTTGCAGTCCCATAAAAATTAGTAGTGTTTGGACAGTCATAACCTGACAATGTGGGAATCCTGCTACCATCTCTCCCAGATTTTACCCACATATGGAAAGGAGAAAAAATGACAAACATTAACTAAAAGGATGCTTATGATACAGTGTCACTTATATGTACCACAACATATTACTTGGGTTAACATGAAACTCTCATAGAGAGTTTGTGCAGTTGTCATTTTTTGCCTTCCACATCCTTCCCACAGTCAGTGGTTTTGTCTGGATAGACAGAGCCAACATAGTTATATTTGAAACGTTCAGAGACACAGAAACTGATATTTAGCTATAATCCTTGATTTTCCTGAGACCTCGAAGCTCAGTGAGAAAAACTCAAATCCTATACCTTTCAATTAAGCTAAAGCCTTATGGAGACATGGCTGATGAAACAGGATAGGCATGCAAGGTCATGGCCAAGATAAAAGCATTACAAGTTGTTAATTAGATAGAAAGACCCGACTTCACAAGAGTGCTTGGACATTGGAAAGAACTAGTTAAGCGTTCTCATCTTTTCACAGAACTCTTTCTAAAATAGATTTACACAAAATTGCTGTTTGAAACAATGAATTCGCTGATGTTTGAATGGGCTTTCAGTTACTTTGATGTGTTTTTGCTCTGAGAACCCTTCCAGGCCCACTCCCACTTCTGCCACCAAGTTCTTTTGATCCTACCTTCTAATGGTCACCACTTTTTTTTTTAATTAAAAATAATCTATTTATTTGGCTGCGCTGGGTCTTAGCTGCGGCACGTGGGATCTTCGTTGTTGTGTGTGGGAATCTTTGTTCTGGCATGTGGGATCTAGTTCCCTGACTAGGGATCGAACCTGGGCCCCCTGCATTGGGAGTGCAGAGTCTTAACCACTGGACCACCGGGGAAGTCCCTGGTCACCACTTCTCGTCCCCTCTCTACACCTGGGCTGTCACCCCTGGCTTCTCACTGCCCATACTCTCCTCCTAGATACGCAGCTGGCTCTCAGCTGACCCTCCATCCTCCAGTCTCATGCCCTTTTAGCCTATCTTCCACCATGAGGATGCCTGAGAGCTCTCACCAACACTTGAGTTTGATCCTTTGACTCTTCCACTCTTTAAAGTCTTTCCAGTGTTTCCTCTGGATAAAGGTCAAACTCCTCAGAACAACAGAAAAAGTTCTGATGGTCTTGCTGCCGCCTACCGGACCAAGCTAATCTCTGGCCACCATCCTTCCCTCCCCGCCTTCAGCTATACTGAGCCACATGCAGGGCTCCAAACAGACCCTGCTCTCTCTGCCTGGAACCGTCCAGGGCCACCTCTACCCACCCCTTCAGGTGCAGCTCAGGCCTCAGGGCCCAGGAACCTGCCCTTCTCTGAACCTACCCTCTCCCTCCCCAGCAAGTCTGAGGTAAGTGCCCCCCTCTTGAGCACATCTCAAGGTCCTTATGCTCACCTGTATCTGGCACACAACATACTGTATGTTTCCTTGTCTCTCTCTCTCACACAGGCAGGACATCTCATTGTATTCTGGATTATTACTATTCCTTTATTCAGTGAACACTCATGAATATGATCTTTGTGCAATGCAAGGTGTAAGACACTGGGGGCACCAGGCAAAAGTGAAACGGGTCCAGATCCTGCCCTCAGGACATGTACACAAATCTATATATTAAAAAAAACTAGCTAGAAATTGACAAAGGCCCAAAAAGAACTACAGACCACATGGCATGACGGTTCAAAGAAAGGAAGACTAACTTTACCAGTGGGGGGTAGGAGTGGCGGTGGGAACATGTGATGTGTGAGTATTTGGGAGCCATGGCTTTGGAGTGCCGTTGCCTGGTTTAAAACCCAGTTACAACATTTCTTTCCTAACAAGTCACCTGACCTCTCCAAGACTCAGTGTTTTCATCTTTAAAATGGGGTGGGTGATCACAATAGTACCTGCTTCTGAAGAATGTTTAAGACTTAAATGAGATAATGCTAGCAACACTCTTAGCACAGTGCTAGCCATAAAGTGAGGGATAAAAAGTATTAGAGAGAGTGGCATATGAGCTAGGACTTAAATGACAGAAAACACCTAGATGTGTAGACAGCAAATTTTGTGAAGATTGTATTTCTAATCCGTAAGCGTTCATCCTTCTTTTTAAACTTTCCTCCCTCATTCTACCTAAACACACTCTTATTGAAACCTGCCTACCCAAGCTCTCACTCCCTCCCCTTGTAGGTGCCTCCCTATAATATCTTCCCAGGTCCTTCTAGAATCTGATTATCTGAATCTCTTCCAACCTCTTCCCATCTGTAGTGGACTGACTAGTGTGCCCCCAAATTCATATCTTTTTTGGAACCTCAGAGTGTGACCTTATTTGGAAATTGGGTCTTTGTAGATGAATTAACTAAAGATCTCTACATGAAATCAACCTGGATTTAGGGTAGATTCTAAATCCAATAGCTAGCGTTCTTATAAAAGGGGAAGTGCCCCAAAGACACAGGGAAGAAGGCCATGTGAAGACAGAGGCAGTGATTGGAGTGATGTTGCCATAAACCAAAGAATGCCTGGGGGCCCCAGGAGCTGGAAGACAATATAGAAGGATTTGCCCCTACAGCCTCTGGAGGGAGCATGGCCCTACCCATACTTTGATATGAGACTTCTGGCCTCCAGAACTGTGAGAGAATAAATTCCTCTTGTTTTAAGACACCAAATTTGTTATAGCAGCCCTAGGAAACGAATCCACCATCCATCAGAGTGTAATCACCAGGATCTTTCTGAAACACCCCTCTCTGATCATGCCTCTTGCCTGTCTAGCATCCCACAGTGGCTGCCCAGAACCTCTGGCCTTCCTATCGGGCCATTTCTGAACTCTGCAGATGCTCCTGTCATCACTCTTGACCAGACACTCTTGTGCTGCCTTTCCTGGCCCCACCACCCAGCCTGGCATCTGGTAACTTCTTCTCTTCTCTAAGATCAAGAAGTCTGGGTATATATCCAAAGAAAATGAAAACACTAATTCGAAAAGATAGATGCACCCCAATGTTCATAGCAGCATTGTTTACAATAGCCAAGATATGGAAGCAACCTAAGCATCCATCAACAGATGAATGGATAAAGATGTGATACATTGTGTGTGTGTGTGTGTGTGTGTGTGTGTATACACATACATACAATGGAATACTGCTCAACATTAAAAAAAAAAATGAAATTTTGCCATTTGCAACAACATGGATGGACCTTGGGGGTATAATACTAAGAGAAATAAGACAAAGAGAAAGACAAATACTCTATGTTATGCATGGAATCTAAAAAGTAAAACAAATGAATGAATAAAACAAGAAAGAAACAGACTCACAGATATGAAGAACAAACTAGTGGTTACCAGTGGGCAGAGGGAAGAGCGGAGGGGCAAAATAGGGGTAGGGGATTAAGAGATACAAACATACAAAATAGATAAGCTACAAGGATATATTGTACAGCACAAGGAATATAGCCAATATTTTGTAATAAATTTGAATAGAGTATAATCTATAAAAATATTGAACCACTGTGTTGTACACCTGTAACTAATATAATATTGTAAATCAACTATACTTCAATTAAAAAAAAATTCAAATGAACACCTCCACTCAACACAGAATGACTACAGAACGATTAAGGTCATTCACCTTAATTCCTTATTACTCTCTAATGGGCAAAGGTTCCTACTATACTTTCTCTCAAGTAACTAACCATCTATAATAATCTATAAAACATAATCTGAAATGTAATATACAATCTGTAATGTGACTTAAATAATTATTAACATTTTTTGGTAAAGGAAAGCTTTTTTTAAAAAAAAAAGTGGTTAACTGCCATCCTTTCTAAAAATATCAATAATAATCAAGATTTGGCTCAGACGTCAGCTTCTCCAGGCAACCTTCCCTCACGCATCTCTGCCTTGCAGTTTGATCAGGTGTTTCTTTTATTTTTTTTTTTTAACATCTTTATTGGAGTAGAATTGCTTTACAATGGTGTGTTAGTTTCTGCTGTACAACAAAGTGAATCAGCTCTACATACACATATATCCCCATATCTCCTCCCTCTTTTAGACTAGATAACGTTATATCCTGGGCAGCTTCTAGCTTAACACTTAGCGTATTAAAACCATCCGATTCCTTGCCAATCTCCTTCACCAGATTGTAAGGCCTGTGCCTATGTCCCATTCATCTCTGTGACCCAGTGACTGTAAATGTGCTTTGAACCACGTGGTTGCTCATAAACACTGGTTGAAAAACTGAATGAATGAATGGGCAAGGAGTTAGAAGGGAGGTCTCCTTTTGGGACCCAGAATGTCAACCCATACCGGTGGCTTATAACATGGTTTCTTACCTCTGGCACAACTGATTGGTAGACATAGTCTCCAACTTTATTTGTCTGAATATAAAGCGCATAGCATGTTTTCATAACTGCTGGCATGACTGATTGATAGGGAAACCACTACCCAAAGAGTTAAATGATTATACTACGTTCACAATGCTTGTCTGTGGATTAAAAACTTCAAAGAAATGCAAAAAATTCTGTACAGGAAAGCCATGTCCTTTTCAAACACTTTACAAAGAGCAAAAGGAAAAACACTCCAATGTTCTCCAAGTAATCTAAACTTCACAGAATAAACCTCTTATACCTTTATGGATAATTAATTGAGTTGTTATTAATAACCCGTGATAGTGAAAAAAGACTGGATGTCAGAAGATGCTTTATTCATTCACACACACACACATACACACACAGACACACGTTTCCAAAAGTCCAGACTCCTTGAAATTATTTTCTAATTCTGTAACCTCATAATATGTATATTCTAACATAAATCATACATAGTGTATTAAAACTGGAAATTTCATATAAGTGGCTACCAACGTGTTTTGGAAATCTCCAACTCTGGACACATGAGTCTGAAAACTTCGGAAAAGGAAAAAAAAATACATACTAATTTTACAGATACACACATATATACACAATAAACATCACAAACCGTTCAGCAATGACCTGTAGTCACACTTGAAATACGTGCCAGTGAAAACTGAAAATCTCTCATTTCCATTATTTCATTCTTTTCCTATTTAGGGGCTGAGAAGCCCTTGACGTTAAAACCAAACTTCACACTAGGCTAATTTATGGTATTTCTCAAAAAGTGGAAAGGTTCCAAAGCAGGCGAGTGGTTAAAAATAGACAGATATATTCCCAGCTCACAGACGGGAAGGGGCCAGTTCTTTCTTCTGCTACCAACCAGGAGTCCTCACTTCTAAGACACCCCCTGATAATGAGTTCTTGTTGTCGTGGCCCGGACTGTGTGACAGCATCTAAATAAAGCAGCAGGTACGGGCTGCTGCGCTCTCGGCATCTTTTCTGACTCCGTAAAGAAGGGTCTGCGCCTGTCCCCCGACTCACCACGCTATGGCGCGCTTTCTCCTCCTCCCTCCTCCTCCATCACGTCTTCTCCCTCCTTCCACGCTAGGCTCAGCCAAGGTCACCAGGCTGGGCCAAGGTCGTGGCATGTGCAGGAGGCCCTGGGGGCCGGCTCCCCCTCTGTGCAAACGGAAACGAAATGTGCCTCACTGTTCAGAAATGGGCTTCCACCTTTGGCTGTTGCCGTACCTTTTGTGAGATGGCGCCACTCTTGTTTTTTTAAGTAACTGCGGTATAAATCAATCATAAAAACAAACGGGAAATAATGAATGGCAATGGAACAGCCCTTCTTCCTCCTGCCTTCGCTGCCAAATCCCTGTCTCCAGCCCTTACAGACAGACAGATGCCCATGCTGACTGCCCCTCACAGCCCAGCCTGGTCCGTGGCCTCCCTTCCAGGAAGGGAAAGACAACCCAGAGCATGCGCGAGTCCACGGGTCGGTGGTGACCACGGCAAGGTCGGGGGTGGCTGGCCGCTGGCCTTGACCTTCGGATGGGAGGTCCAGAGCTCGGTCACGGTGGGTTGGGGATGCAGACTGGAGCAGTGGCTGCTTCCACCTCCCGACTCTTCCTGGCACCTCCCTCCACACAGAACGAGGGAGGTGGCTGGCAGACAGACCGCAGTCCTGTCACTGCACACAGGACAGGAGTGGGCGTGTGCGTGTGTCTCCTTTCCATATCTGGTTCACAGTCCCCCCCCAAGACCATATCTATTTGGTATCCCCAAACCGGTGACAAATCTGATGGCCTTTGCATTCTTTCCCCAATACCTTGGCAATGGAAGGAAACTGTTCTGGAAACTCAGCTGGTTTTTTTGTTTTTTTTTTTTTGCTTTCTCTAAACTGGGAGCCCTTCCCAAGGGACAGGACACAGTAGAAGGCTTCGAGACTGTTCTCTAACTGATCTGGGCCACCCCGCTCCTACTCTACTTCCTCCCCTGCCTTTGCACGTGCAGGTCACGGGGGGGCTGGATGGCGTCTTCTACTGTGCTGAACGGTCATGGTTACCAACACAGGACTTGGCATCTAGCAAATGGGACTCTCCCACCTACTGCTCGCACGACCTTGGGCAACTTCCTTAACTTGTCTAAGACTATAAGACAACACTAATAACAGTTGCTTCCTCACAGACCCGAATTAGCTGAGGTGTTGCTAGTAAAGTGAGTCAGAACAGTGCCTGGCACATAACAAGTGCTCCATAAGTTATAGCTGCTATTATCACATGACTGTTACAGTCGTATGGGATCTCCGTTAATCGAGACCCCACTAACTCAGTAGAAGGTGCCATTCCCCAGGATCTCCAAGGGACACCTCACTCAGTTTCCTCTTCTCCCCACAAGATCTCCTGGCTTATTGCCAGAGTGGCACGGATGGTGGTCCCCCAAACAGATATGCCCAAATCCTAATCCATGGGAACGGTGAGTGTGACCATATTGGGGGAGAGGGTGCACATGTAAGTAAGTTAAGGATCTTGAAATGAGAAGAGCATCCTGGATTATCCAAGTGGGCCACAATCCAGCGACAAGTGTCCTTGTAAGAAACACATGGAGGAGAAAGAGAGAGAAGAGGAGGCAATGTGACCACGAGGCAGAGATGGAATTGATGCAGCCACCAGCCAAGGAACTCCTCGAGCCACCAGAAGTGACAAGAGGCCAGGAACTGATTCTCCCCAGAGACTTGGGAGGAAGCACAGCCCTGTGACACCTTGATTTCAGACTCCTGGCCTCCAGAAGTTTGAGAGAATAAATTTCTGTCATTTTTAAGCCACCAAGTTTGTGGTAATTCATTCTGGCAGCCAGAGGAAACCAATACACTTGTATGTGTTTTAAATTATCTTGGATTTGTTTTTTCCTTCCTATTAAAATTTTAATGTGTTTTGTAAAACAAAATGAAGCAAACAAAAACTAGCAAAAAGCGATTCAATCATAAAAGAGGTAAACATCCTAACTGATAAATCTTGACGTTCGCTGAAATGGACATCCAACTGTTTGTGGTGTTTAATAACATGGAATCACTTTTCTCCTTCCATCGTTTATGAAGAAAGAGAGATCACAGAGCAAGTGGCAGATGGTTCTGTCACATTTGCATATTCAATAAAGACAAATGGGCTTCGCAAGCTGCAAGCGGATGAAAGGCAGCAGCATTTCCCAAGGAACTACCAGGAGATGGATGGTAGCTGCACTCATAATTCAGAGGACACACATGCACGCAAGCCACACAACAAACAAACTCTGCAGAGTAATGAATAAAGGGAACTAGGGCAAGGAGAAAAATGAAAGGAAGATTTTAAAACATAAACTTAATTAGCCAGGAATAACAGAATCACTGGATCTTAGTGACACAGGGACCTCACCCTCCAAGAGAATGAAGGTAGTAATCACCTCCACAAAACCCACTGACAGCTATTCTTCAGCCTCTGCTTGAATACTTCCAGGAACAGGGAGCTTACTACCTCACAAGCCTGCATTACCTGAAAGCTGTCTTTGAAAGCTCCGTCTTAATCAAAACAAGATAAAATATATCTCCCTGCATCATTCATCCACTGGTGATGGTTTCCATTTAAGAACTTTACAGATTTTTGCGTTAGTTCATTGAACAGAGAGTGACCAGGCCTATGAGCCAAGCACTATAATACACAAGGATCTAGAGGCTCCAGAACCAGTCTGCTCTCAGGGCTGGGCCAGTCACACAGAGTGAGGCAGGTGAGGAGCAAAAGGTACCGGGCAGCACTGCTCACACAGTTACGACAGGATATCTGAGAGGGGAAACCAGCCTGAAGGAGGAGATTAACACAGAGAGTTTCCTGGGAGAGGGAGCCCATTAGTTGAGTCCTTAAAGTTGATTAAGTCTCAGCCTGATGAAGGGAGTGTGTGTATGTGGTTTTGTGTATATGTATGTGTGTGTAGAAAACACAGGGCACCTCTTGGCAGGAGAGGGTCCAGGCTTTCAATCACTGAGTCAAATATTTTTGAGCCCACCTACATGTGCTGTTTTCAATGCTGAGGATACACACAGAAGGAAATGAAACACCCAAGCCTCATGCAGCTTCCATTCTGGTAAAGGACACAGACAATGAATTAAATCATTGACAATCGGGCCAATAAACAAAATAACTAAGAAAATATATAGTCTATCCGGCGATGGCAAGTGCAATGGAATAAAATGTAAAGCAGAAAAAGGGACCAGAGAGTATTTGGGTGGAGAGGTTGATAATAAATAGGACGTGCACTTAGCTGAGCAGAGTGAACCAGGGAGAAGCCAAGGAAAACCACGCGCTGACTATTCTCTCCTCCAAGCCCCCAGGCTGGTCCTCAGCACACCTGACAGCGTCTAGCCAACCTTCCCTTCATCAGCTTGCTCTTCTCATTCTCAGGCTAAGTCCAAAACGTTATTGAGATGAATACCATTAAACAGACTAATGAGAAAATAATTGTATCAATAGCATTTTAAAAAAACCCAAAGTCATCTCAAAAAACAGTATCATAGAAACCAATAAATAACTGCACCTTTTGGAAAAGTGACACTAAATTATTTTGTCACCCTTCATGCCCAATCTCATTCTCAATCAGTCAGGACAAACAGCCCCACCTGGACCTGGCAAGAGAGACCCCTGCCCTGGACCCCAAGCTTTCAAAGGCCCCGCCAAGCCCTCCAGCCCTGCATCGCCCCCTGCCCTGGGTCAGGGGACACACACACACCCGGAGCCCACATCCCCTCAAGAAAACTGCTGATACAAAAGGAGAAATTAGCTATATAAGTGAGGGAGAGACAAGTCACAAAAATTAAATAAGGTAAATAAATTGGATAGGTATTTTTTATTGTTTTATTTTTAAACAAAATAAAACAAATGAAATCAATGGACAAAGGGGCAGAACCCTGGGCCCGGAACAGTTGAAGTGTTGAAACTCATGAAAGAAAGAACTTGTTATTGATGTGAAATTTGACACAATTTTTTGGCTTCTCTGAGGTGAGACAAAATAACATTTTCTTTGAAAGTAGTAAGCCATTATAATTGCTAAAGATATTTGGGGAGGGGGGGGAAGGAAATGAAATTAATGAAATGTATTAAAACATTTTAAATGTCAGTTAATTAAAAGTGAGACAGGGTCCACAAATCAATGGAACAAAAAGAAATTCTAAGAACGAACCCTAATACGTTTAAGACCTTGTAGTTGATAAAAGTGGCATTTCCAAATAATGGAGCATGGATGAATTATCCAACAAGTGGTTCTAGGACATTTATGGGGGGAAAACTATATCTCTGTCTTTTCAAAATAAAGTCTAAACATTGAAACATAAAAAGAAATCAACAAAAGTATTAGTAAAAAACACAGGGAGATAATTACATCCTGTTGGGGGTAAAGGTGGTTTTTGTTTTCTAGCCATAAGGCTAAAACCCAACACCATAAAGTGAAGGATTAATAGCTCTAAGAAAGGAAAAAATTCTTTGAAAAATAATCATAAACAAAATCTAAAGCCAAACACAAAACTGGGGGAAATTCTGAAAACATGTATAAAAGACAAAGGTTGATATTCATTATAAATAAAGAGTATCTGAAATTTTAAAACAAATAGACACCCAGAAAAATGGGCAAAGGTCATGAAGTTGCCACCCAAAAATCAATAAGTGCAGATGGACAAAAGCATATGAAAAACCGATTAATCTCACTGGTTACCAAAATAACTTGAAGTAAAACAATAGTTTCGTTTTCTCATTTATCAATTGGCAGGGATTTTAATGAATGATAAAATGCTCTACTGTATTTGCAAAGATACACAGAAATGCATACTTTCTTATATATTGGTAGGATTTTAAGTTTATAAAAACTTTCTGATGGGCAACCTGGCAGTAAAGACCCAAAAAAAATTTGCATACACATGGACCCAGGCTCTGCTTTTAGGAAAACTTTTGAAGGAAACTAACAGGTCTGTGTGTAATTTACCTAAAAGGATATAAATGTCAGAGTTACTTGATAAGGGAAAATGGATGGTTAAGTAAACTGTCAGATTCACACAGTGGAACAAATGTTTACTGCAATGGTTCTCAAAATGTGGTCCCTCCAGGGAACATCTGGGAACTTGTTAAAAATACAAGTTCTCTGGCTCTTCCCAGACCTACTGAATCACAAATTCTCGAGGGTTATGCCCATCAATCTCTGTTTTAAGAAACATTCCAGGGCTTCCCTTCCCTTCCCTGGTGGCGCAGTGGTTGGGAGTCTGCCTGCCGGTGCAGGGGACACGGGTTCGAGCCCTGGTCTGGGTGGATCCCACATGCCACGGAGCGGCTGGGCCCGTGCGCCACAGCTACTGAGCCTGCGCGTCTGGAGCCTGTGCCCCACAACGGGAGAGGCCGCGACGGTGAGAGACCCGTGCACCGCGATGAGGAGTGGCCCCCGCTCGCCGCAACTGGAGAGAGCCCTCGCGCAGAAACGAAGACCCAACACAGCCAAAAATAAATAAATAAAGAAGCTTTCATTTAAAACAAACAGGGTTAAAAAAAAAAAAAGGGAAACATTCCAGGTGATTCTGATGTGTGCACACTAGTTTGAGAACCTCTCGCTGTGTGTAAATCAAGGGTTTTAGGAGGAACGGGATGGGACACTCAAATTGGGTAGTTCGAAGAATTTTTAAAAGGGACCATTTACAAAAGTGAGCTAACCACAGGAGGTGGTGCTGAGACTGGTAAGAGTGGGGCTGCATTCTTACGCCTGGAGGGGATGTAACTAGACCCAGAGAGAGGTAGCTGAATGGGTATGACTCAGTGACCTAGCGGGGGGAACTCAGCAAACCCCCAGGGACCCCATAGCAGGGTAGCAGTAGAAAAAATACCTCTGCCTTGTTTGCCTTCCTCTTTCTGATCTCCTGCTGGGGGGTCCCCACTGGATGAACCCAGAAGGCAGGGGAGCCCACTGATGTGGTCCGCTCCAGCAAGTCCCCACGGACAGGCAGGATGAAAGGGTAGAGGAGGGCTTGGAGCGGCAACTGAAGATACGCAGCACGTGCAGCCATGGAAAAGGATCATGCAAAATATTCATGTGGAAGGTATTTATGAAATAGCAAATTTTTGAAAAGCAGAATATGATCCCTTTTTCATTAAAAATATATATCATACATATTTTGTGTATACCCACACATATACATGAAAAAATGCTTTCAGGACATCTACCAAAGTATTAATAGTAGTTATTTCTAGGTCTTGAGACAATGGGTAAGTTCTTATTCCTTGATTGTTTTTACTCGTCTGTATTTCCTTGTTACTTGATTCTTTTTACTTGCCTATATTTTCTGAAAGTTCTATAATAAACACGTAAGAATAAAAGTTAAGGCACTCAAACAAAATCATGAATAAAGGAATCTCAAAGAACATTAGAAAACCAGTATGTTTTTCTCATACCTGACTTTATTGTTTATGAATAATACACACCCACATGAGTCAACATTTATTGCCTTTTAACTTTAAGGAACGCTGGAAACAATGTGACTATAGAAAGAGAAAATGTAGTGAGTAACAATATGAATTAGTACTGTTTAATAAAATTTCTTGAGTGACTACTATACATAAAGCATGTGAACACAGTGCTTCCTGCCTTAACTTAATCAATCCTCACAAGAAGCTTCAAAGATGGGAGCTTTACTTCTACTGTATAGAAAAGAAAACTAAAAGAGTACACATGAGAGTAACTAGCCTAAGACTTCACATCTTATCAGTGGGGAGCAAGCATCAGATCAGAAAAAGGCCAAAACCTGTGCTCTACGTATCTGCGGATGCGAGTGAATTTGATTTTTAAAAGAACGTATCAATTCTATCCTTATAAAAGTAAACCCTGTGACAGAGCAGTTCACTGCATAATTTCACACAGTAATTAATTAGCTTAAGAGCAGACGACGGTTCCATGTTGAGGTGAGTGAAAATTATTACTTTAATGGTCCAGAGAAAATTTATATATCAAATATGAAAACATCTCCATTTCTTCTGACTCTAGTCTTACTACAGCCAGAGGAATGAATCTGCTGATAAAATATCTTCTGAGTATTTGACAGAAGCTACTGGTAAGAATTTCTTTTCAACTATGAAACTATGAGTTTAAAGATGTTTAATTCAAGCCACTGTACCTGAAGCAACACCGTCCGCAACTTTTAATCCATCCTATAAATGTCTGACTTATTGTGCTTATATAGGCTGACTGGCTCTTTTTTGTGCATCTGCCTCTCCTATTTGAAGGTAAACTCCTCTGAAGTAAAGATGCATATTTTACTAGCACGGGCTTCTGCTATGCCTAGCACAATGCCCATTGTGAATGGGTGTGTATTAGCTGTGAATCAACGTGTATGAGTGAGGACAGGCTAAATCACACTGTGGTAACAAATAACATGCAACCCCAGGTCTCACTGGCTGAATCCAACCAAAGTGTCTTTTCTGAATCACCCTGCATGTCAAATCTGCGTTGGCAGGGGAGGTCTCTTTATCAGGAACAGACACTGATGGTAGCTTCCGAGTGACACATGCTTTCCCAGAGACCTCTGTGTGGAAGAGAATGTGGTGAAGAGCCTCCTAAATCTCACCCTAGAGGTAATGCCTATCACTTCCACTCATATCCCATTGGCCAGTGTAAGTCATATGGCTACACCTAACTTCCGCGGGCAGGGAAGTACGATCCTACCCCAGGCCTGGGAGATGGAAAGCAAGACATATCTGATTACTATATTAAGGACTGCCACAAAAGGTTTCAAGAATGAATCATGAAGTTGTTAGTTAGTACCTGTTAATACATTTCCTCACTGGTGATGGTTTACAACGTCAGTTTATCGTTTTGGGTACTAGCAAGAACCAAACAGAGAAATAGATAAGTTTTATATATCTCCCTGACACTACAGTTGCGTCACTGCTGAACTATCTATTACTGCTACTTCATCATGTGTGGCTAATTCATATTTATTATAAATTTTATTCCCTAGTTTCATATTTCCATAGGTTCAAAGACAAAAGAAATAACCATTGATTAGTAATGGCCAATAAGAAAGATGAGAGAAGAAAAGATGGCTCGAGGACACCCCATAATTCATTCACTTGATTCAGTGAACATCTACTGAGACCTGATCTGGCCCAGATACCTGAGAGATGCTAGGGTAATGAGGATGCCTAAGCCATAGATTCTGGCCTCAGGCTGAAGGAAAGTGCACCAAAATATTAGAGTGTTGGAATGAATAAAATTTTTTCTTTATATGGTAGTCTTTCATGTACTAGACTTTTGATATCATGTGGTTCTTTTATAACTTTGTTAAAAAGTAATTTTTAAAGAAAACCTCTCTAATTATCTATCCTTTTCATCAGAGCTCAGAATTGGTATAATTTACTTTCCCTAATTAAATGTTCTTAGGTACTTAACTGCAGCTGCTAATTTTCTTCTTGTCTAGCTGTCATAGGATTCATTCTGGATTTAATGTTTTAAACACTTAAACAAGAAAGGGACAAGTGAAATGTTACTTGCCAGTTCAAGTGGCTTCATCCATGAATAAAAGACTTTATTGAGGGTTTCCCTGGTGGTGCAGTGGTTAAGAATCCGCCTGCCAATGCAGGGGACATGGGTTCGAGCCCTGGTCGAGGAAGATCCCACATGCTGCAGAGCAACTAAGCCCGTGCACCACAACTACTGAGCCTGCACTCTAGAGCTTGTGAGCCACAACTACTGAGCCCGCGTGCCACAACTACTGAAGTCCACGCGCCTAGAGCCCATGCTCCACAACAAGAGGCCCCCGCACTGAGAAGGTCGCGCACCGCAACGAAGAGTAAACCCCCCTCGCCACAACTAGAGAAAGCCCACGCGTAGCAACAAAGGCCCGACGCAGCCAAAAAGAAATAAATTCAATAAATTTATTTTTAAAAAAGGACTTTATTGAGCACATGCTTCTTCTGTTCATTCATAAATTTATTAAACATCACACCTGTGAGATGATGCCAGGCACACAAGGTTGGCAGGACCTATCTGAGCGTAGCAAGCCAGTGAGTGCAAGGGTTGCTACCAAGTCCATTTCATAAAACAGGTGTTTGTTGTATGCCATGATAAAAGCCTGCCAGCTTTTATTATCTTGGAGATAATAAAAATTATCGTAGAGAAAGAGCAAAACAATAATACTCAATGAATATAGGAATACAGACTCATAGGAATACAGACCCAATATATCTATCAACCACATGTTTAAATTATCCTCACACATTTAAATAATATATATTTACAATTCTTTGCCAAAATACAATTCAATTTCCGTAAACACTGCATAGTCATTTTTAATAAACTCAGATTTCTTAAAACGTAGATTTGTTTTCCCTGTTCGCTAATTTTACTTTACACTTTCTATGTGTTCTTTTCATGCTGTGTTTTATCCAAAAAAAAAATGTCTCTAGTGAGTTCTAAACCTTTTTCGGTGCCCAAAGTCCTCTTTGTTTTCCCCATTTCCAATTGCCATGGATCCTAACTGGCTTGGTGTGTTCTTTGTTTATTGTTTATTTAAAACAATTTTATGTCCTTGAGGACATTTGAAAGCGCTGGTAAGTTTGACGGCAGTACAGCACATCTTCATAAGGATGTTTACATTGATGTGCAGTTCCATACTTTGTACAAACTTTCCTGTATGTTATCTCATTTGGTAGAGCAACGTACAGGTTTGTTATTTTGAAGGTTATGCTACCAGTTAGCCAGCCACCCAGGGGCTGTTAGGTACTTGGATGTACTTCATGGTTTGAAAGCAAAAGGCAGACTCATTAAGGACTTCAAGCCACAGCCCCTGGTTTGCAGTCTGTACCCTTTAGAAGGTCATGCAAAATACAAACTCCTCCAGGACCAGAGGGGAGGGGGCTGTGAGACAGACTGGGACCTTGAACCCTTTGCTGCAGTGCTCACACCTGGACAAACACCTCCTCCAGCAGCAGAATCCAAAGAAACTTTAAGGGACTAAAAGTAACTGTGTACATGCACAGTTGAGGCAAATTATGAACAACAAGACACAGAAAGACCAAAAACACAACTGCCACCTCTGAGGGGGTCCGGAGCAAAAGCAGGGTACTATGCATGATTCCTGCACACGGCACCAACAAAGGGATGAGTAGACAACCCAAGCCAGCCCTCTGGCCCAGACCATGGATCTGCCCTTACCCTCACCCCATTTAAGGGACCAGCCATGCCCCCCCCCCCACCTCAGAGAGTGGGCAAGGGAACTGGTTTCTTGTTTGTGCTGCATCATGAGTCCCAGTAAAGCCTTGCCTAAATTTCTTGTTTGGTACCGTATCAGTTGCTACTGATTAAGGAGTCCAAGAACCCTGGTCAGGAACAGGTGCACCCAGGTACAATCAGAGGTGTTCTAATATTCTAGTTCGGAGGTTAAATACCTTCTTTTATATTTTAAAGTTTATGTAATTTTAAAAAGAAAAAAGATAACCCCTAATATTTCCACAGAATATTATTCAACTTGTTTCACTATGTAAGAAACATTACTCTGTAAAAATACATCTGAGAACCTACCAATGACAGTAGCTGTGAGAGAAGAGAGAGACCTTTGGCAGGACTGTGACCTGGCCTTTGATGGAGACTTGATTAAGAAACACCCCAGCATAGCTTAACACTCCTGCCTGCCTGCACTCAAATAGAGGGCGTTCTGGAAATTTCCTCATTATAATGCAAACCCAAGAATTGTTTTAAAAAATGCTATCAGAATTGATACGGAATTCAAGTAACACATCAGGATTAAAGACATTTCTCCAAAGAGAAATTGCTTTTCTAACAACTATCAAAGAACACCTACAATATTGAAAGTAAACTTCCCACTTACTGTAACAACAAAAACATAGAATAAGTACACACGGATCTAGAAGTACCTTATGCTAATGAAATAGTAAAAAGAACTATTGATACCACAGAAGTCCACACACTGGAGTGAAGGTTCTGAGCCACAAGTCAGGCTTCCCAACCTGGGGGTCTGGCAACAGGAGGAGGAATTCCTAGAGAATCAGACTTTGAAGGCTAGTGGGATTTGATTGCAGGACTTTGGCAGGACTGGGGGAAACAGAGACTCCACTCTTGGAGGGCACACACAAAGTAGTGTGCACCTTGGGACCCAGGGGAAGGAGCAGTGACCCCAGGGGAGACTGAACCAGACCTACCTGCTAGTGTTGGAGGGGCTCCTGCAGAGGTCGGGGGCAGCTGTGGCTCATCAAGGGAGAAGGACACTGGCAGCAGAAGTTCTGGGAAGTACTCCTTGGCGTGAGCCCTCCCAAAGGCCACCATTAGCCCCACCAAAGAGCCCTGGTAGGCTAGAGTGTTGGGTCGCCTCAGGCCAAACAACCAACAAGGAGGGAACCCAGCCCCACACATCAGCAGACAAGTGGATTAAAGTTTTACTAAGCTCTGCCCAATGGAGCAACAGCCAACTCTACCCACTACCAGTCCCTCCCATCAGGAAACTTCCACAAGCCTCTTAGAGAGCCTCATCCACCAGAGGACAGACAGCAGAAGCAAGAAGAACCACAATCCTGCAGGCTGTGGAACAAAAACCACATTCACAGAAAGATAGACAAGATGAAAAGGCAGAGGGCTACGTACCAGATGAAGGAACAAGATAAAACCCCAGAAAAACAACTAAATGAAATGGAGATAGGCAACCTTCCAGAAAAAGAATTCAGAATAATGACAGTGAAGATGATCAGGACCTTGGAAAAAGAATGGAGGCAAAGATCGAGAACATGGAAGAAATGTTTAACAAAGATCTAGAAGAATTAAAGAACAAACAAACATGATGAACAATACAATAACTGAAATGAAAACTACACTAGAAGGAATCAATAGCAGAATAACTGAGGCAGAAGAATGGATAAGTGACCTGCAAGACAGAATGGTGGAATTTACTGCTGTGGAACAGAATAAAGAAAAGAGGATGAAAAGAAATGAAGACAGCCTAAGAGACCTCTGGGACAACATTAAACGCAACAACATTCACATTACAGGGGTCTCAGAAGGAGAAGAGAGAGAGGAGGTACCCGAGAAAATATTTGAAGAGATTATAGTCAAAAACTTCTCTAACATGGGAAAGGAAATAGCCACCCAAGTCCAGGAAGTGCAGAGAGTCCCATACAGGATAAACCCAAGGAGAAACACGCCAAGACACACAGTAATAAAACTGGCAAAAATTAAAGACAAAGAAAAATTGAAAGCAGCAAGGGAAAAATGACAAATAACATACAAAGGACCTCCCATAAGGTTAATAGCTGATTTCTCAACAGAAACTCTACAAGCCAGAAGGGAGTGGCATGATATACTTAAAGTGATGAAAGGGAAGAACCTACAACCAAGATTACTCTACCT
>NC_041218.1:98958899-98959730 GCF_002837175.3 Physeter macrocephalus | reverse complement strand
GCTGGAGTAGCAATACTCATATCAGATAAAATAGACATTAAAATAAAGAATGTTACAAGAGGCAAGGAAGGACATTACATAATGATCAAGGGATCAATCCAAGAAGAAGATATAACAATTATAAATATATATGCACCCAACATAGAAGCACTCAATACATAAGGCAACTGCTAACAGCTCTAAAAGAGGAAATTGATGGTAACACAATAATAGTGGGGGACTTTAACACCTCACTTACACCAATGGACAGATCATCATTTATAGGACATTCCACCCCAAAACAGCAGATTACAGTTTCTTGTCAAGTGCACACGGAACATTCTCCAGGATAGATCATATCCTGGGTCACAAATCAAGCCTCGGTAAATTTAAGAAAATTGAAATCATATCAAACAACTTTTCCAACCACAACGCTATGAGATTAGAAGTCAATTACAGGGAGAAAAATGTAAAAAACACAAACACATGGAGGTTAAACAATACGTTACTAAATAACCAAGAGATCACTGAAGAAATCAAAGAGGAAATCAAAAAATACCTAGAGACAAATGACAATGAAAAATGACTATCCAAAAACTATGGGATGCGGCAAAAGCAGTTCTAAGAGGGAAGTTTATAGCAATACAGGCTTACCTCAAGAAACAAGAAGAATCTCAAACAATCTAATGTAACACCTAAAGGAACTAGAGAAAGAAGAACAGACAAAACCCAAAATTAGCAGAAGGAAAGAAATCATCAAGATCAGAGCAGAAATAAATGAAACAGAGACAAAGAAAACAATAGCAAAGATCAATAAAACTAAAAGATGGTTCTTTGAGAAGATAAACAAAA
>NC_041218.1:98957443-98958768 GCF_002837175.3 Physeter macrocephalus | reverse complement strand
GAAATGAAAAAGGAAAAGTTACAACAGCCACCGCAGAAATACAAAGCATCCTAAGAGACTACTACAAGCAACTCTATGCCAATAAAATGGACAACCTGGAAGAAATGGACAAATTCATAGAAAGGTATAACCTTCCAAGAGTGAACCAGGAATAGAAAATATGAACAGACCAGTCACAAGTAATGAAATGGAAACTGTGATTAAAAATCTTCCAACAACCAAAAGTTCAGGACCAGATGGCTTCACAGGTGAATTCTATCAAACATTTAGAGAAGAGCTAACACCCATCCTTCTCAAACTCTTCCAAAAAATTGCAGAGGAAGGAACACTCCCAAACTCATTCTATGAGGCCACCATCATCATGATACCAAAACCAGACAACTATACTACAAAAAAAGAAAATTACAGACCAATATCACTGATGAATATAGATGCAAAAATCCTCAACAAAATACTAGCAAACAGAATCAAATAACACATTAAAAGGATCATACACCATGATCAAGTGGGATTTATCCCAGGATGCAAGGATTCTTCAATACATGCAAATCAATCAATGTGATACACCATATTAACAAACTGAAGAATAAAAACCATACAATCACCTCAATAGATGCAGAAAAATCTTTTGACAAAATTCAATGCCGATTTATGATAAAAACTCTCCAGAAAGTGGGCATAGAGGGAACCTATTTGAAAAGAAGAAGTAAAACTGTCACTCTTTGCAGATGACATGGTATTATACATAGAGAATCCTAAAGATGCTACCAGAAAACTACTAGAACTCATCAGTGAATTCAGTAAAGTTGCAGGATACAAAATGAAAATGACTATACTACCCAAAGCAATCTACAGATTCAATGCACTCCCTATCAAATTATCAATGGCATTTTTTACAGAACTAGAACAAAAAATCTTAAAATTTTTATGGTGACACAAAAGACCCCGAATAGCCAAAGTAATCTTGAAGGAAAAAAACGGAGCTGGAGGAATCAGGCTCCCTGACTTCAGACTATACTACAAAGCTACAGTAATCAAGACAGTATGGTACTGGCACAAAAACAGAAATATAGATCAATGGAACAGGATAGAAAGTCCAGAGATAAACCCATGCACATATGGTCACCTTATCTTTGATAAAGGAGGCAAGAATATACAGTGGAGAAAACATAGCCTCTTCAATAAGCGGTGTTGGGAAAACTGGACAGCTACATGTAAAAGAATATAATTAGAACATTCCCTAACACCATACACAAAAATAAACTCAAAATAGATTAGAGACCTAAATGTAAGGCCAGACACCATCAAACTCTTAGAGGAAAACA
>NC_041218.1:98956262-98956422 GCF_002837175.3 Physeter macrocephalus | reverse complement strand
TTTGGATTGACATGTATACACTGATGTGTATAAAATGGATGACTAATAAGTAAATAAATAAACATTTTTTTTAAATGGGAGTACTGCATCCATGGAGAAATGAGACCAAGCTGTAAAAAAAAAAAAAAAAAAAAAAAAGAACTATTACTTTTTTTTTCAA
>NC_041218.1:98952472-98954918 GCF_002837175.3 Physeter macrocephalus | reverse complement strand
TCACTAATTATTAGAGAAATGCAAATCAAAACTACAATGAGGTATCACCTCACACCAGGTAGAATGGGCATCATCAGAAAATCTACAAACAACAAATGCTGGAGAGGGTGTGGAGAAAAGGGAACCCTCTTGCACTGTTGGTGGGAATGTAAATTGATACAGCCCCTATGGAGATCAGTATGGAGGTTCCCTAAAAAACTAAAAATAGAATTACCATATGACCTAGCAATCCCACTACTGGCATATACCCAGAGAAAACCATAATTCAAAAAGACACATGCACCCCAATGTTCATTGCAGCTCTATTTACAATAGCCAGGTCATGGAAGCAACCTAAATGCCCACTGACAGACGAATGGATAAATAAGATGTGGTACATATATACAATGGAATATTACTCAGCCATAAAAAGGAACAAAATTGGGTCATTTGTAGAGATGTTGATGGATCTAGAGACTGTCATACAGAGTGAAGTAAGTCAGAAAGAGACAAACAAATATCGTATATTAACGCATATAGGTGGAACCTAGAAAAGTGGTACAGATGAACCGGTTTTCAGGGCAGAAATCGAGACACAGATGTAGAGAACAAACGTATGGACAACAAGGGGGGAAAGCGGCAGGGGGTGGGGGTGGTTGTGGGATGAATTGGGAGATTTGGATTGACATGTATACACTGATGTGTATAAAATGGATGACTAATAAGTAAATAAATAAACATTTTTTTTAAATGGGAGTACTGCATCCATGGAGAAATGAGACCAAGCTGTAAAAAAAAAAAAAAAAAAAAAAAAGAACTATTACTTTTTATTTCAATTCTGTATGCTTTTTACACAGACTCCTCCCAATGCTCACAACTCCACCAGGTGGCTGTTATGTCCCACTGGAACCAGCGGAAAATGAGGTCAGGACAACTGAGTAAACTGTCAGATGACACAGCTCTCAGCAGAGTCAGGCCAGGAACCTTTGTCCTTCTTCAAAGCCTCTTCAAAGTCTCTTCAGTCCTCACCATCCTTTGATCAGCACGACCCATACAGAGAAAACTGCAAGATGCTGCAGAGGATGCTTGAACTGAATATAGATTCATCAATGTTCCCAGAGGGGAAAACTGGATAGTAAAAAGAAATCTTTTCTTTTTTTCTCAAAATAACATACAGATTTAATGTAATATCAATCAAAATCCCAATGGGCTTTCTCTTGGAGGGGGATAGCTTTTTTGTGGAAATGTTACTCCTAAGTTCATCAATAGGCATACATAGGGAATGAATGCACTATCTTAGCTCTGCCCCCTCCTTCCAAGCTGATGAGAAAGCAGTAGAAGACTTTAAAAGCCATAAAGCCACAGGAACAAGAAAATACAAGAGATAACGACAATGAATGAGATAATCCACATATTTATTTGAACACTGGATGGTGTGGGGATAAGTGATTTAAAAAATAAAATGCAGAGAGCAAAGAACTAGCCCAAAGAAAGGGCAGTCAGCAGGAAACAAGCCAATTCACGTCATAGAATCAAAGAAAGTTCCAGAACTGAAAGGGAGAGAAGAAGAGGGGGCCAATAATAGGAGAAAGTGTATATAGAGTAAGATGGCCTCTTCTCCACCACAGCAATAAATAGAAAGTTTATTTTCAGAGGAAATTTTTGAAAAGAACCTCCAGCTTTTGAGGCACCAGGCACAGAAGAGGGGAGAGGTGCATTACTGAGCTAAAGGATGCTGACTTCTGCCTGTCCCAGGTCCCAGAACTCTGGCAGAGTCAAGCTCTGACCCACAGGAAGAAGTCTGGAGGCTTCTTCTCCAGGAGAAAATGACCAGCCCGAGGGAAACACCTACAGATGTTAGGAGTAGCGGGCTCTTCCAAAAGTGAGGTCCACCAACTGATAGACTGTCTCATTCTTAAATATGACCAGATAGATATTTTAAGCAAGCTTCTAGCAGGAAATATAGAGATGAAAACAAACAGGCATGTTAAAAGAATTTGGAAGAAACAAACATCAAGGAGCAGAAGAAAAGTAACGACAACAACAAAAAAAGTAATGGTATGCCTTTACATGAGAGAGTTGGTCCATGAAAGAAGAACAAATATATAAATAAATAATAAATAAATCTTTATTAAAAAAAACAGTCTGTAAAAATAACAGTACGGTAAATAAAGCTCTCAAAAATTAAAAATGACATATTTGCCTCTCCACCATGTAATTTTTTAAAAAATCATGAAAATAAAATGTCATGAAGAGCCTAGGGGCAGGACGGGAATAAAACACAGACCTACTAGAGCATGGACTTGAGGATATGGGGAGGGGGAAGGGTAAGCTGGGACGAAGTGAGAGAGTGGCATGGACATATAGACACCACCAAACGTAGGGTGGATAGCTAGTGGGGAAGCGGCTGCATAGCACAGGGAGATCAGCTAGGTGGTTTGTGACCCCCTAGAGGGGTGGGATAGGG
>NC_041218.1:98912897-98951076 GCF_002837175.3 Physeter macrocephalus | reverse complement strand
GGACATATATACACTACCAAATGTAAATTAGATAGCTAGTGGGAAGCTGCCGCATAGCACAGGGAGATCACCTCTGTGCTTTGTGACCACCTAGAGGGGTGGGATAGGGAGGGTGGGAGGGAGGGAGATGCAAGAGGGAAGAGATATGGGAACATATGTATATGTATAACTGATTCACTTTGTTGTAAAGCAGAAACTAACACACCACTGTAAAGCAATTATACCCCAATAAAGATGTTAAAAAAAAAATCATGTGGAACCTCAGTTCCAGATTGTTATTATGATGTTAATTTATGTGTCTTATTTAAGGATTTTTTTTTGTTCATAGTTATATTAAAGTTCCACACGTTTCAAGACATATTTTGGCTTACCTATGAGATTACCAGTTTCAGTGCTTATACCTATTTCCTTCATGCACTTTCCCTTTCATTGGTTCTATATTCCAATGGATTTTAATGAACATTTTTTCCAGAAATAATGCATTGATAGACTATTTCCTAAGTATTGACATGTCACAAGGTGTATTTCTTTTGTGCTGTACAAATACTGGCTTGTCTCTATGAAGTACTCTAGGTCCACAATCCTGATGAATCTTGTTCCTTTGTCAGCAGGCAGCGTGGCAAATGAGCTATCTGACAACACTACTGGTCTCTTCCATTTTTTTAAAATTTAAATGTTGATAGAATTTTTCTCTTGACCCGTGAAATTAAAACATATTGTTAGGATATGTATATGTTGTCTGTCTTTTTCAATACCTTATATAGGCTCGGGAGGACTTTTTCACCAGAAACCTCAAATCTTTCTTTAGCACAGATAAATTTTCTTTTATATATCTTTAAATATTACTACTTCCCCATCTGCTCCATGTTAGAGTGGATGACGGGAATAAACATATGTTAGATACACTAAATCTATCCTCTCACTTATCTTTTATAATTCCTACTGGTTTATATTTTCACTCTATGTTCTGTGAATGTTCCTCAAATTAGTTTCTAAATCTCCACTTCAATTTTTAGCAGTGCTTAAGTGGTATTTGTTGCCAGTATTGGTGGGACTCTTTCAACAATCAAATTTTCAATTTCCTTTTTCATAGCAGTCTACTTTTTTAGCACCATATCCCCCTCAACTTTCCTCAAGGTTGCTAATTGGGGTGTGTTTAAATGTCTCTTCTGTTTAGATTAATTCTATTTAATGCATAGAATTAGATTAATTCTATTTAATGCATTTTCTCTGAACAGTCATCAGAGGGGGATGTTAAAACATCCCCACCAATTTGCCCTGCTACTTTACTCCAGCATAAAATAAAAAGTTAAAAAAAACCTTCCAGTTTAAAAGAGAAAAGATTCCTTATTGTTTGCCCATGTTTGTCACACGAAAGTGTAAATCAATCTTTCTCTGTGCCAAGCACAGTGCTAAACAATATAAAGTTTGTCATGTAAACCCCAAAATAATCTGAGATAAATGTTGTTATCCTCCCTGAGCGTCACCTGGAGGTGAAAAGACATAGGCTGCTGTGCTGAGTTAGGGATTCTGTCCAAATTACTGAGGTCTTTTCAGCCCCTCAACCCCACTGGCTCCCTTAGCCTCTGATTGGGACCACAGGTTCACCTGTGCAGTCAGAGCTGCGGGTACCCAGAGGAAGTCTGGGAAGAGACCAAGAACCAATTTTTCTTTTTCTTTTCTCTGTATTTATTTATTTTTAGCGTGTGTGGTTTTTTTTTTTTTAATTTTTTGGCCCTGCCCCGCGGCATGTGGGATCTTAGTTCCCCGACCAGGGAGGCAACCCGAACCCCCTGCAGTGGAAGCATGGAGTCTTAACCACTGGACCACCAGGGAAGTCCCTCTCTGTATTTATTGTGCACGTGCAGAGGCAGTGGAAACCTCCTGTCTTCTACCCAGGTGGGAGCCAGCCAGGGCCCAGACCCACGTCCATGTACCTAGCCAGGCAGCCACCAAGTAAAGCTGGGGGTGAGACTACAGCTGTCCATGGGGGATGCTCAGGGACCACTATCAAAGAACTTCTTCTCCCACCCCACCCTCCCAACCTCAGTGGCTCACGGGCAGCAGTGTGCGGGGTCGCCCAGGACACCCGTCTTCTCTGGACTTGCTGCTTGGGCTATACTGGTCTGAGGATCAAAAGCCACTGATTGACTTCTTGGCCATTCTGCTCTCATCTTTAAAATGGTGGTTCAGTGGTGCTACCCTTCCATGTTAAAAATATATCTGAAATCAATTGTTAATATTATTAAGCAGGACATGTAACTAAAAGCTTAGGTCCTGGACTAAGATAACCTTGGTTCAAATCCTGGCTTTAAAAATTACTGTGTGAACTTGAGCAAGCTATTTTACTTCTCTAAATATTTCCTTTTCTGTAAATTCAAGGTAATAATAGGGTTATTGAGAAGAATAATGAGATAAGGCATTTGAGGCATTTAGCACAGTGCCTGGTTTGTAGTAAACAATACTACAAACAAACAATAGATGTTTGTTATTATTTTTGACTGACCTCCAGAGTCAGTAAAGCTACCAAGGTATCTAAGATCACCACAGTGGTTTCGAATTGTTTGAGTTCTAGCTTTTTTGGGGGGAAAAAGAGGTATAAATAAAAAATTAAGAGCAAAATCATCATCATTTGCAAGTGATATGATAAAGAAATCTAAAGTCCAAACAAATCTACTGTATGAGCATTTTTGTATATAAAAATGTCTGAAAAAAGTTTTAAAGAGTATACCCATAGATCTGTTCTTTTTTTATTACTTTTTATTTTTTAATTATTTAGGCACATAGAAAAGTTGCAAAAATAGAACAGAGTTCCGGTTTATCTTCTACCAAGTATCCCCTACTGCTAACATCTTACACTATTACCATGATGCATTTGTCGAAACTAAGTATTTGTGCGATACTATAAACTAGAGACTTCGTTTGCACGTTTTACTGTCCTTTTTCTGTTCCAAGATCCAATCTGAGGCCCCCCTCCCCCAGTGTATTTGTCATGTCTCCTCGGCCTCCTGTAATCTGTAACAATTCTCCCGTCTTCCCTTGTCTTTCATGACCTCGACATCTTTACAGAATTCTTGTCAGTTGTCTTGTAGAATATCCCTCAATTTGGGTCTAATATTTTCTCGTGATTAGACTGAGGTTGTGTGTTTTGCACAAGTATGCCTGTAAGTGATGCGTTCCTCTCAGTGCATCCTATGGGGAGGTCAACATGTTTTTAACTAGTGGTGATACCAACTTTGATCATTTGGTTAAGGTGATGTCTGTTATAAACTTATTTTTTTTCCCTCTGTAATCAGTAAATACTTGGTGAGAGATGCACTGATAGTATACAAATATCATGTTCCTCCTCAAACTTTCACCTTCTAATTTTAGCATCCATCCACAGATCCTACCCGAAACAATTATTATTGGGATGCTCGGTGATATTCTCTTTCCTTTATTTCTTCTATATTTACCGACTGGAATTCTTCTGTAAGGAAGAGCTGTCCCTACATGTTTGAGACCCACTGAGTTTCAGAGCTGGAGGAGACTTAGGGTCTTCTGAGATCTCAGATGCCAGCAGCTTTGGCATCACCCGAGCACTTGTTAGAAATGCAGAATCTCAGGCCCCACCGAGACCTACTGGAACAGACTCTGCATCTTAACAAGATTCTTGAGTGATTCATGTGCTTCAAAGCTCATTTCAGCTCCACGTTTATTAATGGACTTGATAACTGAGGTCACACTTAGAATGAGTGACAGAGCCAGACAGCGCTCCGTCTCGTGACTCCCAATTCATGCTCCTCTCCTAACTCGGTTGACCCATTCCCAAAAGAAATCCAGAGCACTCAGGCTTTGAGCTCAGAGCTGACTTCAAATATTTAACACTGCTGCATCTATCTGCCTACCTGTCTATCTACCTATCTATTCATTCTTAGGCAAGCTAGTCAACCTCTCTGAACTTCAGCTTCTGTATCTGTAAATTGATGGAAATATTAAATTACGTTAAGGATAACAGTGAGGACAAGAGATAACGCGTGGAAAGCACCTGGTGGAGGAAGCTGGCACCTGACAGGCCCAGATGTGCATGCATATGTGGCCCAGCTGCTGGGAGTGCTCTCCATACACTCCTTCAGCTGTGTCTTCAGCCCTTCCAGGATCTGCCTCGGTGGTAGAGAGCTGCCTCACCCAAGGTCAGGCCCTTCCAGTGGTGACCCGTATCCAAAGCCAGGAATATCAAGGCCCAGTCATTCTGGTCCCACACTACAACGCTGACGACCCCTTCAGCTCCAGAGGCACACTCGGCTAAACATCCTGAACACCCAATTCCACCTCAGAGTCCATTTCTAGGGTGCAAACTGCCATATGATGCAAAATAGGTTCTTAAGAATCGGGAACAACTACTATGAATATGATTGCTACGCCTCGGGGATCACCTTTGCATACCGTCCATATCGCTAAATACAGACGGACCCAAATACGTATTAAACACCTACAATGCATCCGGCACAGTGCTAGTCATAGAAATGCAGAGTGTGCAGCAAAACAATGCTTGCTGCCAAACAGGGAAGACTGAAAACTACACAAGACCGTGCAATTAACCAAAACACCATTTTGGCAAAAGTACTGTTGCCAGTGGCTGGTCCCTTCTCCATCCAAACTCTCCTACTCTTTGAATCCTGCTACAGTGCCATCAAGGACTAACCATTACTGGAGAACCCTGGAGTTGGGAGGTGGAAGGTCACCAATTGCTTTCTAACAAAAAAATATATATAAAATAAAGACACGACCTGATTTTAAACTCAAGAAACTGAACAGCTGTTTCCTGGACAGCTCTTTGCTTACCCTTGATACAAAAAAGTCCACAGATAGGTGTCAGCGAGTTCCGACATCCAAATCACAAAGAATGTGAAACTGAGTTTTACAGCCCTGCTTTTAAAAGCACCTTTCAATGTTTCTCTACACCTTCATTCCAGCTGTTCTGTGATAACAAAAGGAAAACCACATTGGGTTTCCATTGCAAAGGGAGTGCCTGAAAGCCAAGTGAAATCACGTGTCTTCAAGAAAAGGGCAAAATTGCACTCTGTCACTATCTCAACGGGCAGAAATTGTGTAGAGCTCAATCGTTTACTCTGATGAAAGCTCTCTTAGCCTGAAGTGTTGTTAAAACACACACCCACACCACATTACTACATGATTAAATCTTCATTACCATGAGAAAAATCAGAACAGGCACGTTAAAATGCTCACCTGGGCACTACCTATAATTCTGGAGCTCTGGCTTTGAAAGCTTACTAAAGATTTCTTTGGACCATAGACAACCTAAATAGTCTTTCACAGAAAATTTTAAAAGCACAAAACTTCCATTGCCTACTCCTGGCCAGAGGCAAGTTCCTCAAGGGGTACACACACCATTCTACTAGCACATAAAGCAGCCTTAAAATAGTCGTTAAAAGCAATAAGGCCCCTGCCCCCAGAGTGCCAAATAACCCAGTGCTGCGTCCCAATGCGATAATCTCTATGACCAACTCATGTCCTCCGCCCTGGTTTTTCCCCACAGTGTGTGGACGTGGGGCTGGGCCAGTGCCCTGCTACTGAGGGCTACTGACCTGCCCCACTTGTCTTCCTGGTTTGTAAAGGAGTGGAGTGGCTGCACCCAGAGGAGCTTGTCCATTACACTGCTCCTATTTCTCTGCTTCAGAAGCTTCTCTCTTTAAAAACACGGCACCAAATTCTGCTCTGGAGCCACCAGGTGAATATACCCCCAGGGGTTCGGAACTGTTGCAACGACACTGGGGCCACTTATTAAGCCTCTAATTTCTAGGTCCATATGTAAATACACCATTCCCTGCTTTTTTTCACCTGTTTAATGCTTATTTATCTCATTATTTATTAATTTGACATTTTGTACATTGCCTTGTAGCCAAAAATATCTTAGTGATGACATAAATACATATAATCCAATGGTTCTCAACCAAGGGGCTGTCTTGCTCTCCGGGAAACATTTGGAAACGTCTGGAGAAATTTTTACTTGTTACAACTGGGGGTGAGTGGGGTTGCTACTAGCGGGCAGAGGCCAGGGATCCTGCTAAACATCCTACAAAGCGTAGGGCAGATCCCCACAAGAAGGGATTATCTGGCCCATGAGGTCAATGGTGCTGAGTCAGAGAAACCCTAAATCCAACATTATAAAAAATCGAATGGAGGGACCTCCCTGGTGGTCCAGTGGTGAAGAATACGCCTTCCAACGCAGGGGACGAAAGTTTGATCCCTGGTCAGGGAACTAAGATCCCACATGCCACGGGGCAGCTAAGCCTGCGTGCTGCAGCTACAGAGCCCATGTGCTCTAGGGCCTGCGTGCCACAACTAGAGAGAAGCCTGCGCACCACAGTGAAAGATCCCACGTGCTACAACTAAGACCTGATGCAGCCAGAGATTAAAAAATATATATTAAAAAAAAAATCGAATGGAAAAGGAAATAAGGACAATCCAAACATTAGGAGCAGGATGGTAAAATTCAGTCAGCGGCAAATATTTTGCTGTAAATGGACCACAGATGTGGCTCTCAGCTTCCTATCAGCCGAACCACAGAGGAACATACGGTGTGACTGAGGAAACTGACCATAAGATAAAAAACAAATCACCAACCACCCTGGGAAAGTTTCTGCTGGACCACAAGCCTGACAAGAATTCTTCCAGAGGCCAGCAGGAAGGAGATACAGAGTGATGGAGAGGACCCCATCTTCCTTCCTAAAGTCCCCAAATGATAAATCCAAGCGTGTTTCAGTGTGGCTAGTTCTCACAGCAGCCCACAGTGCAAGGATGGGACAAAAACCAACACAAGAGCAAGTCTACACAGGACAAAAATCAGTAGACCCAAGGTCCACATCTACTTAGTTTTCTTTTGCTCTTTTCTGCCCTTGGGGTAACCTGGAGAATAAAAAGTGTTGGGTAGACCATAGATCTTTCAGGAAATGTTTTATGTGCCCTGTTTCTCACAACCACACCCTGATAATGCTTGAGCAGTGGAGAGTCTGAAGTTATCTTCTGTGGAAATAAATTAGAACAGACTTTTCCATTAAGGGATTTCCAGAGGAGTCAACTGAAAGAGCTCGCAAGTGGCTAGAGCAAGACGAGGGACACTCACAACAAGAAGACACACAGCCATTGCATCTAGAAACTGTTCGTTAAGATACAAGAAAAAAGGAGATTAGATTGAGTTCACACAGCTTAACCCATAAGCCAGTCATCAATATCTCAAGATTCAAAGGCCAAGGAAAAATTACTTTAAAAGTGTAAAATAAATCCTATTGAGGATACACTAGTAATTTATTTTGGAAAAATGTAGAATATCTACTTTATGCCATGCACCAAAAACACAGCTCATATATTTAAAGATTCAAATGTTAAAAAATAAAGCCAAGAAATAACTAAAAGGACATATGTGCATATTATTTATGTCTAAATTCATGTCATCCATCCATCTATTCTTAGAAAGAAGGCATTTCAAGTTTGTGCTTCTTGCAAAGCAAGATAGTAAGTAAAATATTGACAATTTTATTAAATAAGACTTAATTGCCATAAAATGCATCAAAAATGCCATAAAACCCAGGACCCAGGTTTTAATGTCTAACTTCACTCTCCAATAAAAGAAACCACCTCCTTGGAGAAATGGCTGATTCTAGGACTGAAACAGGAAAGACTCAAGATGAGCCTGGGTGCCTTTTTTGTTTTTTCTCTGGCCGCGCCACGTGGCGTGTGGGATCTTAGTTCCCCGACCAAGGATCGAACCCATACCCCCTGCCTTGGAAGCGTGGAGTCTCAACCACTGGACCAGCAGGGGAGCCCCCTGAGTGTCTTTTATAGTGCCAGAAAGTAAGGAAATGATCCAAAAAACACAAAAAAATGCACACAATTGTGGACATGTCAAAAGGACATGGGAGTCAACTGAAGGAGCTCCCAATGGCCAAATCTGGGACAACTGGAGCAACAAAATAAATAATGCATCACTGGATTATAAGTTGAAATATAAAATAAATACACATGAGTCCATACTGACATAAATGATTGAATCAACTAATAAATGGAGGAGAAGGGACAAATCTGTAGAGAAGAATTCTAAATAATTTATGTAGGTACTCTGCCCACAGGGAGGTGAAGCATACTCTCGACTCCTTGTGTGTGAGCTGTACATAGTGACTTCTTTCCAAAAAGCACTGTGTGGAAAGGGGAAGAAAGAGGAACTTTACAGTGGAAAAACCTGACAAGCGCCATCTCAGGCAGTTGATCAAGGCCAACATCAACAGTGACAAACTAGTCACACTGATAGCATGTACCTTTGATATGATGTGATGAAAACGGCACTTTACCTCTGTGGTCTTCCAACTCAAAACACATAACCCTAGGCTAATCACGAGGAGAAAGTTCAGACAGAGGGACATGCTACCAATACCTGACCAGTACTCCTCAAAACTGTCAAGGTCATCAAAAACAAGGAAAGTGAGATACTGTCACAAGAAGAGGAGCCCAAGAAGGCATGAGGACTGGATGCAATGTTGTATCCTGGGCTTGATGAATGGAGGTGTGGGGGTGAAACCGAGCAGGACCCTGTGGGGCTCCTGGGCATGGAAGCCTTTCTGTGCCCCCCATTTCTTGTTTGTAGGGAATAGACTCCAGCCTCCAAGACCTTCTCTGAGTTCCAAAGGGCATATTTGAACAGTTGCTAATCAGGGAAGGGAGGGGCGGCCAAGAAACAATAGTGCAGCCTTGGGGCAGGGTCCTGGTTCTGCCTCAAGGGATACACATAACAACATCTCTGAGCTCTTTACAGAACTAAAACCCCCAACAAATGGAAGATGTTAGCATTCTTCATTCCAGAGAAGACCACCTGAAGCCAGAATAAAGGAACCAGAGAAGCTCATCAGGAGACCTCCCGAGACCAGATTAAAGGAGTGCACGCCCTGCACACACCCTAATCTTATTAGCAACCCCAGCCTTGAACCATTGCTATAAAACTCCTCACCAAATCCTCCCAGGTTGGAACACACAGTCTTGAGAAGCACGAGCCCACTGTGTCTCCCTACGCCTGGCAAAGCAATAAAGCTATTCTTTTCTACTTCACCCAAAACTCTGTCTCCAAGATTCGATTTGGCACCAGTGCACAGAGGCTGAGTTCTCAGCATAAGGGGCTTCCTTTTCACAAATAGGATAAGCCACACTATGCATATGTAGCCCCAGGACCATGCCTTCTCAGGGTTAATGAGGATAAATAAACAAACCCTCAGAATGTCCGGGGAAACTGCCAATAGCAGGTCTCCATGTGTCCCTTACGAACTCCTCTATCTACTTTGTAGATTAACCAGGCGAGTAAGGCAAAGTTACTGACACCTAATCAGAAAGGAAAGTGAGGTCTACAACATTTAAATGAATGAGTTGTCCTTTGATTAGAAAGCTGAGAAATCTTTTTAAAATTCAGAAGCATCTTCCCCGAGTTATAAAGTGACAAAAAAATTAAACTGTCAACCAGATCTGGGCCAGCCCAGGACCAACCACTGCTCTCAGCCAAACACTGCATCTCCCAAACTCATACATGTTTTGTGTGTGGTTTTTTTTAATTAAGTTACAGAAAATTTTTAGCAAGATTTAAACTTGCTAAGAAATAGTGGCACCCTTTTCAAATTCTGATTCACATGTTCTATCACTAAGTGGTTCATTGTGTTTTGGGGTGTGTGTGTGTGTGGTGGGTGAGTGAGGATATGTGTGTTTGAGCTCATTAACAGTTCTTTTCAGACTAGGAACTGGAAGATAAACCTCAAAGTGCAGTAGAGAAAATCTTAACTTATTAGGAGATAAAAGGGGAAAGCCCTGACTTAAGCTTCAGGGCTCTTCAGAGAGCACCAAGTGTCCCACTGTATCTGACACTCTGTCTCCTCTCAGCCGGTGTCCAAGGAACTTCAGGACACCTGTGTGTAAATTAAGATGAGGGTAGAATGAGCACTCGCTAGTAATAGTGAACAATTACTGATACTTATTAAAGGGTACTTATTAAAGGGCCAGTCACAATGTTAATCACATTACATGTATTTCCTCATTTAAGCCATTAACAACCCTGGGAAATGAGTGCAAGAATCATTCCAATTTTACAGAGGAAGAAACTGAAGCTTTAAACTTGCCCAAGGCCCATGGCTAAAAATGGTTGGAGAGTTCACACTCTTGACCTCCACGTTCGTCCACTCTGACAGCTGCTTCACAGACCTGCACGTTGTAACAGTGCTGAGAGGTCTATGACCCGATGAAGAGGGTCTGAGGTAACCAGGGAGGAGTGAAGGACCCACAAAGGGGTGGAAAGTCCAAAACCAGGTCACTCATCCAAAGATTATCAGAGAAGTGGACACTGCCAAGGGCAAAGATAGAGTGGGTAGTGATGTCCCAGGTGCTGACACATCAGCATCATCCAAGGTGATGGAGGGAGAAGCTGAGGCATCAGGGAGGTGACAGAGTCACCACGTATTTCCTTGGGGGCAAGTCCTGTACTTCCCGCTGACTGCACTGAAGGGGCTCAAGTAGAGGAGCCGGCCCACCCCTCACAGTTCCCCACCCCGAACCAGCAGGGAGGGAGAGGACTCCCCAGTGAGTGCAGGGGGAGGCCCTACTGCGCTCCCATGGGCTGCTTTTCCTCCCAGCCCGGCAGGTGATGGAGCCAGCTGAGGGCAGGATGGTTGTGGATAGAGGAGCAGGCGGGCTACCAGCTCCATGAAGACCGACACCCTGGACAAGCAGAAACAGCAGCTGGTCCTAGCAAAGGGTCCTCTTTCCTTCTTTGTGATCAACACTGGGAAGAGGTGGGGCTTGGTGAATCCACGTGAGGTGGCATCGGTGTTTGTGCCTGTGTTTGGCTTGATAACACGGGCACCTAGGAGGTCTGTCTCAGAGCTTCCCTCCTTACAGGGTGCCCCTCCCCTCCACCTTGGCAGAAGACCCCTCCTGGGGGTAGCAGATCAGACAAGAATTGTGGAGATACAAAAAGGGGAAGAGAGCTTTCAGGGGGTGTCAGAGTTAACACTGGTGACAACACTGAGACAAGGCAGAGTGTGGGGCTTCCCGATGAGGGTAGGGGCTCAGCATTTACAAGAAAGAAAGACCGGGGCCCAGGGACATCATGGGCAATGAAACATAGCTCCACCTCTGGGCACATACTGTGGATGTATGGCCCATGGGCCACTCAGCAGCTGCCTCCACCTCCATATCCCCCCATGAAGGCAGGTTAGGTTCAAGCAGGCAGTGGGGCAGGTCAGACCAGAGCTTGGCTAAACACTGCATTACATCCTGACTCTACCCTGATCTCAACCCTGAGACTTGCACCCATTGCTCAAAGCGCTAGGGATGTGGTACTTTGTCTCTCCAGTTGGGAATGATGTGTAATGAGGGGGTTTGAGCAAGTCCTCTGCAGTCCTTGGTGGGAAGGGTGTGGTCATTCCACATGCCAGGCTTTTGTGGAGAAAAGCAAAACCCACTCCTACTCCAGGGCATGCGAAGCCATTCTGCCAGGCAATGAGTCCAGGCTGAGGCATCGTAAGGGAGAAAATACAGGCCCAGGTGGGTGGACAGAATAAAAGGTTGGCGGGGGAGGGCTGGGAAAAAACCAGAAGCTTCAGGTGCCCTGACCCATTAATTTTGGAAGAATTAATTAAAGTTAATTAATTAATTAAGTGAATTCATTAAATTTAAATTGGGGGGCAATGATAGAGACAACTCATTCTGCTCTAGGTGTGACTGTGAGGTAGAACCTGGAGCAGCCTGCCCCCAACTACAGCTAAAGGACCCTGGTCAAGTATTTCTTTTCCCTTAAGGTGTGTACTTTTATTGAAAAGTCTCATCCAACTCCCTGGGAGACCAAAAATCTTCATACACTGAAAGTTGGATGACGAAATAGGGGTCATGATGACTGACCATTCAAACTGAAACAAAATAAAAAGAGCAAGTGTTCAGGCAGAAGATTCAAAAATTTGGATCACATCATTTACACAAAAGCAATACTATCACCCTCCCCTGAGTGAAACCTGGGTGAGGTCTGGGCCTTTCTCCTTCGGGAGACATGAGGAGGTGTTTGAGAAGGTATGGAACTTCCCCGAACAATGCATCTCATGATATTCGGAATGACTCTTCAAAACACTCAGCCACATTGCAGATCTTTGGGGGATGCAACTTCAACTGACTGCTATCACCTTCACCATTCAACTTGTTAAGTCCTGAGTCAACCAACAGTAAAAATCAATTTAAATAAATAAACACACCATGCCAATGTCATCTCATTTTTTGCACAAGTCAGGTTCTGTCGAGAAAGGATGTAACACACTGTCTACCTAGAAGCATTTTTGGTGGACAGTGGAGTGGCTAGACTCATGGAACTCCCGCTTGCTGGTCCACGTCTGCTGGAAGGCGGACACTGAGCCCAGGATGGAACCACCAATCCATGCAGAGCACTCAGAAGTGTGATGATCTCAGTCTTCATCATGCTGGGAGTCAGAGTGGGACTCTCCTCTATCCTGTTGGTGAAGCCTGGGTACACAGTGGTCCCACCAGAGAGCACCGCGTTGGAAAAGATGTCACATGTTGTGGACATCAATGTCACACTTCACAATGAAGTTGAGTGTAGTTTCATGGATGCTTCCAGATTCCATGCTCAGGAAGGAAGGCTGGAAGGGCCCCAGGGCGGTGGAACCACTTGTTGCCAATGGTGGTGACTTGGCCTTCGAGGCACACAGCTCTTCTCCAGGGAGGAGCTGGAGGTTGCAGTGACCATCTCCTCTCCAAGTTCAGGGCAAAATAGCAGAGCTTCCCTTGATATGTTGCACAATTCCCTGCTTAGCCATGTGGAAAAGCTCTGTGAGGCAGCTCCTCAGGTCCCGGCTAAGTCCAGACACAGGATGGTGTGAGGAAAGGCATAGCCCTCATAGATGGGCACAATGTGTGTGATTTCATTGCTGGACTCCATTACATGCCTGTGGCACAGGCCAGAGGCGTAAAGGACAGCATAGTCTAGATGGCCATGTACGCGGCTGTGGTGCTGGAGGTCTTCAATATGATCTGGGTCTTCTCCTGGTTGGCCTCAGGGTTCAGGAGGGACTCAGTCAGCAGCATGGGTTGCTCCTCGGGGGGCACATACACTCGCTTTATAATGTGATGCTAGACCTTCTCCTTGATGCGCTATTCAGGGTAGAGTTCCCTCTTACTCTGGGCCCCATCACCCACCTAGGAGTCCTTCTGTCCCATGCCCACAGTCATGCTGTGGTTGCCCATGATGGAAGGGAAGACGGCTCCACGGCCATGATCCTCTGAAAGCCTGGCCCTACACATGCTGGAGCCACTGTCGACCATCGATGTGGCAATATCATCATCCATGCTGAGCTTGCAGGGGGAGGAGTGGCTAGAGGCCAGTGCTTGGTCTTTTGCTCACCCCAAGGTAGCAATCAAATAAGGCAAATAACTCAGTCTCCCCTGTCAGTGTACTTGGAATGGCCATGCACTTTTTGCAGATCAAACAAGCAGTTAGTGGCCAGGAAGATTTTGCCCAAAGTTCTTCAGGCAGTTGAAGTAGCAGCTGCATAAGGGTGCTGGGGCCAGGCTCCTACAATCACATTCCCAGCTTCAAACTGGGAGGTGAGAGCTGGCATCTGAAAATGTCCTTCCACTCTCTAGTCTGAAGGACACATTGCTGAGCCCAAGTATAGCTAATGCAGCATCCATCATCCTAAGTGGGCCTCACCATCAGGACCTGGTCCTCTGTCTCCATCACACCCCTGACAGATGGGAATGGGATCCAGACAAGCAAGGACCCCTCATTTCTGAGCACAAGACACACAAAGTGAAGAAGAGGATGCTGAAATTTGGGTCCTAAAAGAAGTAACGTTGAAGCTTGACAGATCATCCAAAAGATGTGTTTCAAATTCCAAGGGTAAAACAGAAAAGTGGAAGGCACATCTGCTGGGAAGAGAAGCCAGGCCTATAGGAAGGGGATGTGGGATGGTGGGGAACCAGGCTGGTGTCATTCCTGGGCTGAAATTAAGAGGACACATTGGCTCTGTGTGTGAACAGAGCGAGGCAGGGTGGTTTCCTTAGAAAAACAGCCCATCATCCTGGCACAAGGAGGAGCTAACTTCCCCCAGGCTAGTCTCTTGTGCTCCATTCCCTGAAGTGGATTCTCTGTGTAAATAAATTTCTAAGAAGTCTCTATATGGGATACAAAGCTGCACTAGAGGAACACTGAAGTGTGTGCAAGAATTACCCATGGGAACTTGTTTTAAAATGCTGATTTTAGGCAATACCCACAGCACTGTCCAATTCCGAGGGAGCAGATTCCAGGGACATACCCTGGAGGGAAGAATCTGTATTTTTAATTAGGATCCCCCGAGTGATTCTGATGCAGGGTATCCAAGCCACACATTAAGAAACAAAAGCATACACTTGTTAACATATATGCACCCAATATAGGAGCACCAAAATACAGAAGACAAATACTAACAGACATAAAGGGAGAAACTGATGGGAATACAATAATAGTAGGAGATTTTACCGCCCTACTGACATAAATGGACAGATCTTCCAGACAGAAAATTAATAAGGCAACAGAGACCCCAAATGACACAATAGAACAGTTAGACTTAAGTGATATTTTCAGAAGATTACATCCAAAGGAGACTTTACCGCCCTACTGACATAAATGGACAGATCTTCCAGACAGAAAATTAATAAGGCAACAGAGACCCCAAATGACACAATAGAACAGTTAGACTTAAGTGATATTTTCAGAAGATTACATCCAAAAAAACCCTAGAAAACACATTCTTTTCAAGTGCACATGGAACATTCTCTAGGACAGACCACATACTAGGACACAGAACAAGCCTCAACAAATTTAAGAGGATAAAAATTATTTCAAACATCTCTTCTGACCACAACAGCATGAAACTAGACAACAATCACAAAAAGAGAAACAAGGGGAAAAAAATGATTTCATGGAAAATAAGCAGCATGCTACTAAAAAACCAATGGGTTAATGATGGAATCAAAGAGGAAATTTAAAAATACCTCAAGACGAATGACGATGAAAACACAACCATATAAAGCGTATGGGATGCAGCAAAAGCAGTCCTAAGAGGGAAGGTCATAGCAATACAGGCCTTCCTCAAAAAACACGAAAAATCTCACATAAACAACCTAACCTACCACCTGAAAGAATTAGAAAAAAGAAAAAAAAATAACCTCAAGTCAGCAGAAGGAAGGAAATAATAAAGATCAGAGATGAAATAAATAAAATAGAAATTTAAAAACAATAGAAAAAAATCAATAAAACCAAGAGCTGGTTTTCTGAAAGTATAAATAAAATTGACAAACTTCTGGCCAGGCTCACCAAGAAGGAAAGAGAGAGGACCCAAATAAACAAACTAAGAAATGAAAGTGAACAAATATCAACCAATACCACAGAAATACACAAAACCATAAGAGAATACTATGAACAATTACATGCCAACAAATTGGACAGCCTAGAAGAAATTCTAGAAATATACATCCCACCAAATCTGAATCAAGAAGAACTAGAGAATATAAACAGACTGATCACTAGAAGTGAAATAGAATCTGTAATTTAAAAAACAAAACAAAACAAAACAAAACCCCCTGCAAATAAAAGTCCAGGACCAAATGGCTTCACTGGGGAATTCTACCAAACATACAAAGAAGAACTTATATCAATCCTTCTCAAACTCTTCCAAAAGACTGAAAAGGGAACATTCCCAAAGTCATCCTATGAAGCCAACATCACCCTGATACCAAAACCAGACAAAGACACTACCAAAAAAGAAAATATCTTTGAGGAATATAGACACAAAAATTCCTCAACAAAATATTAGCAAACTGAAGCCAACAACACCTAAAAAGTGATCAAGTTGGATTCATCTCAGAGTTACAAGGATGGTTCAACAAACGCAAATTAATGTGGTACACCACACCAACAAAAGAAAAGACAAAAACAACATGAGCATCTCAGTAGATTCAGAAAAAGCATTTGATAAAACTCAATACCCATTCATGATAAAAACTCTCACCAAAATGGGTATAGAGGAAACATATCTCAACATAATAAAAGCTATTTATGACAAAACCACAGCCAACATAATACTCAATGGTGAAAAGCGTAATACCTTCCTGCTAAAATCTGGAACAAGACAAGGATGCCCACTCTCACCACTTCTATTCAACACAGTATTGGAAGTCCTAGCCACAGCAATCAGACAAGAAATAAAATGTATCCAAACTGGAAGAGAAGAGGTAAAATTGTCATTATGCAGATAACATGATACTCTATATAGAAAACCCTAAAGTCTCCACACAGAAACTATTAGAATTGATAAACGAATTCAGCAAGGTAGCAGGATACAAGATTAACATACAGAAATCTGTTGAATTCCTTTACAGTTCCTATGAAATATCAAAAAGTTTTTAAAAATCTCTTTTAAAATCTCATTTAAAAACTACCTAGGGGGACTACCCTGGTGGCGCAGTGGTTGGGAATCTGCCTGCCAATGCAGGGGAGACAGGTTTGAGACCTTGTCCAGAAGGATCCCACATGCTGCAGAGCAACTAAGCCTGTGTGTCACAACTACTGAGCCTGCACTCTAGAGCCTGCAAGTCACAACTACTGAGCCCACATGCCACAACTACTGAAGCCTGCAAGCCTAGAGCCCATGCTCTGCAACATGAGAAGCCACTGCAATGAGAAGCCCATACACTGCAACGAAGAGTGGCCCCCACTCACCGCAACTAGAGAAAGCCCACGCACAGCAATGAAGACCCAACACAGCCAAAAATAAAATATAAATTAATTAATTAATTTTTAAAAAAACCTAGGAATAAACCTGACCAAGGAGGTGAAAGATATACGCTGAGAACTATAAAACATTGTTAAAGGAAATTGAAGATGATTCAAAGAAATGAAAAGATATCCCATGCTCTTGGATGGGAAGAATTAATATTATTAAAATGGCCATACTACCCAAAGCAATCTACAGATTTCATGCAATCCCTATCAAATTACTCATGACATTTTTCACAGAACTAGAACAAATAATTCTAACATTTATATGGAACCACAAAAGACCCAGAATTGCCAAAGCAATCCTGAGGAAAAAGAACAACGCTGGAGGCATAACCCTCCCAAATTTCAGACAGTACTACAAAGGTATAGTAATCAAAAGAGTGTGGTATTGGCACAAAAACAGACATATGGATCAACGGAACAGAATAGAGCCCAGAAATAAACCCATACACTTTGGTCAATTAATCTTCGACAAAGGAGGTAAGAATATGACAATGGAAGAAAGATAATCTCTTCAGCAAGTGCTGTTAGGAAAGCTGGACATCTGCATGCAAATCAATGAAGTTAGATCGCTCCTTCACACTATACACAAAAGTAACTCAAAATGCCTTAAAGACTTAAAGACATGACACCATAAAGGGGTTAATATCCAAACAGCACATACAACTCAATATCAAAAAAACAAACAACACAATCAAAAAATGGGCAGAAGATATAAATAAACATTTCTCCAAAGGAGATATCCACATGGCCAACAGGCACATGAAAAGATGCTCAACGTTGTTAATTATTAGAGAAATGCAATTAAAACCACAATGAGGCACCACCTTACACTGGTCAGAATGGCCATCATCAAAAAGTCTACAAGTAATAAATGCTGGAGAGGGTGTGGAGAAAAGGGAACCCTCCTACACTGTTGGTGGGAATGTAAATTGTTGCAACCACTGTGGAAAACAGTATGGAGGTTCCTTAAAAACTAAAAGTAGAGCTACCATATGATCCAGCAATCTCACTCCTGGGTATATATCCAGAAAAGATAAAAACTCCAAGTTGAAAAGATACATGCACCCTAATGTTCATAGCAGCACTATTTACAATGGCCAAGACATGAAAACAAACCAAGAGCCCATCAACAGAGGATTGGCTTAAGAACATGTAGTATATATATACACAGTGGAATATTACTCAGCCATAAAAAGGAATGAAATATTGCCATTTACAGCAACATGAATGGACCTAGAGAAAATCCTACTAAGCCAGGCAGAGAAAGATAAATATTATATCACTTAGGTGTGGAATTTAAAAAATAATAAAAATGCATCTATGTACAAAACAGAAGCAGACTCACAGAAATAGAAAACAAACTTATGTTTACCAAAGGGGAAAGGGGCAGGGAGGGATAAATTAGGAACTTGGGATTAAAAGATACACACTACTATATATTGATATAATAGATAAACAACAAGGTCCTACTGTATAGCACAGGGAACTACTGAATATATTCAATGCCTTGTAATGACCTATGATGTAAAATAACCTGAAAAAATATATATATAACTAAATCACTTTGCTGTATACCTGAAACTAACACAATATTGTAAATTAACTATACTTCATAAAAGAAATTAGTTTATATATACAGAGATGAACATTTTGCATTACTAAAGTGAGACAATTTATCATCAATTTTACTCCTTTTTTATGAAGCATTTGAGACAACTGTTCATATATAGAAGTAGGTGCAAATGCAAGGAGCTTAATTATACTAATGTCCTTCAGCTTTCTTTAATTCTTTACAAGCTACATACAAAACAAAAAACATAGGAATCAATCAACAGAATTAATTTAAATCGCCTATCCATGGACAATCTCTTTAAGTCTTCCTTCAGCTTTAATGAAAGCCAGGAATTGGAACCACCTGAGTTGCAAAAGGCAAGCACTGCAATCACTGCAGCCACTCACTTTCTCAACAAGCACCAGGATCCTGAAGGGCCCGCTTGGTTGCTCCCTAGATGCTTTTCCACCCCCAAGACAATGCACATAGTAAGATCTAGAATGGGTGAGACTGAGGCCTTTCCTTAACTACATGTGAAAGAGGAAGAGTGAACGGAGAAGTTGGAAGCGAGAATCTACAGACCACTGGCATATTCTCAGGCAGATCAATTTCAGAAAAGCAAACATATGGAAACTGAGAATCTGGAACCATTGTTCCTGCTACTCCTGGGAATACCAAACAGCACCCTCAAGGAAATATTTACCTGAGGGCTGAAAACAGGCTGATAACAGGTGGGATGGGTGAAAGGGGTAACAACCTGGTTTTGAGATACAGAAATGTTAGCTGCAGATGGTTGAGAAGTACCTGACAGACAGAGGCCCAGCTGAGGTGGCAATGATATTCCGAGCATATTTGTGAACTATCTGGCATTCCAGAGATTCCCAGAAATAGTTGGTGATAAAAACTGGATTTCTTGCAGTCAATGTGAAGGAATCCCAGAGTGTTTAACCATGTAAATGAAATAGCATCCGATTTTCAAATGAGAGGAAAAAGCTGTTCCCCCTATTCTCTCATGAGTCACCCAAAAGCAACAAAGAGACAAAAAGGCAAACTCCGTCTTCAATAAAACCACAAAACATCTATAACTCTGAGCACAATATATGAAGTGTGAGCACCATATGCACTGGAGGTAAAACTGGGGTGTGGGAAGACATCAAGTCAAGATGCACGTGACTGCAAATGAGGAGAAAAGAGGCAGTGCACGCACCTTGGGATATACTGAAGAAATATGCAAAAGAATGAAAAGATATTGAAAGGTATACCATGTTCTTGACATGATAACAATTTCAACATGATAAACATGATAACAATTTCAGCACTTTCTTAACCTATATTTTTATGGGATCCCAATGAAACTACCCATAGGATTTAAAATTAGAGAAGCTGATTCAAATTCTTCTATGGGAGAAAGAAAAATCAAGAACAAACAAGATTCTAAAAGGGGAAAATAATGAGGAAAAAAATGCTGTAGGAGATACTTAACCATATTATGAAGCTAGAGTAATTAAAAGAGTGTGGTGCTAGTACATGAGTAGCCATAGCTGAAAAACAGATTAGGAAGTCCAGAAATAGACCCCTCAAAATTTTTTAAACCATAAAGGAATTATAATAAAGGTGAATTTTCAAATTGGTGGAGAAAATATGGATTATTCAGTGAATGGTGTTGGGACATCTGGATGGTAAATCCGGAAGAATGAAGCACATTTGGATTAATATCTCACATTAAACAATAGGAAAAATTCCAAACTGATCAAATATTTAAATTTTACAACCAAAACCATAAAAGCACTAGGGGAAAAAATGGAAGAACATTTTTAAAATCTCAAAGTTGGAGAGGTCTTTCTACAGGTGAAGAAAAACCTCGAAGTCACAAAAGAAAATACTGATAAAACTCTGTAAAAATAAAAATGCACACGTGGAACAGCCACCCTATATCAACAGATAAATGACAAACCTGGAAAAGTATTTCCAACTCATATTATATTCAAAACCCTAATTCCTTTCGTGTCTAAGAAACAAAAACAACGACCAAAGTAAAAGAAGAATGAACAAAGCATATCAAAAGATAGTTCATAGAAAGGAAAATCAAACAATTCTAAAAATGAAGAGGTATTCACCTTTGGCCCCAATGAGAAAAAATGCTAATCAAAGGTACAACAAGCTCTGAGTTTTCACCTGTCCCGCTGGCAATGAGCAAAAGTTTGAGAACTCACCGGGGTGATCTGCCAGGTTCTGAGCTGTTTTTAGACTCCATTGCCACCCTTCTAAACTCTGTGACGCTGGAGCGGAGACTGCTCACCCCATCTCTGCTTTGCCACCTGGCGCCTGCGCAGGCACTGCCAATAGGAGATGCCAGAGTGAAAAAGGGAGGCTGAAAGAGGCAGAAGGGAGTAGCTCCGCCCTCTCTGCTTCCTGTGCTGGTCCACGTTAGCCCAGCAACTGTTTCCACCTGCAGCGTCAGTGCTTCACCTTTGCAGCAGCAGAATCCAGTTTGTGGTTTTTTTCTAACACAGGAAGAGTCAGCCTGACCTTTCCCCCCTCAGTGAACCATCAGTAACCAATTAGCGCTCCTTTCTCAGAAGTCCACTTGGGGCCCACGGGGTCCCTCCTCCAAGCTCACAGCACCAGCTGAATAAAATCTGACTCCCGAAGAGGTCTGCATTTCAATACTGTGAGGTCCCTCCTCTAAGCTGAAATACCGAGTGTTATGAAAGAGAGAATGTGACAGTAATAACATAGCAAAACAGGAGTGTCTATGCAGGAAATGGGTTCCCCCAGCATGGTCTGCCCACAGGACTAACACGCAATCTTCAACACACGTATGCTATGAAGAGGGTCTTCTGAGCACTTCTGAGCCAAACTAGAGGCGAAACTCTAGCAAATCTCTAATTTTCCCTTGATGACAGGATTGGTAACAGCCCAGGCTGAGGTTTGACCTGGTGTTTTCCATTAAACACTATCTCTGAAAGATATTCTTTTAAGAAAAAGAGCCTCATGCCAGGAACTTCTGGAATGCCACTGTAGTCCCCCCTGTGGTCACCTCACCGGACCCCTCCCGGAGGCACAGGTCACCAACAGTACCTGCACCAGTCTGCCAAAAGCACTGAGAAGTCCTGCAGCACAGAAACCTGTTTCCTTTTGTTCACACCGCCTTTTATTGACCTCGGAAATCCCCCCGTCTTTTCACAATGAATAAGCTCTACTCTTATCCTAAAGCAGTTTTATGGGAAGCGCTTTGGAAAATGCTGTCCTAACAAACAGTGGGTCACTTGGTCTAAGAGAGAGGACGGTCTTTTACTAAAGCACAGACCACTGTCCGAATTGTCCAATTTATTTAAAAGCAAATGTTATAGACATAAATCAGGAAGATGATGCTTCTGTGTGGGTGGTAAATAGATCCTGCAGGCAGGTACATATGCAGACAGAAAAGCCAGGCCTTTTGTAACCGCAATTCAGGAACCAGAAATGTGGGGCAAAGGACACGATAAATGAATTCCACCAAAGCGACCCTAAAGTCCTGCTTTCCAGAAGAAAAGCCACTTGGCCATTTGTGATTAATTAACTAGCAGCGATAGAGCAATCTGTGCTTTAGGAACACAAAACAGACAAACAAAACAAAGAAAACAAAACAACAAAAAACCCACAAACAAACAGAAATGAAAACCCCCAGAAACTTGTGTTTTTAATAAAGGGATATTTAATCTTCAGCACAGGTTCAACCATTGAACACGTGTGCTGAGAAAGTATAAAGCATAAAATGATGACTTCACCCCACATCCCAACAGTCCCTGTGCAACTGGGCTATGCCAACCTGAGCATCACAATTTCAACTGCAGAGACTAACATCTTACATTACCTCTCAAAGTGCGAGGGTTATTATTCTGACTTATAGCTGGGGGGGGAAAAGGCCTACTTATTGCACATTCTTTTTAGGAATAGCACAAATAAGATACTTAAGTGAGCGTGATGTGAAAGAAGTCACATACAAGGGTAAGCTGGGATGAAGTGAGAGAGTGGCATGGACATATAGACACCACCAAAGGTAAAATAGATAGCTAGTGGGAAGCAGCCGCATAGCACAGGGAGATCAGCTCGGTGCTTTGTGACCACCTGGAGGGGAAAGGCCTACTTATTGCACATTCTTTTTAGGAATAGCACAAATAAGATACTTAAGTGAGGGTGATGTGAAAGAAGTCACATACAAGGGTAAGCTGGGATGAAGTGAGAGAGTGGCATGGACATATAGACACCACCAAAGGTAAAATAGATAGCTAGTGGGAAGCAGCCGCATAGCACAGGGAGATCAGCTCGGTGCTTTGTGACCACCTGGAGGGGTGGGATAGGGAGGGTGGGAGGGAGACGCAAGAGGGAGGAGATATGGGGATGTATGTATACGTACAGCTGATTCACTTGGTTATACAGCAGAAACTAACACACCATTGTAAAGCAATTATACAATAAAGATGTTAAAAAAAAGTCACACACAAATCCACTGAAATAATTTCCAAATGTGTACATCTCTCTTATTTGGTTTATAATGACCAGAATCATTAAAAAAAAAAAAAAACTATCGGTCAGTCCAAACTGACAGCTGTATTTGAGCTGGGTCTCTGAGCAGGGGTTAGATCTAATCTGGTGATAAAAAAATGCAGAAAACATTCTGCTAGAAAAAAGTCAGAAGTAAAATCTAAGATCTGATGATTAGTATAGTATGGACGTGTGGAATAGACGAATGAGGTGAGTATCATTTTATTTTATTTTTAAATTTTATTTTATTTTATTTTTTAGTATTCATTTTAGAGATCGGTGGGAAGTAGCACTGAGTGGACGAGTGGAATTCAACTATGAAAGGTCTCTGAACCAGATACTGCAGGTCAAAGGGAGGAAATGGCAGCTCCCAGCAAAGTAGTAGCATCACCGAAGCTCTGCCTAAAAGAAGATCAACCTGAAATTGATCTGCCTCTTGAGAGGGAGGGGGGAAGAGACATGAGGAAGGAGATGAGCAGACATTCTCCTTCGGTGATTCATACACGAAGTAATTAAATCCAGCACAATAGGGGCAGCAATGAGAACGGAAAAGATGGAAAGTGAAATTCCGGAACAACCTCAACGGCATTTAGAGGCTGATACTTCTTGTGTCTGATGATTAACTCCAACACGTTAACTTGGTCACGGGTCAAGTTTTAAGGGTTGGGAGAATTACAATGTCATTATAAGGAGGTCATAAATTGGGCTTTAGACGTATTAAACTTGAAACGATAAGAGGATTTCTCAGATGACATGCCTTGAAACCTCGTGGGATCAGGCTTAGGTCAGCAAAATCCTGGACTGGATTTGGCCACCACCAGAACAGAAGTGAGTGCGGACTTCCATTGAGGGTAACGGTCCTGAAAGTCCAGCCCTGGGAATTGAGGATACTGACCAATATTTTTAGCTCCCTGGAAGAAATATGTCTTAGCTGCAGTGTGGATAAGCTGGATTACAAAACTGTGATCTGCTCAGGGGGTAACTTTGAAGAAAACAGGGGAGGCAGAGAAAGCTTCCGCCTGTAGCATCCCACCCAATGTCAGAGATGAAGCAAGAGCCACACCCCGCCAGAAAATGTGCCTGGCTCCTCCAGCACTGGAGGAATTGCTTCCTTAGGTCATCTGCTTTTACTGGCTCTCTTCCCTGAGTGCTCTCTCTTTACGTCTTTTGGGAGATGAGGTCACCTCCCTCCCTATATTACAACCCAGCTGAGGGAGCATCATCAGGCATATAAGATCTAACTTGGTGAAAGAGCTAACTTTCTTGCAGAAAGCATTCCAAGCAGGTAAAAACATCGTAAATATAATCTAAGAGTTGAGGTTGAGTATACAATGGACGTGAGGAAGATATACTGGCGCTGAGTATCCATTCTGGAGAGCAGTGGGGAGTAACACCGGGTGGACGAGTGGAATTCAGCCACGGAGGGTGGCTGAACCTGATATCACAGGTCAAAGGGAGGAAACGGCAGCTCCTCAACAAAGGAGCATAACCAAGCAGGACCCTATGCGGCCTTCCCCGGTCAGACCTCCACCCCACCCCACCCAATGTCCTCTGCCTGCCTCTTGTTTGTAGAAAAGCTTTAGTCTCCCAGGCCTCCCCTGAGTCTCAAAAGGCTGGCTCAAGAGTTAATGATAAGGAAATGTGAAGATGTAGAAACACAGAACCCTTGCTGGGCGGGGAAAGTGGTAACAATTTAGACTATAAACCAGCCACAGAGCAGAGTCACTGAACTCCCAGTTCCCTGAAAAATATAGATAAAAGTCTGACACACATTCCCAAGTTGTTTTTACAGGAAGCAGAACCCCATCAGTTGAAAACTGCTGACCTCAAGCATGTAGACCCCCACATCGGTTGAAACCAGAAGATGCTTGAAACTTCGCCTTGATGCCAACCAGTCTAAGAATTGTTCACGGGCTGATCATGCACCCTCAGCCTCTCCCTCATACTGCCTTTAAAACCTCCTAACCAGCAACTTGGAGATGGTCTTAGGATATTAGTCCACCATCTTCCCAGGTTGCTGGCCTCCTGAATAAAGCAAATTTTCCCACCAACAATTGTCTCTCAAGTATTGGCCTTTTGAGCAGTAAGCAGCTGAACTTGGGTTCAGTACCGGCCTCATTTGGTTGTAGGAGTAGCATCACCAAGGCTCTACCCTGGGATGGGAACAGGCCTCCCTTGGGAAGGGAGAGGAAAAGCCCTGCAAGTACATCCCTGGAATTGTTATCTGGGGACAAACCCAATGCCAGTGATCAAAGAACCACATACAGCAACCCTGGGGAGCTACTTATTCAAAGTAAGCCCCACTAGATAAGCTCCAGTAGAGAAATGCCAAGGAGGCACTAAAATCGGGCTGGAGCTATGTATCTCAGCACACCCCTAGTTAACATTGGGACTCCTCTGATTCTAGCAGAACTCACACAGAAGTGAGGAGAGCAGACAGGAACATGGGCTGCTAGTCATCTGGGAAACATCAGCCTGGATGGTTCTACTGTCCAAAGGTGAATAAACTGAAACAAAAATGTGTAACAGGTAGATAAGGGGAGTACAACTCTAAAGATTCAGGGAAAAGCATACTTTGAGCTACAGCAAATAATAGGAAAGTCTAAAGTGTATTTTGCATTCTGAATAAATGTCATAAATTCATGACAGGCCTTGTGAGACCAGATGAAAGATGAGGTGAAAAAGAACTTAAGAAACTTAATTTCAGAGGAAACTTAAATTCGGAGATAAGAAGAAACTGAATGAAATGCAAGTCGAAATAACAACAAAAATATAGCAAGAAAAACTAAAAGTCAACAATAGAAATAAAGTCTGCTTTGGAGTGAAAATTCAAATTAGAGAGGTAAAAAAGAAACAAAAAGCTCTCTGAGAATACAAAAGAAAGGGTCAAAAGAAAAAGCAATGTATGAAAAGATGATAATTGTAGACAGTTTACCTTTAGGAAAGAGGTATTTGTTTATCAGAGCAGGATTTTGTTCAAAGACATTGACCAAAACAAGCCACTAATGGTGGCTTAGCCAAGAGACAAGTTTATTTTTCCCTCCAGTAGCAAGAAGTCCAGAAATGACAGATCTGGGCTGGTAGGGCAGCTACCTTACCAGGGACCCAGACTTTTTTTAGCCCTTGCTACACCATCTTTAGTGTGTGGCTCTCTTCCCCAGCTTACAAGATGGCTGCTGGCACTCCAGCCACCATAACCACATTCCAGATTGAATGTGGAGGAAAAGGAAGAGCAAATGCAGCATACCAGATGAGGTGGCTTCCCTTAAAGAGCTTCCCCAGAGGCCCCCACCCAATGACTTCCAAATATATCTCACTGGACTCAAGTATGTCATATAACTACTTTTACCTGCATGGAAGACTGGGAAATAGCGCTTTTAAACTGAGACCATTCCAAAATTAAAACAGAGTTCTATGAGTAAAGAAAAAGGAGAGAGTGGATATCAGTTGACAAAGAGCAGCCTATAACAAAATTCCTGAGATGAATGACAAAGGAGCAGAGCCAAGTCACAAAAATATACAGATGAAGATTGTCCTGTGCTGATTTCTTCCAATGCAAATCAGATTTCAACATGTTTCCAGTAAAGTCCAATAAAAACAATAGCGAGAAAGACCTATAGTCCTAAATATCTTGGCAAAATGCTCTAATTCCATTTTTTAAATCCTAAAAGTATCCAAGCAATAAAATTTTAAAAAATAAGATTATCTGGAAAGAATATAAATTTAGGCTATCCTCAAACTTATCCATGATCTCCAAAAGTAGAGAATCACAAAATAATATCTCAAGAGTCTTGGAGAAAAAGTTATTACACAAAAATAATAGTCACAGTCCAAAAACTATTTATAGAAATAAGAGAAATATAACCCCCAGAAATCAAAAGACTCAGAAAATAGCCACTTAAAAACTTGCTTATGAATCTATGAATAGGAAACTCATTCTGTTCATGTTTAAGAATAAATTTATTCTGGATAGACCTAGAAGTTATCATACTAAGTGGAGTAAGTCAGACAGAGAAAGACAAATACGATATCACTTATATATGGAATCTAAAATGTGATACAAATGAACTTATTTACAAAACAGAAACAGACCCACAGACATAGAAAACAGACATATGGTTACCAAAGGGGAAAGAGGGTGGGGAAGGGATAAATTAGGAGTTTGGGATTAGCAGATACAAACTACTATATAAAAAATAGATAAACAACAATGTCCTACTGTACAGCACAGGGAACTATATTCAATATCCTGTAATAAACCATAATGGAAAAGAATATGAAAAAGAATATATGTATGAGAATAAATTTATTCTTAAAATTTAAGAGTGAGAAACATGGACTATAACAGACCATAATTTGGGTAAACTGGAACATAGTAAAGAGGTCTTGCAACCAATTATATTTTCCAAAGATGGACACAGCCGTACCTCCATCCTACATGTGACGATGTATGGCTCCATGTTGAGAAGAATTCTTAGAACAAATCTGTGCTCAGCAGGAAAGGATGACTGGCTTAGAATTGTTAACACGACAAGATGGAAATAAACAAATTAGCTTTTTATCCAAGACAGCATAAAGAGAAAAAAGTAGGACCTTATGGGGCCTTCCCAGAACAGACCTCACCTCCAGTGTCCTCCACCTGCCACTTCTCTGTAGAAAAACTTTAGCCTCCTAGGCCTTCCCCAAGTTCCAAAGAGTAAATTTAATCAGAGAAGTGAGAAAATGCAGAAAGAAAGGAAATCAGTCAAGCAAGACAAAATAATAATACTTTAGCCATTATACAAAGTCAAGGACCTTTAGTTCCTCCTCAAGAGCTATAGATAATATTCTGAGCCATGTCCTTTGAGCTGTTTTGCAGATACTGAAATCCCCACCAGGTGGGAGAAGTTAACTGTACGCTGCCCACAAGCACATAGACCCCAGACCGGTTGGAATCAGAAGGCTGATCATGTTGACTCCTGATTATCTCACCACCACCAATCAGAAGAATGTCCACAAGCTAATCACACACTTTACAACCCCTCTCAACCCTGTCTTTAAAAACCTTTTCCTGAAAGCCTTGGGGAGTCCAAGCCTTTTAAGCACTAGCTACCTGGACTCCTTGCTTGGTGCTCTGCATTCACTTTCCTTCACCATAACCCAGTGTCAGTAGATTGGCTTTACTAAATAATAAATATATTTATTACATGTATGCATATATAAAACTAAGCATACTGAATCAGCACAGAATTCAAAAAACATAAACAATGTTCAAATTGAGTGTATTTGAAGACATAAAGATAGTTTAATTACTAGGAAACCTATTAATGTAATTGATTGTTTCATTAGGTTAAAGGAGAAAACACCCTGGGTAATTCAGTAAATTCCCCCTTGAATGCAATGTTTACAACATGATTCTAAACTAGGAATAGAGTAACACTAACTTTTTAAAAACTGAAATAAACAGCCTGTACTATTTAATAGTGGAAAACTAAATCCAATTTAATTAAGCACAAGGGCAAAATAAGATCTCTTTTTACCCCTATAACTTAATATTGCTATGGTTTTAGCCAATGTTATAAACACCTCCTACCCCCAACCAAAGAGACAGAAAAGAAAGAAGGGATGGAGGGAAGGAAGGGTAGAAAATTACAAAGACATGTAAGCATTCAATTTCTTGTGTTTGAAATAACATAAAAGCTCCCACTGGCCAAAATTGGGTTAATTTGAGGATCAAAAAGAATCACAACTGTAATTGATTATATCACACTGAGTAAATAAAAATCTATTAGGACACAGTGATTTCTCTCCTCCCAAAAGAAGAGAGCAGAAAAAAAAGGGAAAGCTCTTTTTCACAGAAGAATGGCAGCTAATAAACGTGGAAGAAATTAGATCATTGGAAAGTCACGGATTTGCAGTCCCCAGTGGATAACGGATTCTGAGAAGGAAACAGTGGAGGATAAAACAATTAAGTGACAGGTTATTGGGAAATAAGAATTTGTCCCTATTATTAATTGTGAAGACCAACTGTACCTTTTGTTGGAGACATCTGAAGATCACCAGCTTAACCAGCAAGTCATCATACATAAAATTAAAAGACATATTACAACCACATCAAATATGATAGAGTTAATATCTATAATAATAAAGACTTCATACAAATTGGAAAAAGAAGCACCAAGACCTTGCCTGGGGAGGAGGTGTTGGTAAAATACAGGTATAGAGGATTTACAGAAACAGCCTCACTGTCCCTTTGTCCCTTCACTGGAAGTGGATAGGATGGCACCTGCTTGAGTGTCAGAACCCCAGCATCAGAGACTTCATTAATCTGGGGTATTTTTCCCATGAGGTACGTGGAGGGCCCCAGGACCCCAGGCCACTTTCCTTTTGCCTGCTATTCCTAGCCTGCAGCTTCCTGTCCTCGGCTGGAAGAAGTGGAAGGGCAAAGACTTGTGCCAACCGAACCTGTTATTTTTCATCCAGAAAAAACATCTTTCCCAGAAGTCACTCTCAGAGGAGTCACCTGGTCACAAGTACCTACAGAGAGCCAGCCTCCAGCACCCCTCTTTCCTTGACAAAAGAGCAAAAATAAAATGGATAAATCATAGTACTTGGTACTGAATATTTGGAGATCGGCACCTCACAGACCATTGGTATATGGCATATGTTGTTACAACTTTTCTGAAAAGCAACTCTTCAGAGTGTTTAAGGAAACCTCAATGTACCTCTAGGTTCATCACTTCTGCTTTGGGGAATCATTTCTATGGAAATAATGTGAAACGCAATTAATGGTTTATGTACATTGATATGCATTAATGCAATATTTCTAATATGCAATCCCCTGACAAAAACAAAAGGATAAACTTAACTTCAGTGTCCAGTAATAGTTGAGTGGTTGAAAATACAGGGTCGGTTGTCAGAGAGCTGTGTGAGTTGGCCACAGAAACACTTCAGGTCTCATTTGTAAAATGGAGTTAAGAATACTTCCCACATAAGCACTTAGAAGGATTAAATAAAATTTTATATGTAAAACATACCTCAAATACCACAATAAGAATCAATGCATAATATGGGGAACTCCCTGGTGGTCCAGTGGTTAGGACTCCACGCTTTCGCTGCTGAGGGCCAGGGTTCGATCCCTGGTCGGGGAACTAAGATCCCACAAGCTGATGGTGCGGCCCCCCCAGAAAAATCGCTGCATAATAGATATATACATGGAATATTATATAGATTATTATATAGTCGATTAAAATAGCATAGATGTAGAATATTAAAAATTGTATGACAAGAAAATTCATCTGCTGTTAAATGAACACAAAATTGTGTTTATAGTGTGGTTTCAATTTTATAATGTATATATGCATTAAAATACATTGAAAAGCCAACGGTTGTTACATCTGGTCATTGCAGGTGGTTATTTTATGCTTTGTACATGTTCTTGTTTTCAGATTATCTATCTGGTATAATCACTTTCATATAGATCAGGGGTCAGTACACTTTTTCTTAAAGGGCCAGTTAGTAAATATTTTAGGCTTTTTAGGCCTTATGATCTCTGCCTTCACTACTCAGCTCTGCTATAGAGAAAGCAGTCATAGATAACATATAAATGATGGGTGTGACTGCGCTCTGATAAAACTGTACAAAAACAGGAGGCAAGCTAACCCTAGTTTGCAGACCCTTGCTCTAGATAATGATAAATACATGCTCTATTAAAAAAAAATTGTTTTAAGGTGATGTAGCAAAAATCAAGAAAAGAGGAATTTTCCTAGTGGCGGCTGGGGATGTAGAAGGTGAAGAAGGCTTGCACAATGTTTCATGGACGAGAGAGAACAGAGCGATTACGGGGGGAAATAGGAAGTAATCCCTTGGTAGAAGGAATTAAGCTGATGGGGTTTTATACGAAAAAGAAAGAATGAGAGCAAACTATATCCACATAATTTTATCTCACTGGATTTGCCCTGAAAGCTTTTGGCCCATTTCCCATGGCATACTGAGGCAGCAGGAGACTCCCAGGATGACTGCAACGCCAGTTAGAGAACAACCTTGGAGTTTATCACCAAGTCGGTCATGGAAAGTGCCGGTACCCTAGGCCTCCATCCAGCATCCCAACAAAGGGCCCAGTGACCTCTGCTCAGTGGCACCCTGGCACACTCATGCCTCGTTCCTCTTAAATAATTCTGAGTAACAGAAAATACTTATTATTGAGCCGAAATCCTCTGCCCGCTAGTGTTTTTCCAGACTTGGAGCATGTGCCTCTGCCACCTTTCAGATTTTAAATATTTGAAGCTGTGATCATGGTCCTTTCTTTCCATCCTAGAAATCCTCAAAACACAGTTTTCCTAGAGGAGAAGTTACAAATTGGAGATTTACAGTTATGCCTGGTTGGGCCCACTGAGTATTGTAAAATCATTAAATTCACTTAGTAAAAAAAATCTTGAAATCATAAAATTTCTCTTAAATATCCAGTCTTTTGGTTTTCCTAGAAAAATCAGAAGAATTACTAACATTGGATCACCATCCACATGCCAACAATTGGCTTGAAGCTGACTAACGACAAGCATGAGCTCCTGGTCCAGTCCCCCTACCCGCCCCCGCAACCCTGAAACCCACATCTGCCTGGACCCCAAGGATATCCGAGTTTCCTGCCCTGATCTAGAAGAGCTAGCAAAGGATGCTGCAGAGCACTGAGCCAGGAGCCCAGAGACAGCTTCCCATCCCAGGTTTAACAATTGCAAGTTCTGTGACCCTGGAGCTGGCTGTTTCATCACGTGAAATATTAGGGGGTTAAGTGGGATATGGCTTAGGTTCCTTGCCCAGCCAGCATTCCATGAATCTATAAATGGCTTAGCTAATTTTCAAATCTCACTGAGCTCATTGCCTGAAAAATGCCTGAAGTCATGAGTTCCACCTGCTAATAGCACTTTGAAAAAAAACAGATTTGGAAAATAAAATATCTGGATCTCTCAGAAGCAATTTGCAAATTCATACCAAGATATGCTAAATGTAAAAACAAAGCCAGTCACTCTTTTGCCTCTAAAATGAAATTTCAAAGGCGAGAGTTCTAAAAATTAAGAAAAAAATCCTGTCCCAAAGCTTAATGTTTCTGTGACAATAGCGCATCAATTACACTATTCAGTAGAGACAAATGAACCCTGGAAAAGGGGAGAGGTCAGGACCACAGAACTATGGGTGAGCTTGACACTTCTCCCACCCAATTCCTACCCTCCCCAATCACTCCCACTCCCATACAATGTAGGTTTAGATTTGTTTTCTCTTGCCGTAAACCCTGAACTTTCTCTATCCAGCTGAAAGGCTTCATTCAACGCTTTCTCCAAGGAACTAAAAACTATGCCAGGTTAGCGTCATCTACACCATTAAAGCAAGAGCAAGACGCAGACCTCTAGAGAGAAGCATCTGGCCTTTGGTCATCTTGCTTCCTCTCCCCTCCCCACCAGCATCCCACCCCACCTGAAGAGCTTCGATATCAACATTTCACAGCATAAGGTAGGCAAGCAGGCTGGGGCCTGGCATTCAGTGTAGTCTGTGAATATCCGACACCACTTGTGCACCAAGCCAGGCCATTCACTTCACCTGGTCCTGGGAGCCTGTGGGTCCTGAGCAGGTGGCGAGTCTGATAAGAAAAAAAAAAGTGCTTCTTGTTCCAGAAGATTCTCTGGATCAGCGGGAAAAGGAAAATTTGCGGCAAAGCTTCAAGTCAGGAGGGGAGCGTGTTCCTACAACAGTGAGCTCTCAGGTAACAGACTCAGGGTCTTGGCCCTAAGGTGCCAGAGATCAATGACAGGAGCGTTCAATTTTGGTAAAATTAAGCTTAATCAAAGAATATCACAGTAAGTAAGTTCTAAGTCCCTGACAAGGGTGATGTCTGTTTAATGACCAGGAAGCAATACTGTAAATTTGAGGACCTCACTCTAAGAATGTGACTGCGTATCCATTCACCATTGTAATCCAGTTCCCAGTCCACTGTCTGGTATATAATAGATGCTCCGTTAATAGTGTGAAAAATAAAATAATCACTCTTAAAGGACACAACTTTTTCAGTTTGCCTTCTACAACTAGATGTTTCTCCATGGCAGGGATTTAATTCTGCTTTGTCTTTTGCACATTTTCACCTTAAACTGTAAGCAGATTTGTCTGGATGGAAAAATCTCACACACAACAAAAACACTTTTATAATACTCATATAATAGTATGTATATATTATACTATACACATAACATCCATACTCATATAACAGAAGCTTAAGAAATGTCTTCTGAGTGAATGAGTAATTGAAAATTACTGGCAAACAGTTAACAAGGATTGAAAAATATATATATACATATATTTCTGTCATATATATTTCTATATATTCACACATATAAATGTGTGTATACATACATATAATGAATTTTTATTTTTGTTTGTGATCCAACAGTCACTTGGTCAAATTTCTCATTAGAAGCCTGAAGCCTCATCTTTTAAAATTTTTTTAATTTTTAATTTTTTTTATTGGAGTATGGCTCCTTTACAACATTGTGCTAGTTTCTGCTGTTCAGCAAAGTGAATCAGCCACACGTATACATACATCCCCTCTTCCTTGGATTTCCTTCCCATTTAGGTCACCACCGAGCATTCAGCAGAGTTCCCTGTGCTATACAGTATGTTCTCTTTTAATTCCTTATTTTATACATAGTAGTGTATATGTGTCAATCCCAATCTCCCAATCCATCCCACCACCCCTCCTTGGTATCCACACGTCTGTTCTCTACATCTGTGTCTCTATTTCTGTTTTGCAAATGAGTTCATCTATACCATTTTTCTAGCTTCCACATATATGCGTTAATATACAATATTTGTTTTTCTCTTTCTGACTTACTTCACTCTGCGTGACAGTATGCATATGGTGATATTTTTCCTCTATCCTGGGAAAAGGATGAAAATAACAATTTGTGACTTTCAACTCTTTTTCTCAGGGATGTCACATCATGATTTGAATGTATGTTTCTAAGAAAGATAAATTTTACTTGCTTGCAACAAAAGGATGGTGAATGTTCGCCAAGTTCCTGTGGGAGATATCTCATCAGAAACTGTGCTAGGTTGCCATTGGAAGTTTCGTAAAGATGGGGAGTAGCATTGCCAATAAGGCCCCCATTGAAACTGTGACTGGATAACTTCACTGCCAATTATTTCTACCACTGCAGAGATTCTGAGACACACTGACCACCTCGTCGTTCCAAGTAGACACCAGGTTTAAGCAAGAGTCCCAAGCACAGCCCAACAAAGTCAAGGGTCCACATCTGCTCAGGTATCTGCATTTGCAAAATGAATGGACCACACAAGCAGAAAGAGAACCAGTGTGGGAACAAATACATGTTGTCTCCTTTTGCGGAGTCCCCGAGTCCTTTGAAATTCTGCTGTTTCACTTTGTTGCTTCTTTCAAATGATCTAAAAAGTTAGGCTTCTTCTGGAGAAGGAAGTCCCTCAGACAGTATTATAAGGAAGCAACATTGGTGAGCTTCACCAGTGTTGGAAAAGGATAACAGGCGTTCTTACTTCAGCTCTGACACTATTCGTGGAAGAAAACAAGTTCCCTGTCCAACTGTGTGATCTCGGGAAAGCCTCTCCAGTCCACAGGTTTGCTCATTCATATAACAAGGATATTGGAAATTGAAGATGCCATCCAACTGTAAACTGCATTCAGTCTTTAAATAGTTATTGTGTTCTGTTACCGAGCACTGTTCTTGGCACTTAGGAGAATCAATGAACAGAGCAGATAGAACTTCCTGTCCTGTAGAGTTCACCTCTTCCTTGTTCTACTTACCATTATGATACGCATTCCATGGATGCACACATGATGTATAATGCTGTTCTAGAAGTAATAAAATACAGACCTTCTCAACTCATTCATTTAACGTTCAGAGAAGTACCTGCGGTGGCTGACACTGGGACGAGTGTCTTCGGGATACTAAGATAAATGTGACACAGTCTTAACCTTGGGGAGTCATCATTTGGTAGGGAGACTGAAAGGCAGGAGAGTTAGTCACGAGCATACAATGATACCCATCACAGGGTAGCTCGGTGTGGGAGAGTCATATCTATTGGGAGACTGAGTGATGGCTTCTGTTACAAGGTGAGGTTTAGGCTAGATCTTAAAAATGGGTACATTTATAGAGGAGTGGGGAATCTAAGAGTAGAAAAAGCATAAGGAAAAAAGTACATAATTATAGGAAAGCACAGAGCATGTTTAGAGAAATGGAGAAAAGATCCATTTGGCTGTCGCTGAAGTCAAATGGTACACTGGGCACAGGGCGGGCCACAACCCACAGACCTATGAGGCCAGCCTGGGGAGCTGGTTCTTTATTGCATCGACTTTGGCGGCTCCCAGGGTTGTGAACACAGGAATGACAGGCTCACATTGAAGATGACAAAGTCAAGTGGCCCAGAGGAGGCAGAGACCAGAGGGCAGAGAGCAGTTTTATCAAGTCCTGGCAACAACAGTAACAACATAGGAGGGGATATGGGGATATAAGTATACGTATAGCTGATTCACTTTGTTATACAGCAGAAACTAACACAACAATGTAAAGCAATAATACTCCAATAAAGATGCTAAAAAACAAAACAAAACAAAAACATAGGAGGGGCCAATTCAACAATAACTGAGTGACCAGTGGCTGCCTGTTGGATGTTGAGGAGGAAGCAAAGACAAACTCGAGCTCCAACTGTCAGAGAACACTGGCCAGGATAAACAACACAGAGACCCAGTACCAACAAAATGCCCGCCTTTAGGAGTGGGGGAAATAGTTATGGAAAAGAAAAAGTATTCTCAGAGGATCCAGAAGCCTAAAAATACCATCCAAACTTGAATCCAGCAGATTCTAAAGGGATTTTTATCCTGTAAAGGATGTCCATTATATTCCAAGCACTGTTCCAGGTACCGGGCAAAGAGACAGGTCCCTGACTGAATGAGTTTACAAGTTAGAAGGGGAGACAGACAATAGACACATAAGAAAGAAAATACATAAAAACAGATTGGTTCAAGATGGCGGAGTAGAAGGACATGCGCTCACTCCCTCTTGTGAGAGCACCAGAATCACAACTAATTGCTGAACAATCATTGACAGGAAGACACGGGAACTCACCAAAAAAGATAGCCCACATGCAAAGACAAAGGAGAAGCTGAAATGAGACGGTAGTGAAACAGGAGGGAAGGAGACAGGGCACAACCTTTGAAAGAATGACATAGCCAGAGGACATGACATAAACTGCTTAGAACCAAATGGATCCAAGATGGTGGACGAGTCAACTTTTACCACTACACCTTGAGCCTCAGAATCAGCAAGCTCACATCAGCAAGCTAAATGCCACACCCACAGGCACCATGACAGTTCCAAGACTGACCATAAGGATCAAAAGTGGGCAGCGGCCCAATTTCTGGAAATCCCCGCCCCTTCCTAAAATAGCTGGAATACTCCTCCCCCTCATTAGCCTATGAAATTACCCACTCCTATAAAAACTGACAACCCCATACCCTGGTGCCTTCCTCACTTTCTGAGATGGCTCACACTCTGTCTGTGGAGTGTGTTTCTCTCTAAATAAATCCACTTCTTACCTATCACTTTGTCTCTCACTGAATTCTTTCTGCAATGAGACATCAAGAACCTGAGCTTCATTAAGTCATGAAACCAGGTGTGTGATCTCAGTTGGAAGACTGCGGGTTTTGGCTGGGTTTGAGTCCCAGCCGCGTCGGTTCTAGTCCCAATCAGGATTTTGGCCAGGTTCAAGTCTCGGTATGTGGGTTCAAGTCCAAATCTGAGGTGCACGGTTTCAGTAGGGGGGGGCGCAATCACAATAAAATCAAATCCCATAACCACTGGGTGGGTGACTCACAAAATGGAGAAAAATAATACCACAGAAGTCCACCCACTGGAGTGAAGGTTCTGAGCCCAACGTCAAGCTTCCCAACCTGGGGGTCCAGCAAGGGGAGGTGGAATTCCCAGAGAATCAGACTTTGAAGGCTAGTGGGATTTGATTGCAGGACTTTGACAGGACTGGGGAAATAGAGACCCCACTCTTAGAGGGCACACACAAGTAGTGTGCGCATCAGGACCCAGGGGAAGGAGCAGTGAATGCATAGGAGACTGAACCAGACCTACCGGCTAGTGTTGGAGGGTGTCCTCACTGTGGGGACAAGGACACTGGCAGCAGAAGTTATGGGAAGTGCTCCTTGGCGTGAGCCCTCCTGGAGTCCGCCATTAGCCCCACCAAAGAGTCTGTAGCCTTTGGTGCTTGGTCGCCTGAGGCCAAACAACCAACAGGGAGCGAACTCAGCCCCACCCATCAGCAGACAAGTGGATTAAAGTTTACTGAGCTCTGCCCACCACAGCAACAGCCAGCTCTACCCACTACCAGTCTCTCCCATCAGGAAACTTCCACAAGCCTCTTAGCTAGCCTCATTCACCAGAAGGCAGACAGCAGAAGCAAGAAGAATTGCCATCCTGCAGGCTGTGGAACAATAACCACATTCACAGAAAGATAGACAAAAAGGAAAAGGCAGAGGCTTATGTACCAGATGAAGGAACAAGATAAAACCCCAGAAAAACAACTAAATTAAGTGGAGATAGGCAACATTCCAGGAAAAGAATTCAGAATAATGATAGTGAAGATGATTCAGGACCTCGGAAAAAGAATGGAGGCAAAGACCGAAAAGATGCAAGAAATATTTAACAAAGACCTCGAAGAATTAAAGAACAAACACTTAGAAGAGTTAAAGAACAAAGAACCAGAGATGAACAATACAATAACTGAAATGAAAAATACACTAGAAGGAATCACTAGCAGAATAACTGAGGCAGAAGAATGGATAAGTGACCTGGAAGACCGAATGGTGGAATTCACTGTCACAGAACAGAATAAAGAAAAAAGAATGAAAAGAAATGAAGACAGCCTAATAGACCTCTGGGACAAAATTAAACACACCAACATTCACATTACAGGGGTCTCAGAAGGAGAAGAGAGAGAGGAGGTACCAGAGAAAATATTTGAAGAGATTATAGTCGAAAACTTCCCTAACATGGGAAAGGAAATAGCCACCCAAGTCCAGGAAGCACAGAGAGTCCCAGGCAGGATAAACACAAGGAGAAACATGCCAAGACATATAGTAATCAAACTGATAAAAATTAAAGACAAAGAAAAATTATTAAAAGCAACAAGGGAAAAACAACATACAAGGGAACTCCCATAAGGTTAACAGCTGATTTCTCAGC